>NC_134547.1:56916418-57261418 GCF_050624435.1 Tenrec ecaudatus | reverse complement strand
CAGATCTAGGTCTGATCTGGGAATGGCAGGGCCGGGGTGGGAGTGGGGATGGGGGTGGGGCGGGGGCCAGGGCAGGGAGTTGGTCCTGACTCAGGGAAGGTGGCTCAGGCCTGGTGGGTCATCTCCTTCTTCTCCCTGAAAGAAACTGTAAGTCTGGGGTTTTTCTTCCTCCCTCAAGTACAAGGGCCTAAAGAAACTGTATATATATTGTACCAACAGAAGTGGAACAGGATGCCCCGGGAGAGTGTGGGAACTGCTGGGGCTGGGTGTGGCCAGCCTCCCCTTGGCCTGGCTCCAGGCTAGGCACCGGGATCATCGTCCAGTGTCCAGCTATCAGGGCCCAGCCCTCAGGGAGAGCAAGCGGCAGGAGAATAGGAGGGAAACTCGGGGAGGGGGAAAGCCGAGAGCCAGGCAGGCTGGAGGCTGGGGCAGTGGACAGCGAGGGACAGCACTGGCTGGGACTGCGAGGGAAGGGAAGGCCTTGCTCACGGACTTGACGGATGTGATGAGTGATCTTGTGATGGGAAGGAGCTGGGCTGCTAACCAGCACGCCAGCGGTTCCAACCCACCAGCCGCTCCCTGGGGAAAATACGAGGCCGTGTGCACTGGCCAAGACTCAGAAACCTAATGGAGCAGTTTCATACCGGCGTGGTGGACGCAGAGCAGCAGGTCGCCCTCTGTGACTCACCGCAACCGACCCTCTAGAACAGGGAAGCACGGGTCTCTCAGAGTTCCCAAGACGGACTCTTGACCGCAATGGCGAGCCTCATCTTTTTCCTGAGGAGTGGCTGGTGGTTTCGACCTACTGATTTTGTGATGAGCCGCCCGATGTGTACATTGCTGTGCCTTCAGGACTATCCAGGTGGACCCAATGGCCCTATTAGGTGGACAACGGGGGGGCGGAGAAAGGGAGAGGTGTTGATAGGGCAGAGTGCTGTCACACTCACGCACAGTGACAAGGAGTGAAAAAAAAGGAGTCCTAGAGTCTCAGAGGTGGGGCTCCGTAGCCCTCGTCCGGACCAGGTTTTCTCTAAACCATGGACTCCCTCTCCACCCCATCGGGGACCCTCTCTGTGCCCTGTTGCTTTTTGTGTCAGACATTTTCCGACCCCCAGCACATGGGCTGAGCAAGAAGCATCTTGCTGGACAACTGTCTCATCTCTTTCTGCAGAAAGAAGGAAGTTGGGGGATGGATTCCCGGTAGCCTCCCATGACCTGGCCAGAGAGCCTCCTTCTCCCCCTAACAAGCCAGCAGCGAGGCTCTTGGCTGCTCTCAACAAGCTTCCGGGGAGGCTCGGCTGTTCCTGGGTGGGTTCGCGTGGCCCAGACGCCTAAGGGGTCTGCAATCTCTGTGCCCAGAAACCTCCGGCTGAGATCAGGGAACTGACCTGTCAGCAGTGGAGAGCAAGTACTGCCCTCCCCACCCCGGGGCGGGGCGGGGCAGCATGACCGACTCTCCTTGCGGCTGTCAGTCACTGTCCAGCAGGTGACCACTACCAGCAGAGTGAGGGACTGTCCTGTCTCGTGTCACCTCCATGTCTGGGGCACTGTAAGCAGGAGCGGGGGCCCAGTCCACAGGGATCCTGCCTGTCTTGATGACATTGGGGTGTGTGTGTATGTGTGTGTATGGCGGCATCTGTTTCTGGGGCTTGGTCTTGGAGGGGCTGTGGGTCTGATCACTTCTGGACACCCTTGAGCAGGGCTGGGGACTGAGGAAGAAGCAATGGGTGGGGGGAGGCCTCTCACAGACCCAAGGAAACCTGACCTCCACCTTCCCTTTCCTCGGCCCCTCGACCTGCAGTGCTGCTGAGCAGGCTGGCGGCCGCGAGGGGGCAGAGAGGAGGCTGCCCATGAGGGTCGCCCCCATCTCCCGAGACCACACAGACACTGCTCCTCCAACCCACTGCCCAGCACACAGCCCTGCACAGGCGTGGAGCTCCCCCCCCCCACCGGCCCCTCGGCATCCCAGCACCCCGGTTCTCAGCTGTGATTCAGGGAAAGGCTCAGGGGCACGTGGACGGGACACTCAGTCCCAGCCCAGCCTCCTGCGGGTGCTGGACTCTGGCCCAGAGGCCTCAGGCGGGATGAGGGGCTGGAACACACAGGAGTGTCCTCGTAGGCGGGTGGGGTGAGAGCTGAGGGCCAGCATCCTGGGTGGCCCCCACCCACAGCTCCCACCAGCTTTATTGCTCTTTATCCCTGCCGCCGAGGCCCTATGCAGGGTCTCTGTGACTATCAGTCTTATCGGGAGCCCTTCCACATCTCTCCTCCAAACTCACGTCACCGAGTCGAGGCAGACTTGTAGTCACCCTACAGGGCAGGGTAGAACTGCCCCCGTGGGGTCCCTGAGCCTGAGACTCTTTACAGAAGCAGACAGCCTCATCCGATCCCCTTGGAGCAGCTGATGGTTTCAAACTGCTGACCTTGCAGTTAGCAGCCCCACTCCTGACCACCCTGCCACCAGGCTCCGGGATGGTGAGGCCCCGGGAATCAGAGGGTGGGGTGGGGGGGGTCCCACTGAGCAGTCAGGGACTTCCCCGTGGCGCTGCCATGCCCTGGGATCTGTTCTTGTGAGTCCCAGGCCTCAACCCATCCCAGGGAGGTCCTGTCCACAGCACTCCTGTTATGTTTCCTCATAGACCTTCTCTCTGGGTACCACCCCGCGCTGGCTCCCCAGGTCTCCAGGGTCAAGGCTAGCTCCTGAGCCAGCTGCCAAGGTCCTGGTCACTCCTCCACGGTGCCCTCTCTGCTCCCCACCCTCTCCACAGCCACCTCCCTGTCCCTTGCAGCCACAAGGAGGGACAGGTGTTTCCGTTAAGAGCTGGCTTTTGGCACATCCCCCCCCCCCCATTTGGAATACCCTTCCCTGTGTTCCCTGCACGGATGCTCAAAAATAAAACAACAGAAGGAAAACCCCTTGTTGCCCTTGAAGGTCATTCCCTCCCGGGGTGCACCTCTGCCCGAGCTGCTCTGGGCGGATTTGAACCTCCAACCTATCTGCTACTTAGCCAGTAGCAGAGTCTGCTGTCCCCCAGGAAAGGAGGACCTTCTGTCCCCCAGGAGAACAGGGTCTGGCGTGCCCCAGAACAGTAGGGTCTGGCACCCCGAGGGCAGCTGGGGGGAGGTGTCTGGCTCCAGTACCAGGTGCATCAACTCCCTCCCTGAGACCCAGGTGTTTGCCCATCAACCTGGTGGCTCCTGACTTCTGGCTTTGTTACCAGTTCCCTCCTTCGCCCAGGATTTAGAACAGCTGTGCTTTTTGGGAGTCCAGAGCAGGTGCATTCACTCTCGTTACTCCCAGACCGCTCTTATCGTGGCCCATGCCACGGGAGGACCCGACACCATTCAGATTCGGATCCTCTGGGAGCTACGGGAAATCTTTCTTAAAGGCGCCCTGTGTACCTGCATGTGCCCTCTGCAGCCATTGACCCTCTTAAGGTGAGCCTGGCAAAACAGCGCCTGTGGGGTACCAGCCACGCCTCACCCAGGACAGACATCATTAATCCATCACAGCCCCTTTTCCCACGCAGTCAGTACAACCTCTGAGGGTACTGCTATCAGTTTGCCAGGCTTAGTTTGCCACGCCCAATGCCTTCTCTTGCTTAATGGGACCGCTCTGAGACTCCGGGGAGAGCGGTCAGGAGCCCGGCTTGGAGCTGTGTCAGGACTGCCAACCCTGCCTACTGTGGTCATTGCAGACCTGGGGGCTTTAGGGACAGAAAAACATACCCCACAGACCCGCTGGTTCGTGAGCTGGGTGGCCTCGGGCTTATCCCTTGCCCTCTCTGAGCCCTAGAGGCCTCATCTGTAACGCTTCAGGACAGAGCATTTAAAGATCCCTGCTTTAGGTCCTCAGTAGGTGTGTGGGCTTCTCAGCTCCAACCTCCCCCCATCTGCCCACAAGGACCCTCACCTCACCCCCAGCCTGGGAGCTGTGGGCCCCAATGGCCAACTCACACTTAAACCAATTTCCTGGTTCTGCCTGGGGGGGTGGGGGCGGGGGGAGGAGGAGAGGACAACCACCTCCCCTCTACTCCTTTCACTCCAGAAGGAAATTCCATTGTCTTCCTCACCCGCCACTTCCCACCTCCCACCCTGGCCCTCGCCTGTTGACACCTCCTTCTCTGCTGGGTTTGCCGCCTGCTTTTCCTGCTGTCTACTCCTGCCAGACCTGGCTGCTCCCACGGAGGCCAACCCCTAGGAGTTTCTGAAAGCCATTGTCCCTTGGGAGATGGAAGGGGGTTTCTCCACCTCCTAGCACCCACTTGGGCCGGGACACGTGCTCAGCACCTCCCCAGCCAGAAGAGGGGCTCCTGAGAGCCAGGCCTGCCTATGAGAACATCCCTTCATCTGCAGCAGCAGGCTCCTGGCTCCTCCTTGCAAGGAGGCTGCCACCTGAGTCCCCCGGCTCCCTGATGTCACTGTGGGGTGGCATGGGCTGTCTTGCCCTCGGAGCAGCCCTGTGACTGGGGACTGACCACTCTCCCTCTCTTAGTCTCTGCTGTTCCATTTGTCACCAGGAAAGGCTGGAGTAGCCCCAGGGCTCCCCAGGGGGCTGGGCAGAGTGATGGGTGTGGCAGGTGGGGGGCCACACAGGCCAGGGCCCTGAGATTTTCCCCAGGCTCCCAGTGTGTCCCCCCCTCTGGGAAGTCCCAGAGCCATATCAGGAGAAAATCACTGTAGCCCTGCTGGCTTCCGGCCTCACATCCTGCCCTTGTCGTGTGGCACCATTGCAGTGGGTACGAGAGCTGCTTAACCCTTTCCGGGCCAGCAGGTCCCAGCAGGCTGCAGGTACCCAGAAGTGCTCCCCAAAGCCACAGTTGCCTCAGTACGCCCACCCACTTCCACCCACCCCCTCTCTCATTTGCAGGGGTCTCTGCCCTCTGTCATGGGCGGCCCTGGGTAGCAGATAAGTCAGTCACGATGCCCGCTCAGAGCCACTCCAAGACCAGGGTGGATGCCAAGGAGTCCAGGTGGCACTGTCGGGTAACTGCTAGGCCAGCGGTTCAAACCCACCACCAGCCCAATGCACGGCAAACGATGAGGCAGGCTGTGCCCAGAACGATTCCCAGCCTTGGGACCTGCGGAGGGGCATCCTGAGCTGGAATCGCCTGGGTGGCAGCGCTTGGTGGATTGGGGGAGGGGGGGACGGTGGACGTCAGCACTGCCTATCACGGACTCAAGAGCAGAATGGGGACAGCAGAAATATGCCGCCCAGTGCTGGGAGGAACCCAGGCCACTGGCTCAGAGATCCCGGTCCACCTCCAGCTAGCTCTCACAGGGAACCCCGACAATATGCGCATGCATGTTGTGCAGAAGAGCAATGAGGGGCTTCCCCAAACCGCCAGCTTTTCTGAGATTACTTGGGGAGCCAGGGGTAGAGCCTGGACTCCACCCAGGGTGACTGGCTCCAAGCCCAGCCCTGCCCCAGGCCACCACTCTCATCAGGGGCTGCTCACAGAGCGGAGAGCCCTGGCAACAGGGTGGGCCGTCTTCCTGACCTCAGCACACAGCCACAGAGAATTCCATAGCCCCCCCCCCCCCCCCCGCAAGCGCCCAGGTTGAGCCTCAGCTTGCCTATCCAGGGAATGAGAGCCTCCCTGACTGGGATAGGTTCCTCACTGGGCTGCGAACCACTAGGTCAGCAGTTGGAAACCACCAGCCGCTCCTTGGGAGAAAACGGGGCTTTCTACTCCCGTAGAGTCTGAGAAGCCCACTGTGGTTCCCGGTCCGGTAGGGTCGTCTTGACCGCAGGGAGTGAGTGCTGGGTGAAGTGAGGGGAGGGGGCCCGAGGCTCAAAGAACCCGCTTCTTCCTGAACTTGGCAAGTCCACTGTAAGGGAGAAGGGGCTTCGAGGGCCGGCCCCGGTCCCTGGTGTGCTGGGTGACTCGGGAAGAACAGGCCCTCCCTGAGCTTGGCATAGATGGAAGCCAGGGGGTCAGGGCCACATCGAATGGGAAAGCCCATTTGTGGGAGAGCCAAGCCTTCACCCTCTGATCCCACTTGCGCCCTGTGGCACCTCAGCTGGGTGCTCCCTAGATGTGCCCATTATTCAGGGCACAGATCCCTCACTCACCGTGCCTGGAGGCTGAGTGGTGCCTCTGTCCAGCTGGGCGGTCTGACGAGGCTGACTGTGGTCAGAGTTCAGGGCAGCTCGCGGACAGCTCAGGGCTGGGGAGCCACACCCAGGGCAGGGAGGCCCAGCCACCTCCCGCTCAGGTTTTGACTCCAGCCCACTTTTTCCCCCGGGAGAGTTTCCTGTTATTGTTCCTTTGTGAGGGGCGGGGCTGGGCTGGCCCTTTGGTGGGCGGCCACCCGGTTCAGTCAAGCCTTCCCCTCTCCACGGAGGCCACACTCCGGAGCCAGGGAACTTGGACCCTGGTTCCAGTCCTCAACCCGGGGCCCTTGGGCCCTGCACTTCTGAGGGTCTGGCCTTTAGGGGGATCCTGGCTGCCCCATCCGGTTTAATCCTCATGGTCACCCAGAGTGAAGGTGGGGGTACCCCCATCACAGCCCAGGCGCCCAGGTTCAGCGAGTTTAAGGCACTTATTTGTCCTGTGAAGGGAAAGCTGATGTCTACACATAGTGGTTATGTCGGGCTGTGAACGGCAAGGCGGGCAGTTCGAAACCACCAGCTGCTCTTCAGGAGAACGATGAGGCTTTTTTACAGCTGCCAAGAGTTCCTGGCTTGGAAACGCTCGGTGGGAGTCAGCAATGACTATGTGGTGCAGAGTTCTTGGTTTGGTTTTGGATTTGTCTGGTGAAGGTGCGCAGGGGTGCGAGGGCTACATGCTCAGGCGATAATGGAGACATTGGCTGGGGGAACCCAGGTGACTCCATAGCAGGGAAAGCCCAGTCCTCAGGGGCAGTTCTGCGTGGTCCTAGGGCTCGCTGTGAATGGGCACAGCCTCGGTGGAAATCAACAAAGACCACACACAAGCAGAGCCAGACATCAAGCCTGGGTGACCATGTGATCTTGTGGTTCAGGGGGATCTTGGGGTGGGGCGGGCAGGGACCTCGGCAGTAGGCTGGGCAGGGAGATAGGACACAGCAGGTTGGGGGGACCAGATGGGTTTCTCCCTAGTGGGGCGCTTTCAGACTGTTTGTGGGCTCTGGGGAGGTTCCCCAGGGCCCTGCCTCTCTTCTTGCTCTGATCCTCCAAGTCCCTCCCTGAGCACAGCCCCAGCCCCGCAAGGCTGTTGACATAACCTAGGGTCAGCATGGGGTTTGGGAGAGAGCCAGACGGAGAGTGAGCCCAGAAACTGGGGGCCGCAAGGAGTCGGAGATGGGGCTTGGATCCTGTCCCTCAGGGAGTCTCAAGTGGTGATGGTGGGGGGCTTTAAAAACACTATGTATCTCTGGACCCCACCGAGACCGATGGATTTGGAGTCCCGGGGGGCAGGCCTGGGAGTCTGTCCTTTAAATAGTTGCCTCTATTTTCCACAGATGGCTGGGTGGGAAGGCTGCTCCAGGCCCGCCTCGGAGATACTGCCGGCTCAGCTCTGGCCAGACCAGCGCAGTGAAGCTTACACCGCATACTGCGGTAAAGCACCCAGCAGCAAGTGCCTATCCTGCAGTGCAGCCAGCCACACCACGAGTTGGGTTCCCTAGAGCATATGAAGGAACCCTGGTGGCTCACTGGGTCACACGCTGCGTGACACACTTTGAACCTCAAGGTCGGAAGTTTGAAACTGCCAGCCGCTCTGCAGGAGACAGAGAAGGCTTTCTGCTCCCCTTAAGGGTTACATTCTCGAGTGGGGCAGCAGCCAAGTCCACATGGAAGGAGCACACCCACCCGTGGGATCCAAGGATTGCAAATAATGTCATCCAAATCTGAAGGAGGGAATGGTATCAGAGATTACCTGTGTGAACCCCAGTGGGCAGGATGCTAGGGATGGCCGTGGGAGCCCTGACGCCCTTTTGGTCTCCGGTAAATCCCCTCGTCGGGAGAGGTGACCAGCCTGGCTATCAGACAGAGCTGTGTAAAGTCAATTATGGCAGATATAATCAGATGAAAGGGTGTCGTATGATGTCCCTTTTGACCCATTTACAAGTTGTTTAAGTTAAAAAAAAAGGGGGGGAGAAAGGGGAAAGACACGTGGAGGAAGGCTCCGGTGAATCCGCCCTGACCAGAGCTGCCTTGCTACCACGGCGTGCTGCGGTGGAAAGTGGGCTCAGGTGGTGAAATGAAACACCGTGTCCCTTGAGCTCCCTTCTGACCCGGGTGGAAGTTGTGCTCGTCTTTAACAGTTCCTGCTTTCTTTTCGATGAAGGGTCTCCCTGTATTTCATCTGGCCATGGTGGGTAACTTTTGTTGTTTCTGTTTGCTTTTGCGTGTTTTTCGGTGTAGGAATCCAGGAAGGGTGGATCTATGGAGGCAGTAACTGGATGAACAGTCTCTTGGGGGCCTGGCAGGGGAAGTTGGGGGGGGGGAGCCCCCATAAAACTTAAAAAAAAAAAAGGAAAATCAGAAGGGAAGGATGGCAGTCTTGGAAGTGCCACGGGCCGGTGCTCCGCGGGCCGCAGCTGCGGTGAGTCAGCGTCGACTCGCGGGCAGTGAGCAGTCCACATGATGCGTGTTTACGCTGAGAAGGTAACATGAGAAGGTTTGAACTGTGATGACGACCAAAGGTGACGCAGAGACATGGAGGGCCCCAGGCTGTTGGGAAAATGGTGACGAGAGTTTGCTCCAGGCAGAGTTTCCCAAAACCTTCCACTCGCCAAAACACATGGTGCTGTGATGGGCCATTAAGTGAAGTCAAACACAGCAAGGTGAGTGAACCCAACCCAACCCAACCCAACCCAACCCAACGAAACCAAACCAAACCAAACCAAACCGTGTTAGTCTGGGTAAACCAAAGAAATGAATCCACAGAAACTCATATGGATAAGAGAGTTTTATATAAAGGCTAAGTGTGCATTCAGAAAGCCATCCCAACCGAATCCAGTCCTAGCCCGTAAGTCCGACTTAGCCCATATGTCTGCCACCGATCTACAAAGTCCTCCTCAAACTCACAAAACACACACAATGACACTGAATACAGGAGGATCACAGGCCAGTGGGTAGACAGTTTTTGAATCCAGTGGTAGTGTAAGCATCTCAGCGCTGTCAGGGGTCTCCACACAGCTTCTCCCAGCACCCAGGGCTGCATCAGGGTAGGTCCATGTGGCTTCTCAGGGATGTCTCACAGGAAGTGAGCCTTGTCAGCTGAGGCAGCTTCACACTGGTCCGACCATCAGATAACAAGAGACCAGAGAACCAGAAAGGTGAGGCTCTCTGAGCCATTTATCTCTCTGCCCTTCAACTAATCCCACATGTGTTTATCGGCCAGGTTGGCACAATAAACCTTAACTATCTCAAACCCAAACCTAAACCTAAACCCAAACCCAAACTAAGTCACTGAGGTCGAGTCACTTCTGACTCAGAACAGCCCTACAGGACAGATAGCACTGCTTCCCAGTGTCCGAGGTGGTAAACCTTACGGGAACAGAAAGGCCTCCTCTTTCTCTTTTTGGAGTGGCTAGTGGCTTTGAACTGCTGACCTTATGGGTGGCAGTCCAATGTGTAACCCACTATGCGCCCCCATCCCCCCAGGGCTCCTTGCTAGGCAAACAGAGGCTTAGAAAGGGAGGGTCTTGCCTCCAAGACAGCCCAGAAGTTAGCGGAAACATATATGGAGAGGGGGACAGAGAAGGTTGAATAGAAATTTTTTAGGGGCCATAGGTTTCTCTGGGCACATCTGGTTTGAGGTGCCCATTAGACATGTAAGTGGACATGCCCAGTTGGGCCTGGGAGGGCTTGGGGGTGAGTCTCGGGGGCCAGGAGCCAGGCTGGGGGTGAGGCGGCAGGAGCGAGGCCCCCGGGCCTCCGTCAGTGGATCTGTTGGAGGAGCAGCCCCCATGATGGAGGAGGGAAAGCATGACGGACAGGGCCGAGCCTGGACAGGTCCACGCCAGCTCCAGTCATTGGTTTTGGAAGCGGTGGCTCTTCACTTTGAGCAGAGCAGTGTGGATGGGGGGAGCAGGTCACACGGACTGGGAGGGTGTGTGAGGCCCAGAGGCAGTGGCCTTGGCATTCGGGGGAGCAGAGAAGAGGGCTGTATTAGAGCTTTGAAGTTGCCAACCAGGGTGGCTTGTGTATTGGGGGGTGTCCGGGCATAGGGAGCCAGCCAAGGGCAGAGCTAGAGGGCTTGTTGGAAGGAGGACAATCTTTGAGGGGGACACAAGGGGCCCAGCACAGTCACGGACGAAGCACCACTGCTGAACACTGGTAACCAGCAAGGAGCTCAGTAAATAAACCAACAGCAGCTCAGCGCTTCCTCCTCCATCAGCGCTAACCTGCCTTTTCCAGACGCAGAAGAAGCAGGGCAGGGCAGGCCTCCATTCTCCATTATCCGAGGTCCTGGGGGCCCAGCCTTGCTCCCCTCACCTGGCTGTGCAGGTTTCTGAACTCATGGCCCACGTGCCTGCCACAGCGTTGTCTCCTGGGCTTCAGGCACCTCCTGCCAGGCACCATCCGTCCCTTCCCTTTGTCCTCCCAGCCTGGGCAACTCAGACTCTGCCCTGACCACTAGCCGGCCACTCCGGCTCGCTGTAAGCAGGGGGATGGCCAGGCAGGCCCTGGGGTCAGGGGTTCTGGTCACTGTAGTCAAGGTAGTCCTGGCCCCAGGAGGGGACTCTAGTTGCCCCTCTGAATTTCCCAGCCCCTGCTCCAAGCCCTTTTTAGGCCAAGAAGGTAAAGGAAAACATGCAATCAGGAAATGCCATCTGGAGTAACAGAGTCAGCCTGCAGCCAGCAGGAAACGGGATGGCCTGCGAGGCCAGATTAGCGGCCGGGGAGGAAGCAGCGATATGGAGTGTGTGTGTGTGTGTGTGTGTGTGTGTGTGTGTGTGTGCAAGGACAGATGCCCACCCAGCCAGTGCCAGGACAAAGCTGTCTGGGTGGGTGCCCTATGATGGTCTGCTTGGGGTGGGACAGCCTTTGGGGTGGGCAGACCCAGGTTCAAATCCCACTGGTGTCCATTGTGTGGCCGGAGCAGTGGGCGGAACCTCGGTGCCCCTTTTCTTAGCAGAGAGATGGCCATTGTTGGCTCATCTCCGCAAGGCTGTCTGGAAGGCTCAACAGGGGTGGCAACAGCACACGCATGTGGAGCGGGCTGTGGCTAGGGCGGGCCATCGTTGCCCAGGACACGGTCATGGACGGGCTGAGGGCAACCGTCCTGGGCCAGGAAGGCCCTGAATTCCCGACAGTTGAGAACAATGTGCAGGCCCTGGAGGGAGGCGGCTGAGCACTTGCCCAGATGTCTCTGCCTCCCAGCCCCCCATATCCTGGAAAGTCTGTAGGGGCCATTATGCTGAGTCCTGGGCCTAGGGGGGGTGTTCTGTGGCTACGTGCTGGCCACATCCTGCCTCCATCACTTAGAGTCCCACGGATCCCACGCCAGCCACGCACGGAGCCCTGGAGCCTCAACCTCTCCTTCTGTAGAATGGGGGTGATCGGATGCCTTTCCCAGGGGACTGCTAACGCTGTGTGACTGAGGACGATGTGTCCCCGGAACACGGCTCCCAGCCACCGGCAGCAATGCCACAGGGGGTGACGGTGGGCACGTGGGAGGGTGGCCATGGCCGTGATGTGACCCGAGTATGGCACCCCTGGATGTGACCATGCGTGTGGCATGTGTGGTTGCAGGAGGGATCTGGGGAGGGCCAGGCTCTGGGATAGCAGCCTCCTGGGATGGTCTGCTCCCCTGTTTCACCCAGTGGCCAGCACCCCTCAGAGGCCCAGAGGGTTTAGCTTGGGGTAGCTCAGCGTGCCTGGCAGGGTAGGATGGGACCCAGGCCCCTGCCTCCCTGAGTGGAGGGCAGGACTGAGTCTGGCCAAGCCTCGCCCACCCTGCGGAAGCCAGGACTTCCTGTCTCCAGGCCCCTCATTCCTTGCATCCTGTCAAAGAGACCCTGGAACAATGGGTGGGGGCCTTGCCCACGGAGGGGCAGGAAGGTGGGTCAGGGGCCACTTGATGGGGAAACACAGCCTGCAGCAGAAAACCCTGATGTCAGTCTCCCTCTGTCCAGGCCCCCTGAAGAGAGCTTCTCAGAGAGCAGCAGCCCCTCAGCACACACTGGCCCCTCGGGCTGAGGTGGGCTTTGTGGGCCAAGTCCAGTGAAAGGAGGTAGTAGGGTGGTGGTGGTGGAGGGAACTGGGCTGGTCTTGGGAAAGAGGTTGCCCAAGGAGAACCCAAGGCAGATTGACTGGACTCCATCTCTCAGGCTGGGAGTTCCCTAGGCCCCCTCCCCAAGCTGCTGCTCAGGGCCCCTGCTCCAGCTCTTTCTGGGTACATGCCCGAGCCTGTACACATGCTTGGCTGGGCCCCAGGCCCTGGGCCCTGGACCCCGGGCCCCACTCTGGGCTGCTAGCTTTCTTACAGGGCCTGAGAGGGCCACGTAAGGAGCCTCTCCAGCCCTGTGTGAACTCTGGAGTCATTCCTCCCACCTTCCCCTCCGCCGGTGAGCCCAACTGGACCAAAGGCAACACCATGGTGGGGTGCACTGGAAAGGAGTGGGGAGCCTTAGGAGGGGGTACAGGCAGGAGCACAGGCAAGGGGAGCGACACCCCTTCTGTAAGTAGCAAGCTGGGGCTCCCTGGGATCCCTTTTGTTTGCTGTGGACTCTTCAAGGAGGGGCTACTCTTGTACCTCCCTTGTGATTCCCGCATGAGCACCTAGCCCCCAGGGGCTCTCCTGACTCAGGAGGATGTGCCCCATCAGAACCACTCCCAAAGGCCGATTGATGGGGAATTTTCCTTCTGCCTCCCACGTGGGGCTGGGGCCACTCACAGGAAGCACGTGGTGGCCTTGGCTTGGGTAAGGGAAGATGGGGGCTGTAGGGCTTCTCTGGGGTCCTGGCCACCCAATGGCCAAGCTGGGGTCGGTTCCCCAAGCTGCTCCCTTTGCTAAAGCGAGTCAATGGTGCGCCACGTTGCCATCTAGTGGCCACAGGCAGGAACTGTCGAGCGTCTTCCAGACCAGAATCCCAGTTGGGGGTGGGGTGGGGGAGGGGGGCATTGCCTCAAAAGCACCCAAACTCACTGCCATTGAGTTGATTCTGACTCACAGCAAGGCTACAGGGAAGGGTAGAGCTTCCCTGGTGAGATTCCAAGACGGTGACTCTTTATGGGAGTAGAAAGCTGTACCTTTCTCTTGGGGAGAGGCTAGGTGATACCAGCTGTTGACCTTGTAGTCCCACCAGGGCTCCCTGGGGCCCCTGTGTGGGCCAGCTCTCAGGGGGCACTGTCGGTGAGGGATCAGCAGGACTGGAGCCAGGCTCCCAGCAGCTCTGGGGCTTGGGGGAGAAGTATGAAATACTGCGGAGAGGGGTGTGGGGAGTGTGTGTGTGTGTGCGTGCGTGTGTGTGTGTGTGTGTGTGTGTGTGCGTGCTCTGAGTCCTGTGGACACAGGCGGGGGTCAGAGGGTGCATTGGAAGTGGTCCCAGTTGAAACATCTGAGAGCACCCTGCTTAAGAGCCTGCGAAATAAGTCAAAGCCCTGGGGTTGGCATCAGTTCACCTGACTGGTTCTCTTGGGACCAGGCAAGACCCTCCCCCTTAAGAAGTGTCTTTCCCCCCCCCCCTCCCCAAAGGGCCGGTGAGGCTGGGGCCCTGAAAGGAATAAGACCAAGGAAGGAGTGAGGCAGTGGCTGCTGGCAACGTGCCCACAGGCTGGAACCCTTTGATAACAGGAAGCCTTGTGGAAACAATCAAAATGCCCAGTCTGTGGAGGACTGGGTACACAAACTCCGGGGTGTGCACACAGCGTAATGTCACCCCTCCTTAATCAATAATGGCGAATCTGTCGGATCTTCACGGCAGGGACACCATTGGAGGGTGTTTTGCTCAGCCAAATTAGTCAATCTTCGAAAGATGACTCTTTCATGGCATGATTATTATAAAGGACAGCAAAAGAAAAAAGTTTCACACCAGAGGAAAAGGCACTGAAGACCAGGATGAGGCCAGGTCAGGGAGAGCGGGGGGGGGGGGGGGGGGGGGGTAGGGGAGGGGCAACTACGGCACCCCTCCCAACTTTTCTCTCGACTTCCCTTATGGGGACATTCCAAAACAGCCTTTCCATTTTCAAGGAAGGGAAACCATTTCTGGGAACCTCGCAGGGTCTCATGGAACTCAGAGCAAGCACACCTGGTCAACCCACTGAGCCCCACTGACACTGGGGCTAGGCTTCCCTGGCCCTCGTCCCAGACACGCCACAACCAGCCGCCTCCCACTCTCCATCCCGGAGTCTGTTTCCTGGGAGCGCACTCTTAAGATTTCCATCTTTCTGGCAATTCTTCACCAGGAGCTGATATTCTCCCCCACCCAACCCCCGCCCCCCCTTGCAAACACACACCAAAGTCATCTTAGAAAAGAGTGGGATCCCCCGCTGTGACTTCCCCACTGGTTGCTGTTGGCTGAGCAGTTCTCTGGAGGATTTGCATAGTAATGCAGCCACCTGGGATGGACATTCACACAGAACAAGGAGAGGCCTGAGTAAGTCCCTATGCCTCCTGTGCAGTGAGTCTCCAACCCAGGTATGAAGATTTGGCAGGTGTGGGGGTGGGGTACTCAATGTAGTGGTCAAAACCATTCCTCCAAGGGAGTAGTAATTGACTATGGACGTAGCATTTACATCACCTTCCAAACCAAACTCCCTTTGTGGTGACCCTACAGAACAGAGGTTCTCAACCTGTGGGTCGCGACCCCTTGGGGAGGGGTTGTCAAACAACCCTTTCACAGGGGCCGCCCGATTCATAACAGTATTAAATTTACAGTTTTGAAGTACCAACAAAAAATGATTTTATGGTTGGGGTTACTACCACATGAGGAACTGTATTAAAGGGTCGCGGCATTGGGAAGCTTGAGAACCATTGCTATAGAATAAAATCTAACTGCCACTGTGGGTTTCTGAGATGGAAACTCTTCATGGGAGTAGAAAACTCCATTCTTCTCCCTTGGAGTGACTTTTGGTCTCAAACTACTGACCTTGTAGTTAGCAGTCCAAGGAGGACAGTTGGTGTAGTGGGTTTATTGTTGGGCTGCTAACTGCAAGGTCGGCAGTTCGAATCCACTAACTGTTCCTTGGGAGAAAGGAGGCTGGGAGCTCAGGGAACGATTTACAGCCTTGGAAACCCTGTGGCACAGCTCTCCTCTGCCCTCTCCATCAGAGCTGACACCACCACAGTGGTGGGATGCATGTTAACTAATCCAGAGAGGATTTAAAATAGGCTCTGCGTGAAAATACGCCAAGACTGCACTGTGGATGTATTTGAATGGTGGTGCTGGTGAAGCATATTTAAAGTACCATGGGCTGCCAAAAGGACAAACGTGTGTCTTGGAAGAAGTATGGACAGAGAGCTCCTCAGGAGCAAGGCTGGCGAGACTCCTGTCTTACAGACTTTGGACACGTTGTCAGGAGAGACCAGTCCCTGAAGAAGAACATCGTGCTTGGTGAAGTGGAGGGGCAGCGAAAAAGAAGGCTTTCGATGAGATGGGTTGATGGGTTGACACAGTGACTGTAGCTCAAGCATAGGGAAATTAAAAAAAATTTTAATTGGTGGTTGTGGCAGTTACATAATCTCCTGTCAACTTGGGTGAAGGGGTGAAGTGAATCTAGCCTGTCAATTAATCAGGTTGTAACCAATCATGCCTCTGTGTGGGCATGGCCTTCTCCTGAGGATTCTGGGAACTCTGGTCTTCTTAACTAAAGGTGGGACACGCACTCTCTCTCTCCTTGACAATCCTGTAGACAAGTCAAACTGATGGAGTCAGAACCCTGGAGCTGGAGGAGCCACTTGGAGAGACCCATGCCAGTACTGAGATGCTTCCACTGCCACTGGATCCACAAAACTTTCCATCCACTGGCCTATGATCTTCCTGTATTCAGCGTCATTGCATGTGTTGCATGAATCTGAAGAGGAATTTATAGATTGGTATTGGACATGTGGGCTAATATTGGACTTATGGACTTGATCTGGACCGGGGTGGGATGTTTTCTTAATTTACAATTGTTCTTTGACATGAAGTTCTCTATTATACACATATGAGTGTCTCTGGATTGGTTTCTCTGGTTGTAGTTATATGTATTTTCACAGTTACATCATAATACATTTAGACTATAATTAAAGAAACTTTCATTACAATGAGTTGAGTAAGAAACGGGTCTTAGGGCTTGGTCCTAAGTGTGGGCCATTTTGGATGGGGAAATCCTATCAGTGCATCCTCTCATTGCTGTTGCATTAACTCCAACCCATGGCAATCCTATAGGACACAATAGAACTCCTTTCCCTGAGAAGCAGTTGGTGGGTTTGAACCACTGACCTTGCGGTTAACAGCACAGTTCTGAAACCTCAGTGTGCCACTAGATTGCTTTGAGTAGTGTGCAATAGACACATCAAAGCTCCGAGTACTCAGTTAAAACACACTGTCTATCCTGTCATTGTTTTAACAGTTTTATTGGTACATAATCCACATATCATGCAATTCAATCATTCAGTCATATCAAGAGTTGTACAATCCCTACCAGAATCAATTTTAGAATGTTCTCTTTTGTTCCCTCCATAGTTAAATCGCTTTTAAAATGAGTTGTGTAATCACTGTCCATATTAGTGCTCCCTCCCCCCTCCCACATACATTATTTGCTCTCTCAACCCCCTCACCCTCCCTAGCTCTCACCTACACCCCCACCTCCCATATAAACCCTGCATCAGTTCTACACATCTACACCTCTACTACTTCTGTGATTCACAAGCTGGGAAACCCAACAGGAACAATAAAAACCAGAAACAAAATTAAGCAGTAAGGATAAAATAATAATACAGAGATTAAAAAATACAAATATTGAATAAGAAAATTATGAATATTTAAAAGGCCAGGGAAGAAATTTTTGTCATGGAACAAACAAGAAATACTTGCCCTTAGAAGACTTTCAGGTTGGGCCAAGGGGGAGGTCAACTGACTCCAGTATCAAGTTTGATTTAGTTTAATCACCATGACAATGACCTCTATCTGACAGTAAAGCTGTGAAGAGACCCTTTCCTGTGGCTAGTGGGGATCTGCCTGTGGTTTCAGCTGACTAGATCAGTGGTTCTCAACCTGTGGGTCGAGACCCCTTTGGGGGGGGTCAAACGACTCATTCATAGGGGTCACCTGATTCGTAACAGTAGCAAAGTGACAGTGATGAAGTAGCAACGAAAATAATGTTATGGTTGGGGGGTTCACCACCACATGAGGAAGTGTATGAAAGGGTTGTGGCCTGAGGAAGGTTGAAAACCAGTGGACTAGATGCTCTGCAGATGGGTTTTGGCCTCCCACTGTCCTCCACAGGCCTTTCACATAATAATACAGAGAGAGGAGCAATGGTTTGATGTGCGTTGATCTTAGGAACTGTTGCAGGGATGTTGGGCCAGAGCTGCCTTGGTGAGCTGGGCACCATCTATAAGGTGCTGGTGCTAACGCAGCTGCGAGGCCTGGGGACTGAGGCTGAGCTGCTGTGCTGTGTTGACTTCCAGGCTGAGCAGCCCTGGACCTCAGGTGCTGTTGGGGAGAGAACCTAGGCAGGGTCCCCATTCCCTCTGCCTCTGACTAACAGCAGCATCCGGAGTTCTTGTCTTTGTTCACATTGCGTCTGCAAGGCCTGGGGAATGACACTTTCTTTCTCTCTGTTTTTCTGCCTACGGAGATCCACAAGGGATTGCCGTCAGAGGGGAGTGAATGAGAACCCGCAGGTAAGAAAGGACGGAGTCAGCACTCTACCTGGTCCTCGTGCATGGACTGGTGTTGGCCACTTTCTGGGGATGGCTTCCTGATTCCAGGTTGTACGGAGATTGGAGCCTTGTACCTCAGGGACTCCTGCACAGCACAGCTGTTCAGGGAGGAAGCAGTCCCACTGTGCCCTGGTTGCCCTGCAGCACCGAACCCGAGCCTCCTGTCTTTCCCCAGCAGCAACACACAGGCTGCTGCTGCTTATTGACCAGCCCACCTGTGACGGTTACATAAGCTGGTGTCAATTTGGCACTTGAGAGGATTAAGAGGGAAGGGGTGGAGTCTAGTTTAGTCTAGTCTAGCCTCCAGAGCCCCTTCCGACAAAGCACTGAGGCCAATGAGGCCTCTGTGGGTGAGATGTTCTTGAATGAGGAGACCCCTCTCATTAGCTGAGGACTCTGTACTCTGACATGACTCGAGGTCAACCAACGGCATCCTTGTGTGCATGTTCCAGGGTAGGCTTAACCACTCTTCCACAGATGGGCTTTTTGGGTTATTTTCATCTTTTGGCTATTGTAGAAATTGCTGCGATAAACACAGGTGGGCATCTATGGAGATACCATGGTTGGTATTAGGTGCCTGCACAGCCACCCCACGCAAATCAGAACACAACACTGCCCCATCTGAACCATCATCTCCCCTGTTAAGCTTGGGCCCGGAGTTGGCAGCCATTGTGTCAGGAAGTCTCCTCGAAAGCCTTCCTCTTCTCCACTGCCCCTCCACTTGGCCAAGCTCGATAGCCTTTTTGAGGGACCGGCCTCTCCTGATAACATCTCCCAAGTATGTGAGTTGGCGTCTTGTCATCCTTGTTTGTGAGGAGAATTCTGGCTCTAGTTCCTCGAAGGCAGAGTTGTTTGTTTTTTGGGAAGTTCCTGGTTATTTTCCACATTCTCTTCTCCGCTGACCCCGTGATCCAAGCACATTGTTTTGTTTCTGCCGTCTTCCTTATTGATACCCAGTTTTCAAATACACATGTGGTGATTAACAATACCCTGGCTCAGGTCAGGGACAGCTCATTCCTGGAAGGGACATATTGGCTTTTTAACACTTTCAGTAGATCACGTGCGGGGCATTGAACACATGCAATTCAGTGTTGGGTTTCTTGACTGACCAGTGTGGATGATGGAGCTGAGTTAAAATTAAATCCTTGACAATTTCAATGCGTTTATGCCTCTGTCATAATGTTGTCTATTGGTCCAGTGGTGAGGATTTTGGCTTTCTTTACAATGAGGTGCTATCCATCCTGAAGGCTGTAGTTTTCGGTCTTCAGTAGTAAGTACTTCAAGACATCTTGGTGGTTGGCAAGCGAGGCAGTGTCACCTAGAGACTGCAGATGATTCATCAGTGCTCCTCCGATTCGAATGCCGTGGTCTGCTTCCCATAGCCCAGCTCTCGATGAGTTGTTTAGCATACAGGTAAAATGAGTGTGGTGAAAAGATACATCCCTGACACCCACCTTTCCTGCTGCTACACCGTTCCAAGTCCTCTTGTTCTGTGCTGATCCCTGCCTCTGGCTATGAGTGTAGGTTCCACATAAGCATAGTTAAGTATCCTGGAATCCCCTTTCTTTGCAATGTTATCTGTAGCTTGCTGTGAAGCGTACCGTCTAGTATTGCCTTAGTATAGTCAAGGAAGCACACGAATCATCTTTCTGTTATGCGCCTGCTTCCAATCAAGATCCCACTGAGCTCTGACGACATCCTTCATTCCGCTTCCTCTTCTGCATCCGGCCAGCGGCTTGCATTTCTCACAGCTTCCCGTTGATGTGATATCACGGCAGTTTCTAAATCACCTTCAGCAAAATGCCAGGGATGCTATTGGTTGACCTCAAGTCATGTCAGAGTAGAGAGAGTCCTAATCTAATGACAGTGGTCTCCTCGTCAAAGAACGTCTCACCCTGGACAAGGCCGTTTTCTACCTGCTGAGCCGCAGAGTCATGAACCACGGTGCTCAAGTCCAAGCCCAGGGTCTTGCTATGACGACCTTTGTCTGGGGCTTCCTGGAGGCCCCTCCATTCAGGGCTTTGTCTCTGGGCAAGCTGCTGCTTTCTTGTCACCTGTCAGCTTTGCCCCCAATGGGGAGAAGCCACTTCGTGCTTAGGGGTCAAGGCTCCAGATCCCTTTCTGGCAAAGCACAGAGCCCTCCCACCCCGGCCTGCTCCTTTGTGTATTTAGGAGCTGGTGCCACCTCTTGGGGAGGGCCAGCAGGTGGTGGCTCCCTAGAAGAATTCCCAGCTTCCAAGCAGGAGACTGGGGTTTGAGTCCAAGCCAGCGCACGCTGAAGCTTGTGGGTTCCTACAGGGGCTTTAGAAGACGACAGACTAGGAAGAAAGACCTGGCGATCTATTTTAGGAAAACTCAGTCTGTGGAGCAGGTCTGTGGGTTACAACCGCAGAATCCCGTGTGCAGGGTGCTGAAAGGGAGCTATTCCAACAGCCACCACCACCGCCTGTGGGGCCACTCGGCTCCTTTGAACTGGGGCTTCTCCTTTGCCTTCCCTTCGGCTGCCTCCACCTGCCCCTCTTGCAGCAAAAACGGCTTTGGCTTTTGCCCCACTGCTTGCCTTCTGTCCTGGCCTGTCTCCTTTCTTCCACCCTTCCTTCCACACACTGTTGGTCTCAGCCCCAGCCCCAGCCCAGCAGTCCTCTGCAGACTGGACCTGCCCCTCCTCCCCCCAAGGAGTCAGAGCCCAGCCCCGGTCCGCTCGCCGTGGCTGAACCCACCACCCTCTCTCTGTTCGTCTTCTCTCTTGGGTGTCATTTCTTCAAATGGAAATTGGCACCAGGTTGAAGACAGAAAATCTGTAAAGTGAGAAAAGGCATTTATTTTCCACTGGCAATCCAGGAAAGTGCTTTAAATGTAAGCCCTGGGTGCAGTCGTGGTGAGCGCGAGCAGGCTGTGTGTGTGACGCTATGAATTCCAGTCTGCAGCTGGGTATGCACGTGTGTGTGCACGCGCGCGTGTGTGAGGACGTGCACAGCGATGTGTGTGCGGATGGGGGTGGCTGAGGCCAGGCGGGTGCGTCAGGGTGAGGGGGCATGGGCGGTGCCCTGGAATCTGCAGTCGTCTAGGAAGGAGCTGGCGTGGCACTGATTGGGACTGGAGTACCTGCAGGCGGTGCCATGGGGGAAGAAGTCTAGGCTCTCCTGCCAAGTGTTGCCCGTGAGGCTGGATGCCAGGTCTGTGTTTGGAGGCAGATGTGCCAGCTTCGAGTTCCCTCAGTGAGCTGTGTCTGTTTCCTTGTTTGGCCTCTAGCTCACGGTCTCTGCTGAGAGCTTGGAAGCCTGAGCAGCGCCCTCTGCCAGTGGCCTGTCGCTCTCTAAAACCTCTCCCAACCTCCAGCCCCATATTCCACCTCGGTTCACTCCCGCTAGATCTGGCTGAGGCCCTGGGGCACACCCACCTCTCCTCTGAGTCTGTTCTGGACACGGCCCAAGAACAAACCCCCCATCATGGGGCCACCCCCATCACCTTTATGATAATTTGGCAGAGCGGACTGCTGTGCACTCCACGGAGCCCCACCTTCCTCCCCATGGCCCTTCCATGTGGAGAGGTCATGTGCTGAGGGGGATCAGGGAGGTCACCCCACTTCCCTCTCTGGTGCTCCATTCTGGTCTCTGATCTCTAAGCCTCAGTGTTACCTCAGTGTTAGCAGCTGCCGGTAGCTAATGCTGGCTTGCGAAGTGGGGCCATCTGAGGGCAGTCTTGGGATTTAACACCCCTCTCCCACCCCCGGACCTCTTTTGGAAGAACCAGAGGCGAAGGAAACAGATGCACAAGGCCACACAAAACCTCAAACCGGGTGCTGTGAAAAAAACAAAAACAAAAACAAAAAAAAACCGGGTGCTGTGTACGGAGTCATCCCGGACTCACGGCAACTCTGTGCGCATCAGAGCAGAGCAGGCCTCTCCCCCGGGGCCTCCACGTGTGGCTGGTTTTTGGGAAGCACATCACTAGCCCTTATTTCAGAGGCACCTATAGATCCAAACCCACCACCACTGAGTCGATCCCAGCTCATAGCTGACCCTACAGGATGGGACAGACCTCTCTTTGAGGGTTTCCATGAAGATTCTAAAGCTTTACGGGAGCTGACAACCTCATCTTTTCCAGGTGGAACGGCTGGTGTGTTTGAACCACCTGCCTTGTGGTTAGCAGCCCAGCAAATAACCCCCGGTTCCCCCAGGGCTCTTTGGGTGAACTTGAATCTCTAACCTTCCAGTTAGCAGCGAGGCACGAATGCTTTGCACCTCCCACAGCCCCTGGAGAATGAAAGTTCTAGACCAGGGCGTAGGACACCTGGCTTTGGGGCAGCAGACTTGCTGATTTGGATGTCCTGTTAGGCCATGTTCCAGTGCCTCTCCCCACCTTGGTCCAGCCCCTGCCCCGTCAATGTCGGGTGGAGACTGTCTCCTGACAGTCGCATCCTCGTTCAGCCTCTGCCTCCCCCCAGGCTGAGACGTGTGCAGATTGGATGTGAAGGGCCAGTGCGCTGTATACATTACCATGCGCAGGGAGGACCCGGTGATCCTGGGGACAGCTGAGCCACGAGATCACCGTCCCCCGGTTGCAGCCTCTTCTGCAGGCCTGGTCCCCCGGCTGTGGAGTGATTGGGCTTGACGTGTTCATTTGCTGCCTGTTAAAAGTCCATTTTCTGAGCCCGAGCTGGTGCCGGTGGGGCCGGTTTGAGGGCCCATCACGGACCAGCTGCCGCAGCTGCTTAACATGCAGCATAAATATTAGTGTCTCCCAGAAAGAGGCTCTACGGCAATTGTCTTTGGCCGGTGGACGTGCCCCGGCGGCTTGCCACATTCCTCTCCGGCCCCGCCTGGCCCTTTGGACCCTTCCAGAACCTTAGGAGGCTGGGTGTTGGCTGACCTCAGTCCAACATGGGGTTCAGCCCTGAGATCCCCCGTGGAGAAGAATTTCACCCTTGAAGGGAGGGAGGATGTGTGTGTGTGTGTGTGTGTGTACCCCTCAGGTTGATTTTCTGGGAGGTCATGAGCCCATCACCTCTCCTGGACCTCAGCCTGCTCATCTGCCAAACAGGATCCAGGGGCTCACCCATCTCGAAGCTTCCAGAGGCTTCTGTTTGTCTCTTTTAGTGGTTGTGGTTGCTGCTGTCACCTTGATACCCTTTAAAGAGCTTGGGGCTCCAGGCTTGATCAGTGAGATAAACTTGTTTGCTTTAAAGACGATGGAAGGGGAAGATTTTGGTTCAAGGTTGAAAGATGGGAGTTTTCAGGGGTCAATGCACCTGTGTGACTTCAGAGTCCTGGACTCCATCATTCAATCACACCCACCCTGTACCAGGCTCTGTGCTAGGGGTAGGGGTGCTCGGATGGACAGGATGGCCAAGGAGCCTACATCCTGTGGGGCAGGGCAGACAGACAGGAATCATGGGCATATCCTAAACAAGCCCAGGTCAGCATATCCCTCTGCTGTGAGCCAACCCAGCACTGGGCCTGACTGGGGTTCCCTGGCCAGGCGGTCGCAGCAAGTGACACGTCTGAGCTGAGACGGGCATCAGCTTCCTCATCTGTCAAGTGGTGATGAAGACCCGCCCTTTCTATGGCTCCAGAGCCCTCTCACCGCTAGATCAGAGCTTCCTGAAATTCTTTGTGAATAATGACCCTCAGGGGATTTATTTTGCTAAGAAAACAGCCTCCCAGGCAGCCCTCCCCAGAGTCTGATTTATTATCTCGGGCTGGGACCTTGGAATCTGTGTTGTAGTGCGGCGTGTTACCCATTGCGCTGCTGATTGCAAGGTCAGCAGTTCAAAACCACCGGCAGCTTTGTAGGCGAAAGATGAGGCTTTCTACTCATGTCACGAGTTACCGTCTTGGACACCCACAGGGTCAGCTCTACCCTGTCCCTTCGGGTCACTATGGGTCAGCATCGACTCAAGGGCAGTGCGATGGGTGAGTTATGGTATTGGGTAGGTGTTCCAAGCGTACCTTGGACTGCCAGAAAAACGCACCAATCTGGTTGAAAGAAACACAGCCAGAATGCTCCTTCGATGTGAGGATGGTGAGACTCTGGACATGTTCTCAGGGGGGGACAGCCCTTGGAGGGGCATTGACAGCATGCCTGAAAAACCAGAGGGGCGGCAAAGAAGGCAGGAGACCCTCTCCGCTGTGGATAGACACAGTGGTTACAAAAACGGACTCAAACTTCACGACTCAAGATGGCGCGGGCCTGGGCGGTGGTTCGTTCTGTCGTCCTCGGGGTCACGGTGAGCGGAACGGGGATCAATGGTGCCTCACGGTAACACTGGGAGGTGCAGGGAACACACTTTGAGGATTACGGCGGAGCTATCTCATGGAGACCCAGTCTCCCCCTGTGAAGACTGAACTTGAAAAACCTGTAGGTTGGTGTCTTTGGGACAAAGTCCCCTGTCCCAGTAAACCTGGTAGAGAAGCTGCGTGGCTGCCCACAGGCTGTCTGGTCCATATCCTTTGTCTGCTGGGCCACGTGAGACACCGCTTTGAAATCACCAGCTGCTCAGAATACCAAAGCGTTGAGAACTTATTAACACGCAGAACCTCTTTCGGGAGGCTGACAGTGAATATTAAGTACCTGCAGTGTCTGGAAAGATACTTTGAGGAATAGTGGACGTTGGGTGGACAGACTGAGGGGGTGGTGGACACATTATCTCCAGCGAGAGAGGGCACTGGCTTCTAGGGCTGGGCGGGGATTGTCCAGGGATCCCCCATTCCCACGACCCCCCCCCCCAGCCCATTTATCACAGACAGAGACTGGGGTGCAAGCCGCCCAAGTTCCTTCCATGTTCATGGCAGCTAATCAGCACGTATCACGCATGTTAATGTAATAACAGCTGCTAATGATTTTCCCGCGATCACCCTGCTTCCAGGCATGGGGGCCGAAGTAGGAGGACATGGGGGCCGGTAGAGCTCCCCGCCTCCACCCACATATGTTATTTTACTCTCTGGGCTGCTGGGTGGGAAAAAAAATTAAATGCAACATTTCATCCTATCTGCCATTTATTTCCCTGTCCCTCTTGGGTGGGTGGGGGGGCTCTCTGACTTCCTGTCTCTGTTCTGCCTGCCCCCTTTCTGCCCCCCGGCAGAACTTCAGATCTTGGCCTGTTGTGTGTGTGTGTGTGTGTGTGTGTGTCTGAGAGGATCCTCCATGGCCCCTGTCTTGGGTGCCTTCCAGCCAGTGCCCTAGGGAGGTTGGCATCTAGCAGGTAGAAGCACCTGCTTGGGCTTCCCCCTTTTCTGGTGTTGCTTCCTGCAGCCGGTGTCTTGCCAAGCTGTCCCTGCATCCTCACCCCAAGACAGGGTCTACTTAGACAGAGCTCCCCCTTCCCACAGCAGGACAGTGGCCCAGACTGGGAGTCCCCTGACTCTGCACCCCTACCTCCCACTTCCTAAAGCCCTGGGCCTCAGTTTCCCCATTCACACAGTGGAGACATTAACTCTCATCTACTAGCCCAAAGGTTGGTGTTTCGAATCCTCCCAATAGTGCTTGGGAAATCCGGCACCCCAGGTCTTGAAGCTGTTCTTTGCACTCTCAAGGTTTCCAGGAGTCTGCAGAGATTCCATATCAACTAATAGCTAACAGCAAGCAGCAACTACCACATCACCCAGCACCCAGCACTAAGGGTCTGGCGAGGATCAAACAGTGGGTCTCAAACCTGGCTGCACACTCAGAATTCCCCACGGGGAAAACAACAGGGTCTACCCGAGTCCCACCTGGACCAGTTTCATCGGAGTCGCTGGTGAGTGGGGCCTGGCCTTTTCAAAAGCTCCCAGGAGATCTGCTAATGAAGCCAGCAGTGAGTTTGACCCAGGCCTGGAGCATTGTTAAGAGTGTGTTGGGTTATACATTGGGCCGCTAAACTCAAGGTCAGCAGTTCAAAACTACCAGATACTCCTCAGAAGAAAGATGAGGATTTGCTATTCTTATAAAGTGTTAGAGTCTCAGAAACCTACAGAGGTGGTTCTACACCATCCTCTAGGATGGCAGTGAGTTTTATTTTGGCGGAAATATAAAGTGTTGCATTGTAAGCTACTCTTTTGAAACCCATTGACCCATAAGAGATTTATTTACTTATTTATTGCAGGTTTAAAAAAACAGTTTAATTGGCACATACGCTACATATCATACAATTTGGTCATTCAATGGCATCAAGAAGATTTGTATAATAATCACCATGAGCAGTTTTAGAACGTTTTCTTCTATCTTTTTTTTTTTAACAATTTATTGGGGCTCATACAATTCTTATCACAGTTCATACATATACATACATCAATTGTATAAAGCACATCTGTACAGTCTTTGCCCTAATCATTTTTTCTCCTCTTTTCTTTTTTTACATTTTATTAGGGACTCATACAACTCTTATCACAATCCATACATATACATACATCAATTGTATAAAGCACATCCATACATTCCCTGCCCCAATCATTCTCAAGGCATTTGCTCTCCACTTAAGCCCCTTGCATCAGGTCCTCTTTTTTTTTTTTCCCCTCCCATTTTCTTCTAGTACTTACCGCTATTAGCTCCTCATTTCCCCCAACCTCCCTTGCCATGCCCCCATTAATTCAGTTACTGTCTTTCTATAGATTTCCTTATCCTGGATTTCATACACAGAAAAACATAGAAAAACAAACAAAAACCTAACCACAATAACAAAGGAAACAAGAGGAAAACCTCAATGGAAAAGAAAGCAAAAAAATATAAAAAACTGGAACAAATTAAAAAAGGGGTCAAAAGGGAAATCAAATGAGAAGGTGCTAACTCTGGTTAACTTAACTACATCTTGGATAATCCACTTTCCAATGTACTTGGCATGATAGCAAAACCATTCACATACCCGACCTACGATCCGAGGGGATTCACTGGAGGCTTCGCACATGAGTATTTTCCCTTCACTTAAAATAAAAAAAAATTTAAAAAGCTGAAACAAGTCTTGAATGGTCCAACAGGGACATCAGAAGGTAAGATATTGCATTTTAATCTACCTACATCTGCCGCGATGGGCTTTACAGGCTCTCTGTGATAACAAACACGCTATTCACGTTTCCTAACTCTGACGAGAAGGGACACACAGGGGGCTATGTGTCCAATGGATTTTGGGTTTCCGCTGTCGCCCATAGCCCTCTACACACCAGGAGTTCACAATGGAAACTGATACCATTCCCTCCTTCGGATTTGGATTTTATTATTTACAATCCTTGGATCTCACAGACTGGTGTGGTTCTTGCATGTGGACTTGGTTGAAGTCTCACTTAGATGGCTGCTTGTTTGAAGACAAGCCTCTAAGATGCCAGGTGCTATTCTTTCTGATAGCTGGGCACCATCTAGTTTCTTCACCACACTTTGCTCTAGCACCTATATTGTCAACGATCTAAGAAGAGCTTTATTAATAAACAAGCCCTTAATAAAGGAAAGACATAAATATGAGCTAGTGAGAAAATAATCTCCTTCCTCTAGGGTCTGGGGAAAGACTTCTCTTCTGTTTACAAAGCTTACTGCGCCCACCTTCCCCACCCAGTTAAGTGACATGAGCTTTGCCAACTCAGGTGCCTGGCCCATTGGAGTTGCCGGCACCAACCAGGAAGATGCGTGGGATTCATCATGTCCCCAAGACATAAATACCCTAGAATTTCCTTTATCTCTCTCTCTTGCCTTTCCTGCTCTTGACCTGAAACCCCTTTGGCTTCTAAGAGCTCCTTTCCCTCTCTCCTGCAGCACAAACGGAGACCGCGGCACAAGAACATTTAACTCTTTACTCATTAAACCCTCTTGTACTATTAAACCCAATTTTCTCTTCCTTTCTGTAATAGCAGCTCTTGTGGTCGCTATACCTTTTAAGTTAGCCATTTCTCCAGCTTTAGACAAAAGGCCAGCAGGTGCTCATGCAGAGTTGCCTTTCATTGTCTTCTCTCTCCCTCCAAGGCCTCCTCAGATCACTGTCTCTCCCCAGAACATAGCTCCTCTCCTCTGCACCCCTCCACCCAGGTTTTGTCTTTAGCCTTGGAAGCCCAGCCCGGTGTGAGAAGGCTGGGTCTCTCTTCGCAGAGCCTCTGGATGGGTTCAAACCGCCAACCCTTTATAGTTCCCAGTAGAACACTTAACCCCTGCACCACCATGTTCCAGGCACCATCTTCAGAGAATGTTCCTGCTGTGGAGTCCAAGGCCAGTTTCCTCCAACCAACCTCAGCTCCACTCTCTCATGGCTGCTTTTCTGTGTGCTGTCTCACTGGATTCTGGAAGGTGGGTTGAAATGGGTGATGAGTTGCTATTAAATCCACGTGCACACACGTGGAAACGGGGGCCAGAGAGGAGCCAGATGGCTCTGCTACAGTCATTGGTATGCTCAGAACTGAGAAAGAGTCTTTCAGATGGATGCCTCTGACACAGCGCAACAGCTTCCTCTGCAAAGGATACATTGGTGAGGTAATTGGAAACGTACACGCTTTTAAAAATAAATCATTTCATCTGCAGTAGCTTATTCACAATGGGAAAGGGACAGAGGCCAATGGACATAAGCTAAAAAAAGGGATCAATGATACAATTAGGGACCCTTCCCCTAGGCTGGGGTGCCATGCTCTATGATTAATGAGCATCTTCCCAAGAAATGCAAGCAGCCACATCCACCCTCCTTGAGGGGGTAGAGAGCCACAATACCTCTCACGCAGATCGCCAACAGAACACTCAAATGCAGCCATGCTCCTGGACACGGCAGAGGTGGGCCACAGCTCCTGAGCAGGCATCTTTGTAGGTGGCTTCCTAGATGGCTCAATGGGCTAGATCATTGGCCTGTTCTACTTCCAAGCCATAGGAGTAGTCAGCCCCACAGGCACCCCCTGAGCCAGAACCTACAGAGAAGATGCTCACTGAGCTAGGTCCCCTTTACTGTCCACATAGTAGATGCCAGGACCTCTTTTATTCCAGCCACAGAGCACGGTGCCCATGGATAGCCCCCTGCCTTTGTACTGGTACACTGTGTGGGTGAGCAGCTGCTACAGAGACTTGCTCTGTGGTAGTTACATCATTTCATGTCAACTTGATAAATAAGTATAGTGGTGGATGAGTCCTTGTGGGCATGGCCTTCTCATGAGGATCCTGGGAACGTCCTCTCTTTCTCTCTGGAGGTGAGCCACATTCTCTCTCTGCTTCACCTTCCTGTTGAGCCATATGTGGAGAGCTGGAGGAGCCAAGTGGAGACCTGCGTCAGCACTGAGATGTTTCCACTGCCACTGGATCCACAAGACCCACCGGCCTGTGATCTTCTTGCATTTTTGCATCATTGAATGTGGCTGTGTGAGTCTAAAGAAGGCGTTTTGGACTGGTATTGGACTTATGGGCTATTATCAAATGTACGGGCTTAATCTGTATTGGGCTGGGACGCTTTCTTAATATACAATTACTCTTTGTTATAAAAGCTCTTTCTTATCCATATATGAATGTCTATTGATTTGTTTCTATAGTCAACCCGGTCTAACACATGCTCATCTGTCTCAAAGCTCAAAGATTCAACTTTGCTGAGCCAACAGTTTTTCCCAGAATGTGCAGTTTACTGCACCCCCAGCCATGGTGCCTAGCATGTATGAGTTGATCTCGATCACCTTCCTCTCAGTCTGGGTGGCAATGTGGGCACCTGCTGTCTACTGTAGGCCCTGAGTCCACTGCAGCAATTATGGCAAGTCCTGAAAGTCAAGGTGGCGGCTCCCTGAAGCTTTTCAATTCCTAGCTTCTCTGGAACACCCCACTTGGATGCAGCCAGCTTCCATCTACCCCTGGGACTTCCTGGACCTGGTCCAGCAGATCCGTGCTCCATCACCAGCAGTGGCTTCTGCAAGAACATGCTGACAAGTGCCAAACCTAGTGAGGGTCCTTTTGATTGCAACAAGGCAGACCCAGGATGTCTGATTGGGAACAGATGTACGGGATTGCTTGTAATGAGGCTGGGTCCAGAGCCTGAGCTATGGGAGGCCAGAGACCTGGGGTGCAGGTGGGAACCTGGAAGGGGGTCCATTGGCACCTGGTAGCTTCATGTAGTCCCACAGATGTGGGCTCTCCTCCGGAACTCTGCTATTTGAGTAAGGCAACTGGGGGTGGTGACAGCTACCTCTGTGGGAAACATAAAGATTTCTCCCAAGTTGTCTCCCACAAATATATGCCATACCCAGCTGCTTGCTACACATGGAAAATGACTGTACACTTGGAGGTCAACAGAAGTAGGTCAGGGGTTATTCTCCATAAGGGTTATCAGCCATCCAGAGCAAGCAGACACTACTGTTTATCCCACAACAAGTAGGGCCCACTCCCTTTTGATAGTAGATTATTTCCCTGAAGGAAAACCCAGGGAGGTCAAGCCCACTCAAGGGTGACCAAGGTTAGGCCACCATCATGAATCTAGGGTCCGCCCATCTTGTCATATGTATACCTTTAGCCCTCCTCTTCCTATCATGTGCACACCCCTAGCTCATCCCCTTCCTGTTACGCTTATGTCCATTGTATATCCCCCTCTTATTGCTTGTGTTGTCTATTGTACAACCCCTTCCTGTGAGGTGTGTGGTTACCTGTAATCACACCCCCTAAGGAGATATAAACCTTGGTTAGCAATAAAGTTCTCTCCTGTACTCTCCTGTGCACAGACCTGGCTGGTAAGATCATGGCCATCCAGGAGGTGAGCATGCTACCATGCAATGTGTTTGACTTCTTTATTTGACTCCCTCCTATCTCTCTTGTTCTCTATGACTTTAATATAATCTTTTTTTTTCCTTTTGAAATTGGACTTTTCTTTTTTTTCTTTAAAAAAAAACATTTTATTAGGGGCTCATACAACTCTTATCACAATCCATACATATACATACATCAATTGTATAAAGCACATCTGTACATTCTTTGCTCTAATCATTTTGAAAGTCTTTGCTCTCCACTTCAGCCCTTTTATCAGGTTCTCTTCCCCCCCCCCTCCATCCCCGCTCCCCCCTCCCTCATGAGCCCTTGATAATTTATAGATTGTTATTTTGTCATACCTTGCCCTATCCGGCGTCTCCCTTCACCCCCTTAAACTTTATATATCTTAACTGTACAATTGCGCCTATCAAACCCGTGATTAGTTGGGGAGTGGCGGGGGGTTGGACTTTCCCCCACACTTCTTCTACCTCTACCATAGAGTTATTGTGGGAGAAATGCCCAACAACCAAAAAAAGTTGCATCTGTAACTGCGCCGCCTGGCATCTACCCAAGTTACCGTGAAGCCACTTACTAAGGGTGAAGTGCTGGGCTGTTAACCAAGATGCTGGTGTTTGAACCCCTGAACCTCTCCCACCCAGGTGCTCCCCCTGCTGTGTGCTGACACCTCCATGTTGACCCACAGTGGGCCTAAGTGACTCTGCCCCCACCCCCCACCCCCTGCATTTCCTGGGCTGTGACTCTTACCGGACTGGTGGCCACGTCTTTTTCCCAGGAGACTTCTGGATGAGCCCACACCTCAGGCCTCATTTCCCCTGGTGGGGAAAGTTGTACCCTTGGCTGCCTGCCTGCAGGCAGGGGAAGCCAAGCCTCTTAGTACCTTAGTAGTAAACACTGGTATTACCCAAACCAGAAAACTCTCCTCCCTTACCTCCCAGGGAAAATGAGCCCCCCCCCCTCCCTATAAGTGTTTTAATTAGCAGCTGCCATTCTCTCTCACAATAATGAGAGAGAATCAATTATTTAGCTATAGAAAGCCAGAGAAAAAAAGCTTTTAGGGGCACTTTTAAAGTCGATGTAGTGTCAATAGTAGTGTTATTAATTTCAAGCTTCAAGATAGTATTTAAAACTGTGGTGCAGGAGAGTCCTCTGACGGTGGGGTGTGTGAAGCTTACTGTGGTTCTGAGCTAATGACATTTCCACGAGCCTCCAGGTGCAGTGCGGACCCTGCTGTCAGCAGTGGCCACTGTGGGGGCCGACGGGCTGGGGCTGGCCCCGAGCGATGAATGCCCTTGGGCTCCTTTCTGCAGCACTTGAACTTGTGCTTCCCAGGCCAGAGTGCAGGCCACGGAGCCGCATCCCCATGCAGCGCCACTGCCCCTGCTGGCCGCTAGAGGGGGCGGCGTCCTCTGCAAAGGTGAGCCTCCACCTGGGAGAGTTTGGCTTCTGTGGCTTCTTAGCTGCCTGGGGTCCTGAAGGTGGTGCTGGGCTTGGGGCAGTGTGGCTGCTGACAGGGCTGGTGGAGGTGGCTGGCGTTCGAAGAAGCCTGATATTGATCTCTTAGCTGTGTCCTGTGTCCCACTCTCACCACTTCGCCTCCCCTTTTATTTTTATTTTTTTTTCTCTTTTCTTCTTTTACATTTTATTAGGGACTCATACAACTCTTACCACAATCCATACATATACATACATCAATTGTATAAAGCACATCCATACATTCCCTGCCCCAATCATTCTCAAGGCATTTGCTCTCCACTTAAGCCCCTTGCATCAGGTCCTCTTTTTTTTCCCCTCCTCCCTCCCCATTCCCCCCTTCCTCATATGCCCTTGGTAATTTATACATCGTTGTTTTGTCATATCTTGCCCTATCCGGAGTCTCCCTTCCCCCCTTCTCTGCTGTCCCTCTCCCAGGGAAGAGGTCACATGTGGATCCTTGTAATCAGTTCCCCCTTTCCAACCCACTCACCCTCCACTCTCCCAGCATCGTCCCTCACACCCTTGGTCCTGAAGGTATCATCCACCCTGGATTCCCTGTACCTCCAACCCTCATATGCACCAGTGTTCAGCCTCTGTCCTATCCAGCCCTGCAAGGTAGAATTCGGATCATGGTAGTTGGGGGTCGCCTCCCCTTTTAAATAAGAAAAGTGTTGTAACCATTTGAGCATTCCACGGATCTGTTCCAGACAACTCCACCTTCACATGACTAGGATTTCAGGGGCCCGCCTCCTGTCTGCTCCAGTTCAGGGACACTGAGCAGAGAAGGAAGCCAGGGACTGTCTCCCCCCTCCCTCTCCCAATACCCTACTCCTCTCTTTATTAAGCACCTCTGGTGTGAACCCTGGTGTTCTGTGTGTTATACGTTGGGCTACTGACTTCTAGGTCAGCAGTTCAAATCCACCAGTTGCTCTGAGGGAGAAGGATGAGGCTTTCTACGTAAGCCTGTCACAGTTCCAGAAACCCACAGGGTCCTACAGGGTCTTTCTGTTTGTCTGCAAGGAATTGCATGCTGGGTAAGGAGCCGGTACTGTGGGTTGAGTGAACCATAAACCCCCCTCCCCCCATTACCCCTATTCCCCCAGCCAGCTCCACAGGAGAAATGAGTCTGTCTCCTCACTTACAAAGGAAGCTGGGTAGTGCAGTGGGTACACATTGGTTACTACAAGGTCAGCAGTTAGAAACTACAAGCCACTCCACCGGAGAAGGCCCAGGCTGTTGGCTCCCATCACAGAGTTCCAGTGTTAGAAGCAGTTCTTGGCCACACCGGGACAGTTCTACTTTGTACTGTAGGGCTGCTAGCTGTGAATCAGAACAGGCTGGACAGCAGGGAATTTGATTTTTTTTGGTGTCTGGTTTCTGTAAAGATCTTCAGTCTTGGAGTCATGAAGGAGCCATGGTGACTGTCCTGCTGACCCTGCTGTGAATCGGCACTGTGTGTGAATGGCAGTAGGTGGGTGTGTCTGGTAGGCCCTTACCTGTTGGAAAGGCTGGTATTGGATAGATGAGCTTAAAGGTTTGGTGGCTTGAACCCACCCGGTGGTACCAAGAAGAAAGGCCTGGCAATCAAGTAGGCAGCCAGGAGAACTCGAGAGGCAGTTCCACCCCATTCACAGGGGTCACCATGAGACAGGCTGGGCCCCATGGTCACGGTTTGTTTGGGTTTTGTGGGGGAGAGAGGGTGGTGGGGCCAGAGATGAGGAGTCCAGGACACGGCTCCTGAGTCCAGGGGCTTTCTGCTCAGCCTGGAGATAAAGGGATTTGAGTCAGGCTGTGGAGCATGTGCTGGGCTCCCTGGTGAGAACTAGAGGGAAACACTGGAGTGTGTGTGTGTGTGTGTGTGTGTGTGTGTGTGACAATGGCTCCATTGCATAGAACCAGTGTGAGCCTGCTGGGCCTCCATCTCCTCACCTGTACACGGGGTGTCCAGCCCTAAGCTCACCGCCCTGTGTTTTGAGAATCAAAATGGCAGTGGGAGAGGGAATTTTCTTTCTTTTTTTTGTGTGCAATATTACATAAGAAAAGTATACCATGCAACTTTCCTCTAGTTCTTATGCTTCCCCCCCCCCCCCCCGCCACTCTCATGACGCCAACTCTACCTTACAAATCTGGCTAGACCGGAGCATGTACACGGGTACAGGTAAGAAAGAGCTCACAACTCAGGGAATCCAGGACAGATAACCCTTCAGGAGAGTAGCAATACCAGGAGGGGAAGGGAAAGGTGGGGGGAGGAAGGGGGAACTGATCACAAGGATCAACATATAACCCCCACCCCCAGTGGGATGAAAACAGAAAAGTGGGTGAAGGGAGACATTGGTTAGTATAAGATATGAAAATATAATAAGAATTTATAAATTATCAAGGGTTCATGTGGCAGGGTGAGAGGGTGGGGGAGGGAGGGAGAAATGAGGAGGCTCAAGTAGAATGAAAATGTTTTGAAAATGATGATGGCAATGTATGTACAAATGTGTTTGATACAAGGGATGGATGGATGGATTGTGATAAGAGTTGTATGAGCCCCTGAGATAGTTTATTGTGCCAACCTGGCCAATAAACACATGTGGGATTAATTGAAGGGTGGAGGGATAAATGGCTCCATGAGCCTCGCCTTTCTAGTTCTCTGTTCTCTTGCTTTGTGATGGTCGCACCAGGGTGCAGCTGCCTTAGCAGTTCCCTGCTTTAGCTGGCAAGGCTGACTTGCTGCAAGACATCCTCAAGGAGAAGCCACATGGACCCACCCCGATGCAGCCCTGGGTGCTGGAGCAGCTGTGTGGAGACCCCTGCTAGCGATGAGATGCTTACACACCCACTGATTCAGCTTTCCTCCTGCAGTCAGCATCATAGTGTGTGTTTTGTGAGATGGAGGAGGACTTTGTGGATTGATGTTGGACATATGGGTTAATAGGTTAATGTTGGACTTGTGGGCTTGGGCAGCATTGGGTTGGGATGGTTTCTTGATGCACACTTCACCTTTACATAAAACTCTCTCTTATACATGATCTTCTGTGGATTTGTTTCTTTAAAGTGCCCAGACTAACGCAGCCCATAAGATGATTCATTAAAATTAAAAAAAGAAACAATACTGCCAGGGCCCCAGAATGCCCACTTGTATGGGACCCTATCTGTCCCCCTCCTCCCTCCCTCTCTCCCTCTCTGTCTTCCCTGGCCTCCCCATAGCTTCTCTTGGTATGAAAATGCTCTCCCCACTTCTTACAATACTGGTCTCAAACTCGATTGACCTTTAGGAGACAGGCTGACTTTGCTGAGCATCATGTCTTCCAAATGTGTCCTGGTGTGCGGTGCCCCAGTTTCCGCATCGCCTTCCCAAGATGCGCAGGCCTCTGGGCTACCATCCCTCCCTTCTCCGGCGGACAGTTGGGGTGTCTCCATCCCTCCCTTCTCGGGCGGGCAGTTGGGGTGTCTCCATCTCTCCTGGCATTGCGGCTGGCGCAGTGATACGCACGGGCGGGCGTGTTGTCTGTTCGCGCTTTGATCTTCGTTTCTTTGGGGTGCACACGGAGCGGAGCGATGGCTGGGCCACACGGTACTTTGGCTCACAGCTGTGGAAGAGCGCTCCGTTCTGCTTTCCACAGGGGTTGCACAAGTGTTGGTTCCACCCCAGCAGGGTGGAAGCCCTCCGCTCTCTCCACGTCTGAAAGAGGTTTTTTGGTTTTTTAAAAATCATTTTATTGGGAACTCATACAACTCTTATCACCATCCATCCATCCATCGATCTATCGATCCATCGATCCATCCATCCATCCATCCATCCATTGTGTCAAGTATGTTTGTACATTCGTTGCCCTCAAGATTCTCAAAATATTTGCTCTCCACCTAAGGCCCTGGTATCACGACTCAATAGACCTGGGTTCTTGGTGAATCCTCTTTTGTTCCTACCGAAACAGCTTTCCCCTTCTCTGTCTCCCCAACCCTTCCCTTGAGCCAGTGAAAGCTGGGGTGGGGGGTGGGGGTGGGGTGGGGATTGTTCTCATGTATCTGCCCAGGTGCAGGGTGAGGAGACTCCGGGTTTCTGAGAAAGGGTCAGGGAGGGACTGGGGAACCGGAAGGCATGGCCAAAGTTTAAGAGCCCGTGTCCACTCCAGCCCCGAGCCAGGGCTCTGTGACAATCGCCGCCTGCAGCTTGGAGCGAGTGCCCCCACACCCCTATCCCCACACACCCCACTGTCCGTTCTCCCCAGCTTTCATTCAGAATGAAAAGTGTTCATAGTTAGAGCCTGGCAGGGTTAACCTTGAAGCCTCCTCACCTGGAAGGTTGCATTTTTTTTCCTGAAGTTCAATATTCACACAACAGCGGGCTCTCAGCGGGGACGGGACCTCAGGGAGTCAGTGGGTGGCTGCTAGTGTGAATTACAATTGCTCTCTGGCCCCCAGGCAAGAGCGGAATATGTGAAAAATATGAAGGAGCGTTCCAGTAGGTAGGCCTTTGAGCTGGTTCATTCTGGGCTCAAAGCCCACCCCACACCTTTGAGAATCTGTATTTTCACCCCAGATATATTGGATCAGAACCTGCCATTTCACCAGAGGCTCAGGTGGAGGTTCTTCACGGGGTTTATCTAATGCAGATTCTGACTCTACATCTGGAGTAGAGGCGTGACTACTCAGCAGGGGGTCAGACTGCAATGGACCCAGTTGGAAGCCCTGTTAATGTGCTTCTTCATGAACATAGTCATTCATTCAACAAGTATATAACAGGGGCTGCCAGGACCCCTGGGGCACAGTGGTGAATGCTCTAGGGTGCTAGTGGAAAAGGCTGGTGGTCTGAACCCACCAGCTGCTCCTGGGACGGAGATGAGGCAGTCACAGCTCCCTGGAAGACTGACAGCCTGGGGACCACGGGAACCAGCTGTTACAGGTCCGCCAGGGTCGTTATGAAATGACTAGACAGCAGTGGGTTTGAGTGGGAACAGGTGCTATTCTTGTCCCTGAAAGAAACTGGCTACCATGGGGTGTGGTCCAGGGCCTAGAAACCCGTGTGCCCTGGAACAGACCTGCACTCCAGGGGTGTTCAGGGCGGGACCTTACAGAAGTGGATCCACAGGCCTTTCTTCCAAGGGACCCTGGGTGGATTCGAACCGCCAACCATTTGACTGGTAGCCACCCGTGGTCTCCACTAAGATCTTGGCCTTCACTAAGCCAGGTGTACCTCCTTCTCTGTCAGCAGGCTCATTTAGTTCTCTAAACCAGGGGTGTCAATCTGGTGGCACGAGGGCTACATGCGACCCCCGAGGTAATGTTTTGTGGCCCACGATCCTCTAAAATAAAATGTGACGAGGGAATTGTATGTACGATATTGCCTCAATCTCCCCTAAGCGCTATTTTCTTCATAACAATTTTTTTCTGTTGTCATTTTATTTCAGAGCATCGTGGGTCACAAAAAATTACCTTGGGGGCCACCAGCTTGACACCCCTTCCCTAAAGAAACACCCACAAAGGCAGAAATGCCAGCCAGGTCAATCAAAGAAAGAGGCCCACAGAGATCTTCCTGCTCCTGACCAGCAAGGACAGCTACGGGGCCTCTATTGGTTTTCTCCGAGGGACCATGGGGGAGAGTGCACAGTTAGCCCACCCTCGGCCTGAGCCCCAGACTCTCAGACATAGGACTCACTGCTAACATGCGCCCAGTCTCTGGTCCAACCAATCGGGGACCAGAGTCCCCTTCCTTGGGGATGTGCCCACAAGGACCTGGGGGGATGAGCAAAGAGAGGAGCCCCTCCCAGCTGCCCACACCTGTCCTCCCACCTCAGTTTGCTTGGCTAGCTCTCCTGCTGGGACTTCTGTCCCCAGCACAATGGCCACTGTGCCAGCCATCTCCACCTCCATCCCTGAATCTGGCCGACCAACCATGGGGTGCCGGTGGGGTTCCTTTCACAGGAGATGAGAGATCACAGCACTGTCTCCCTTTGGTCACTCTGACCCCAGGGGCCCCTTCCACGGGCCCTGCTTCACAGATGAGGAAGTGCTTAGGGCTTAAGTATCAGTCCAGGGTCACCCAAGTGGTGGACAGCAGAGCCAGGCAGAACCCAGGGCTCCCTGGCTCTGAGCTGGGAGCCTCCTTGTTCAGGTGGGCAGGCTGGATATGGACCACCCATCCATTATCCTGACCAACATGTCGATGGTCTCAGCGCCTGCTCTGTGCTGGGTGGGCTCCCACTCTGCTCCCAGGGTGGGTGGGAATCTTGGAGTGGCGCCAGAGACCGAGAAGAAGGCTGGGAGGCACTGACAGAGTGGGCTCACTTTGGTGGTGGGGTCCCTGTCAGCTGTCCATGTGGCTTGTCCTCAGGGAGGGACTTAAGGGGCACTGTCCGAGCTTCTTGGCAGAGCTGCCTGGCACGGCCTTCTCCAGAGACCTCGGGGCTGTGAGGGCACATGGACAGCAAGCTGCCCCAGGGGTGGGGGGACATCCTTGTCAGGGGTCAGGTCTGCCTGGTTCCCACCCTGGCTCTGCCACTCATAAGCTGTGTGATTTGGAGGGAATGACTTTCCTTCTGGGCCTTAGCTTCCCCGACTAGTCAAAACGGCATTCCTTCCCCTAGGCCTGAAAGTGACGCGGAGCAGGAGCATCTGTGGACTGGTGTCTTGGGGAAGATGCAGTAGCTTCTCTGAAATGGATGCCTGCCCTTGAGTAAGAGAGAAGACTCCGTGGCCCCCACATCCTTCATACCCTGAAGACTTTTCTGGAACCCGGGAAGGCCCCTCTCTCCAACCCCAACCCTGCTACGGGACGTCCTCACTCAGTGACTGTTGGGGTGGTGTGTCAATAGCCCTGCTCCCTGTACCCATCGACTCCTTGCCTTGGAGTTGTTTAGGGCTCATAGCAGCTACCCCATAAGACTGGGTAGAACTGCCTGTCTAGGCTGGGTAGACTGGAGAAGCAAATCCAGAGAGACACTCCTACGTGTATAAGAGAGAGCTTTATATACAAGAGCAATTGAATAGTGAGAAAACATCCAAGCCCAGTCCAGATCAAATCCATAAGTCGGATATTAGCCCATAGGCCTGATACCAATCTACAAAGTCCTCTTCAGACTCATGCAACCCATGCAATGACACTGAATGCAGGAAGATCACAGGCCAGTGGGTGGAAAGTCTTGTGGATCCAGTGGCAGTGGTAGCATCCCAGCACTGGCAGGGGTCTCCACATGGCCTCTCCATCTCAGGGCACTAGTGTAGCTCCATGTCTTGTCAGCTTCAGGGTCTTCCAGGGAGTGGGCCTTCGTTCTGCCTCCAGTGAGCTATTTATCCCCTTAGCGCCTCCAAATGAGATCATCAAGCGGTGACCTGATTGACAGGCTAAACTCCACCCCTTCACTCTTAATCCTCTCAAAATGACAGTAGATTATATTACTACCACACTGCCCCTGGGATTTCTGAGACTAACTCTCTATGGGGGTGGGAAGTCTCATCTTTCTCCTGCAGAGTGGTGGGTGGTTTCAAACTGCCGATCTGTGATTCACAGCTTACTACGCCACCAGGGCTCCGCCTTTGTCCCTTAGCTCCCTGAATTAGCCCAGCCCATTGAAGATTCTGACCCACAGTGACGCGATAGGGTAGAACTGCGCCTGGGGGTTTCCAAGACTGTAACAGGCCTAAAAAATTCTCTCTCTCCTGCAGAGTGGCTGGTGGTTTTGCACTGCTGACCTTGAGGCGAGCAGTCGAATGTGAAACCCACGATACCACTTTGATCCCTTAGGTGAGCTAATTTCGAGGCAGCTTCTGAACTGTTTCCCAGAGTTTGCGGCAGTGGTCGGTGTGAGTTGCTGGAGCAAACCTCCACCAATGTAATGGCTGAAAGCCACACACTAGACTATATTCCAACCCAGGCCATCGGAAGTCTGCAGTGAGTCTTGCTGGGCAGACATGGAAGTGTTGGCAGGTGGTACTCCTTTTTGGAGGCTGTGTGTGTGTGTGTATGTGTGTGTGTGTGTGTGTGTGTGTGTGTGTGTGTGTGTGAGAGAGAGAGAGAGAGAGAGAGAGAGAGAGAGAGAGAGAGAGAGAGAGAGAGAGAGAGGAGAGATTGATTTTTTTCTGGTCCTGCCTGGATTCCTTGGCTTGTGCCCCCTTATGGGATATGAAGAGGCTTTTCCCCATATTGTCTCCCCCAAATATATGCCAAACCTAAGACGCTGCCTGCTACACATGGCGACTGTACACTTGGAGGTCATTGCAAGCAGGTCAGAGGTTATTCTCCCTAGGGGTTATCAGCCATCTAGAGCAATCAGACTGTGTAGTCCAGTGGTTCTCAACCTGTGCATCTTGACCCCTTTGGGGGTCGCCAAATTCATAACAGTAGCAAAATGACAGTTACGAAGTAGCAATGAAAATAATTTTATAGTTAGGGGTCACCAAACATGAGGAACTGTATTCATGGGTCATGGCATTAGGAAGGTGAGAACCGCTGGTATAGTCTGTCCCACCCTAAGTAGGTCCCACTCCACTCTGATAAGGATAGTAGATTGTTTCCCTGAAGGACAGCCCAGGGAGGTCAAGGCCACTCAAGGGTGACCAAAGTTAGGCTGCCATATTGAATCTAGGGTTCACCCATCCCAGAGGTGAGCATGCGACCATAAAATGTGTGACTCTTATTTCACTCTCTCTCCTATCTCTCTTCTTCTCTATCAGTTTACTATGATCTTTACATGTCCTAACTGAACAATGGCTCCCACGGACCCCCATGGACGTTAGAGGCTGGTCTACTCCAACAGCTTCGTCCAGCTTGGAAGCCAGCCATGGCTAGTAGAGCTTTTCCCATGTCACCTGCCTGTTCCTCTCCCTCTTCTGCCTCCCTCTTTCACATTAACCCCCACTCCCCAGGCTGATTGTACTTTGGCAACATCAGCCGACTCACGACCTTCACTTCATCTGCAGTCTTAATTCCTCTTTGCCGTACAATGTAACATGCTCACAGGCTCTGGGCATTAGGATGGGGACATGTTTGGCATGGTGGTTGTCATTCTCCCGTCCGCCCGCCCACCCGCCTCAACCCCGTGGTGGCTGGCTTGATGTAGTTTGCTGCCTTTAAGGCCATTCTGACTCACAGTGTCCGCGGTGGGGGGTGGGGGGGGGCAGCGTATGACTGCTGCACAGGGCTTCCAAGCCCGTGACCTTGCGGAAGCAGATCCCCGGGGGTGTCTCTGAGGTTCCTCCAGGCAGGTTTGAATCGCCAACCTTTCCGTTAGCAGTTGAGCGCTTAACTGTGCGCACCACACAAACGATCTTTCTTTTCCAGTGGCCGGTCCCTGCACTTCCCAACTAAAGGACTTGCCCTTGAACCCTGCTCTCAGATAATGTAAAACCTGAACCACAAGGACTGGAACTGGTGGGTTTGAGCCGGACAGGCCCCTGCCAGGATGGTAGGCTGTGAGCAGCCTCTCCACCTTACAGGTGGAAACACTACCTGAAGGTGACGGCCGCCTGCCTTGGCCAGCAGGCCTGGGGCCCCTTCCTAGGGCTTCCTGATGTGGGCGCTAGGTGTCACTCTGGAGTGAATGCTTCCTTCCCCTCATCTGGCGGGGTACAAATAGTCAAACAGGCCCCAAACCGGCCAGTCTAAAATAAAAGACCACCTATCTCCACTGTGAATATTTATCAGACCTGCCCAGGCTGCATGGGCAACTGTACAGTGCCCCATTGTCCTCAAAAGCAGAGAAAGTCCTTCCCCCCGCCCCACCCCCCTTCTTCCCAGTGACAGGCCCCATCACAAGCTCAGAGGAAAAGGAGCCTGCCTATCCAGCCACTCACACCTGCCTTGGAAGCGATGGCTCAGATCCCCTTGTCGGCTTGCACTTTTATAAATTGTTTTTATTTGCATCTAAATCTACTTTAGTAACACAATATTTTTGGCCATTCTATGTGGATCCTTTGGGTCAATTTGCTTATTGGCATAACTTTTGATTTTCCTTGTCATTTTCAACTTTATTCCAATCATCATTAATTCATCCATCCAGCCAGCATTTATTGGGCACAGTGCTATATCTGAACGGGAAAGTAAGAATATGCAAGAGGGTGGGCTTGGAGCCAGGGAAGGGGGACTTTGACTTTTTACTTTGTGTAATTACTATTATTATCTTTGATTAGTGAAATCCAATGTGGGTGATTTTTACTATCGAAGCTTTCTATTTTCAGTTTTAAACAGTACTTTCTGTACATAGGTTGCTGTGAGTTGGAAATAATTTGATGGCATCTAACAACAATGGTGACAAGCAAACAGATTTCTCAACAGAAAGCAAGAGTTGTCAGGAAGGGGAACAGTGATTGTGGAGGAAAAGAGAGGGGGTACGTAACCCAACCTGAGGACAAGGATTTTCATGGTGGGAGGCTGGCTAGGGGCTATCAAAAGTCACATTTCCGTCGAGTGATACCGTTATTATCAAAGTTTGGACCATCTGACTCCTGCTGACTCTTGACCTCAGAGGTTTTGCTGCCAAGAGCATCGTGTTTTGCAGAAACCCCCCCTGACCCCCGGCCATGCTCACATTTCTCTCTTATAAATTGTTTTATGCTATTCTTCTCATTTTGAAATTTGCTTGTGTTCCAGCCTACCCCAATATTCTGGCCTAGCTCCCAGGCAAAAGTAGGTGATACCATCTTGCCTTAAAGCCATGTCCTCTGTAGCCCTGTGTCCTGTTGGTAGCTTGCTATGACAAACCATCCTGGTAATTTTCCAGCCTAAGTTTGTAACCTTCAGAGAACTTTCTACCCTGTTCCAAGATGTTATTGTCGATGAGCACTTCTTTTAGCTTCTGTAATCAGCTAGGCTCAGTGGAAAAAGAGGAGGCAGCTGAAGCCTTATATTTTTCAGTTTGAAAAACAGGATAGGGTTTTTGCCTTTATATATATATATACCCTGCCTGACTGCCTACTTGGGGCTTCAGGGATTTTAAGAGAGGCTAGTCCTCCTGGAGCCGCTGGCTTAATAAAGACTCCTAATTCAAGTTCACGGCATTACAGTGGTCTTTAATCTTTTTCTGCACCTTTTCTTTCTCACTCAGCAGTGTGATTTCCAGATCGAGAATTCTAGTTTGTTCCTTTGAACGGTGGTTTTGTCACATAATTAAGGAAAAGCTAGCCAACCTCCCCAGAATGCATATGTAGATTGCTTCCCATGACAGGAGCCCCTGCTTCATGTCTCCGTGCATATGGGTGACTTTCTTGAAGCCGTAGACCTCATGGGAGAACACACCACGCCAGAGCCCAGGCCTTTTCTTCTAATGGGTGCCACGAGGTAAGGCACAGTGGCAGTCCCAGTAGATGCCCCTCCAGTAGTGAGTGGGAAGCAGGCTCTTCCTGCATCCTCTCCAACACTAGAGGAGATGGTGTCTGGCCTTTTCATCCTTGTGTCTGGTGAAAAGTCACGTCCTGATTTGAAACCAGGTAAGTCAAATGACTCCTACAAACCTCACCAATGGTCTTCCTCTCAACCCAGAAGGATACACAAAGCCCTTGTTCATAGTCAGGGCTCTAGAAGTTTGAAAAGCAAGGAGGTTACTTTGAAGATTAAGGCACACCTGACCCAAGCCATGCTATTTTCAATGGCCTCTTATGCAGGTGAAAGTTGGATACTGGATCCAGAACAAAAATTTATATTAATGTGAGTGAGGGGTGCGAGGGTGGAGACCCAAAGCCCATCTGTAGACAATTGGACATCCCCTTACAGAAGGGTCACAGGAAGAGATGAGCCAGTCAGGGTGCAGTCTAGCAATGATGAAACATACAACTTTCCTCTAGTTCTTTAATGCTCCCCCCACCCACTATCATGTCCCCAGTTCTACCTTACAAATCTAGCTACCAGAGTATGTACAAGAGCTGGAAACACAGGGAATCCAAGACAGACAACCCCCTTAGGAACAATAATGAGAGTAGCGATACCAGGAGGGGAAGGAGAAGGTGGGGGGAAAAAGGGGGAATTGATTACAACAATCTACACATAACCCCTTCCAGGGGGGCGAACAACAGAAAAGTGGGTGAAAGGAGACATCGGTCAGTGTAAGGCATGAAAGAAAAATTATCAAGGGTTCATAAGGGAGGGAGAAAAATGAGCTGATAACAAGGGCTAAAGTAGAAAGAAAATGTTTTGAAAATGATGGCGGCAACGTATGTACAAATGTGCTTGACACAATGGGTGTATGTATGGACAAGCCGACCTGTCGCGTCAGAAGTTCGGCCAGAGTGCTCCTTAGAGGCCAGGATGGCGAGACTTTATCTAATGTCCTTTGGGCATGTTGTCAGGAGAGACTAGTCCCTGGAGAAGGACACACTGCTCAGTAAAGCGGAGGGGCGGTGATAACGGGGAAGGCCCTTAACGAGATGGACTGACACTGTGGCTCCAATGATGGGCTCAGGCGTAGGAACAATTGTGAGACTGGGGCGGACAGGGCAGTGTTTCCTTCTGCTGTGCACGGGTTGCCATTGGTTGGAACTGACTCAATGGCACCTAACAACATCCTGTGGGGCAAGTGGATTCTGTCTCATGACGCTCCTGTGCCCAAAGAGCCCGACCGCTGGAATCTGCCCTTTCAGGAGTGGACCGGCTGGGCTGTGTCCCGAGGAGCCTCTGGGAGAGGGTTCCAATTGTCCACGGTTCAGTTGTAGTCTGGCACTTCACCCCCTGAGACATCCGAGGTTGCCTATTCCCCTCTTAGGCTTGTGCTGAGCAGGCTGAGATCGGATCGAACCACCCAGGGCTATGTCCCAGAACCCACAGAGAACGGTGAGGAGGGGGTTTGGGTTATCAATCGAGGGGGGATGAATCCTACCCCAGGGGTGTTGGGGTGTTTGGAAAAGAACAAGTCCTCACATTGGCGACAAGCCTCGCTGAGGCCGATCAGTTCAGTTTAGAGGTGTTTGCCTCTGAGATATTATTTACCTAGTTTGAAAACCCCACAATCCCCTCCCACTCGAGTTCAGCACAGTGTGGCTCCGGGAGCTGGGGAGGGACCCCCCAGAAGACCTGAAGCTCTGATCGCCCGCACCCCCACCCCAACATGGCTTTGGGAAGGTGACTGGCGATGGGGCGGGGGTGGGTGAGCTGCATCTGGTACCATCCCTCCGGGTCTTGGGTGCTTGGAGCAGCTGGGGTGGGCTCTGCCTAGGGCCCATATTCCGCTGACCACTGCCCCAATCCTGTAGTCTCCAGCAGCGTAGCAGCGGGAGGAGCTGCCCTATCCCGGGGTGAAGTCAGAGGCCATTTTAATTGGCAGATTTTTGTTTTCAAAACACACCTTAGCGTCAGCCTAAGGAACAGATTTCTGTTTAACACGAGACTGGGGAAATGGTTCTGGTTGATTAAAGCATACTCACGCACAACAACAAAACCCGCTTGCCTTTGTATTACCAGAATCAGCCTGGAGGCCTGAGTGAGGCAGAAGGGGCTTTTTTTTTTCTTCCTTTGACGAAACACGTTTCCTACCAGTTTCTTGGCTTGCGGGGCAGAGAGCCCAAGAAGTGAGAATCTCTCTGCCCGTGGAAGGGGAGGAAGCTGCCAGCCTCCCTGCTCCGTTCCTGCTGCCCCCTCACTCTCTCCTCAGAGGGCTGGCCCCAAGGGTGCTGTGCTCCTAACTCTCTCCCCACCATCTTCTCTGTGTTGGGTGCCCCTGAGCAGAAGCAGACTCAGGTGATCCCTGAGAGAGCAGTCGATCCCCAGGTATTTACTTGGCCGAGCGTCTCCAAACCAAAGGAAACCCACTGCCATCAGTCGATTCTGACTCACAGGGACTGTTTAAGGCAGGAAAGAGCTGCCGCTGTGGGTTTTCCAAGACTACATTTTTTATAGGAGCTTCCTCTTTCTCCCGCACCTCCACTGGTGGATTCGAAATGGGGACCTTGTGCTTAGGAGCTCAATGCCTTAACCACTACCCCACCAGAGCTCCTGCACCAGAGTCAAATGTCCAGTCTTTTCAGTTCACAGCCCAGAGCTTCACATGTCCTGCCTCCAGGCGGCCTTCAGCCTTCCAGGGAGTTTTCATTTATTCTATCCTTTACTAAGGGCCTGGCCATCCTCACCCAGCTCCTACTGCAGTCAGGTTTCAGCCTCCTCCCACACTTCTGTGGCATTGGTACTACCCTGCTGCCCGAGACTCCTCCTGGAAACCGTACTGGGTGGGCTTGTCTCTGGACCCCAGTGACCAGGGCCCCTCAGTGCCTTATGTCACACTTTCCTGGGTGTATGTGAGTGTTACGATGTTTGCTCTTCCGGCCACTCACTCTGAAGGCGACTGATTCAAAGTGCTCACAGTATTCCAGTCGGGGGCCAGGTCTCGGGGACCAACATCCAGAAAGCCGGAAGGATGCACCACCAACCCTTGGCCCAACTCTGGTTTCAGCTCAGGGACAGTGGAGGGTGGCCTAGGGCCGTGTCACCTCAGACTCACCCTGCTCCTGCCCCCTCTCTGCAAGCATGTCCCAGGTGCCTGAGAGGGCGGAGCCCTCTCAGCCTGTGGTAGCTCAGGCTGGCTGTGTGTGTGTGTGCACGCACACGTGTGTTGTTAATCTCCCACATTGGGGGACAGGAGCTGTGGACCAATGCCCAACCTCCTGCCCTTTAGGGATGGCCCCGGGGCCTTCTCATGGTTTCTCTGGAGGTCCCAGCAGGACACAGCCTTCTCATTCCTCCTGCTCCGTGATGGTGATGTGGCTCCCAACGAAAAGCCCTGTAGCCGGTGCTTGGTCCCAGGTTCTGCCTGCTGAGACTCCCACGCAAGCCACCTGCCCTGAGCTGCCTTTGAGCTTCATGCTACATTTGGGAAGGTGAGTATCGAGGAAAGCGTCCTTGAGTAAGCGGTGATTTTGCTGTCACCTCCGGAAAGGCTCACATATCATGGGTAAAAGGAGACACAACCTAGGCAGATGGAGCTGCAGGTACAGAGACCCCGAGGCTGGCAGTAGGAGTAGGGAGGGTCCTAGGGTCACCCCAAGGGTCACCCTTTATTCCTACCAACATCAGCTCCTCTTTCTTCAAGGATCCACAGAACCAAAGTTCCAGCATGCCGTGCACCAAAGTCCAGCCAGTGACAACCCAAACCAAACAACCCCCCACCAACATCAAGTGGTCTCAGACTCACAGCGACACTATATAGGGTCTCTTAGACTGCAAATCTTTGGGGGAACAAGAGGGACCCCTCTTTCTCTCATAGCTGTTGGTGGGTTTGAACTGCTTACCTTGCTGTTGGCAGCCCGATGCTTAACCCACAGCGCCACCAAGTCTCCTTAGTTATAACTCAGGGAGAGTATAGCTGAGGGATTGGTCTAGTCTGGGTAGACTAGAGAAGCAGACTCATGGACACTCATGTGTGTGTGACAAAAAGCTTTACAGAAAGAGTAACTGTATATTAAGAAAACATCCCAGCCCAGATCAAGTACATTAGGCTATTAGCCCACATGTCTGATACCCATTTATGAATTCTTCTTCAGACTCAGTCAACACATGCAATGACACTGCGTGCAGGAAGATCACAGGCCAGTGGGTGGAAAGTCTTGTGGATCCAGTGGCGGTGGAAGCATCTCAGCGTTGGCGTGGGTCTCCACGTGGCTCCTCCAGCTCCAGGGCTCTGGTTCCATCAGTGTAGCTCCATGTGTCATTAGCCAATGGCAATGTCTCACAGAGGCTATGTGCCCTACGTCCAGCGAGCTATTTATCTTCTTAGCGTCTCCAAATGACATCATCAAGCTGTGACCTGATTGAAAGACTAAACTCCACCCCTTCACTCTTAAACGTTTAAAGTTGACAACCACCAGTCAGTCCCCTTTCACTTCCTGGGTGTTCGGGGGCAGAGATAGGTGAGTCAGTTGCTCCTAAGGGAGAAATCGCAGAGACGCAGTGGTAAAAACATCCCCGTTGGACTTTTCTCCTGCAGAGTGGCAAGCGCAGGGGGAAGTTAGCTGATGGGCTGTGTGTAAATGGCGTGTGCACTCTCACTTGCCTTGCCGCCCACGACTTCACTAACATTCCTCCCTCTCTGGGCTTCCGGGCTTTGGGGGAGCTTTGCCTGGCTTCCAGCCTGGATTGCCCAAAGAGAACCGGAATCCTTTGTTCGTCTCTCCCCCCAAAGATGGTTCCAGTTAAGACTGGCGCTTAGCACCTCTGGCCTCCTAGCTCTGGTGGCCCTAACCCCCCCAACCCCACCCCCGTCCCGCGCTGCCTCCCAGGTCTCAGTGCTGGGCTTGTCCTGGGCAGAATCTACAATAGCTTGAATAGGAGGCTGGGGATTTAAGATCTCGGGGAGGAGGCTCCTCCTGGTGTCTGCGGCTTGGGAAGGCACTCTGATGGAGGTCAGAGGCCTGCGAGGTTTCTGTTAGGCAGATTAGCGCAGGGAATGTCCGTGGTTAAGGCATGACCCGATAGCCAAGCGCGGGAACAAAGAGCTACGCACTGCACATTGCTCAGAGGCTCAGGTTTCCCGCAGGTGGGCATGGGTGCGCACTAAACCTGGATCAGCACACCTGGGCCAGGTGAATTCAATTCAGCCAATGGGGTCGATCAGGGGTCGTCCACTACGCCTCCAAGGGGAATCCTTGAAAAGGCAGGAGCCTAGAGTCAGGGGGGAGCTCTAACATAGAGTTGCAGGGAAGGAGAACTTGGTCTCCGTGACGCTGTGTGCAGACGGTGATCGGTGTGACCTGCGGAGTAACATCCGAGACGCAGAGAGGAGAAAGGTTCACAGTGGGACTCGAGGATCCTCCTCTAAGGTACTACTTACTGTTTCGGGAGCCTTGGCGGCCCGTGGTCGGCAGACACGGCTTTCTACTCTGTAGATTAACCTCCTCAGAAACTCACAAGGGCAGCTGTACCCTGTCCTATCGGGTTGCAGCGAGTGGGCATCCACTCGAGGGCAGCAAGAATTGTGCGCGCGCGCGCGCGCGCGTGTGTCTGCAGCGGGCCACCCGACGTCCCCCTTTAACTATATAGCACAGGTAACCGGAGGCGGGTGTGTGTGCTCGGCTTGCCTAGGGTCTCACGCCAGATGGAGGTGGGCTTTCCAGGAAGTCTCGGGGACGTGAGGGCTGCGGCTGCGGGTGCGGGTGCGGCTGCGGTGCGGGTGCGGTGCGGGCGGCGGTCGCTCGCCCGGGAGGCGGAGTCGGTGGTGCGCGAGGGAGCTCGCGGCCGCCAGGGGGCGCTGTGGCCACACGGCCGCGGGCCGGCCGCTCCCCGCGCGCCCCTGCGAACCGCACCCCGAGGAGGCGCGCAGCTTCCCCCGCGCTCCTCCCCCTCGCTCCCGGGGCCCAGCAGCCATAGCCGCCCGGGGGACCCACACGCTCCTTGCTCCAAGCCCCAGGCTCCAAGCCCCGGCCGTAGAGACGCATCTCAAGTCCGGCGGGTGCGGGTCTGGCGCCGTTCCGGGCGCCACCGAGCAGTTTCTGGGAACCCTGTGCCGCCCAGCGCGCTTCCTCTAGCGCCCGCACATCCAGAGCCCGCCGGGCCGGTGCCGGGGCCAGTGCGGACACGGCCGCCGGGAAACTCGCCCCCGGGAAAGTCCAAGGACGTCAGGGCAGGCGCGGAGCGACCTCCCGCCGGGGCGCAGATCGGAAGGCGCCGTAGACGGGGCGGGCATGGGGAGTGTGGTTTCCGCTGGCCCTGCTGCCAAGGGCTAGTCGTTTTGAACTTGGAGGAAGGGGCGCGGGGCACACTTTAGAGACTCGTCTCTGTCTGGCGGAGATCTACCGCCTTCTGCACTCTGGTTCCCCATCTGCCAATTGACGCCATCTACGCCCTTAGCACCAAGGTCCCGTTCGTTCACTGGGGTCAGCATCAGGCTGTGGCATTCAGAACTTACTGGACACCACCATCCGGACCCGCCGAGCCGGTCCCCTCCCCTTTCTTTCCCTTTCCCTCGCCTCTCCATTCCTTCTTCCCTCCCTTCTTTCTTCCTAACTTTCCTCCCTTTCTCTTCCTAACTTCTGCCCCCTTCCCACCCTTCCAGGAGTGGGTGTGTGCATGCAGATGCGTGGGTGTGGGCGGCGCTGGCAATGCCTCTGGGTGCCACGTCCCACATGCTGACACTCCCTCCCCGATTCTGCCTGCAAGGACCACCCCAACATCCACGCCCCCCTGTCTGCTGACTAGCGGCCCACGTCCTCTGGACTGTCTCTGCTTGGGGGTGCTTATGCCCCAGCCCTGAGAATCACCCAGCCCTGGCCCGCTGACCCACACGGAACTAGGTTCCCTTCTAGCTTGGTGGCTTGGTGGGCTGGTGACGCCCACCACTGGGGTTCAGGGAGTGGGAGGTGTGCTAGGGGACACAGGTGGCCGGCCACAGCGCCACCATCTGCTCCCTCGTCTGCCAAGCTTGCAGTCTCACCCAGGCACCCAGGCCCCAGGCGAAACCTCCCAATGGGCAGGGTGTGGAGTGGGGTGTGTCCGGCGAGCATTTCCTGGGCGGGTTGAGAGGAATGTCTGCAGCCTTGCCTGGGGCCCCAGCCAGGGACGCACATCTGGAGGCGATCTGCCCCGGCTGGCTGCCTGCCCCTGGCGGGCCTCGACTGTGCTCGGCGTCAGAGGGGTGGAGGGTGCTGGCTCGGCTGAGACGCCCAAGAAGAGTGGGAAGGGAAGGCCAAAGGAGACCTGGAGGAATGTGTAGGGCGCAGGAGCAGCGCAATGCCCTTTTGTTGGGAAGAACCTTTTGTCTTTGCCCAGCAAATGTGAAAAGGCACAAGGGGAAATGGTTTGCATCCTCGTTGGCCCGTGGACACCCCAGTCTGCTCGCTGGGGATTTGCCAAGGGAGGAACCACGGTCCTGAAAGCGCACGCAGTGAGCTGCTCATGCTGTGCCACTTAAACACTTCCAGAACTGCCGCCTCTCGCGCTCTGCCCTCAAGCCTCACGGGTAGTGTGGCCTTCACGGAGCACTGGGGCAGGGGATGAGGAGGGGGCTGGCGCGTGAAGCGGCGTGAAGGACATTGTTCCAGCCCTGCGCCCCCTCCACCCTCAGTGTATAGCTGGAGAGCATAGTTCCAGAGACAGACAGTGACCTGCCTCAAGTCACACAGCCAGGAATGACCCTGTGGGAGGCGGGTGGGTCTCTGGCCCTGATGACCACGCCCTCCGTGGGGTACCCTCCCTTTAATTGTGGGTTGCAGTCTCACCATCTGGAGGTTTGTGGCAGCCCTTTGTCAAGGGAATCTGTTGGTACCACTTTCTAATAGTATGGGCTCCCTGCGTGCCCCTGTGCCACATCCTGCTCGTGCTCCCATTGGCAACCTTTTCATAAGGCTGTTAACTGCCCACTGAATAGGCTACCTGCCCCCCCCCAAACAAGAACCCAAATGCATTGCCATTCAGTTGATTGCCTCATAGCAACCTGACAAGGGCAGAGCAGAGTTGCCCTGTGGGTTTCCCAGAATAATGCAGAATAATGTTGTGGGGTGGGGGTGGGGGTGCGGCTGGTGAGTTTTGAACAGTCCATCTCTCTATTAGCAGCCCAATGCACAGACCACTATGCTACCGGGTCTCCTTGATAGCCTACTCAACATGTTGCTGCCGAGTTGATTCTGCCTCATAGCTGCCCCTATGGGTTTCTGAGACTGTAACTCTTCATGGGAATAGAAAGCCTCCTCTTGGTCCTGCAGAGCGGCTAGCGGGTTATGAACTGCTGGCCTTGCAGCTAGCAGCGAGGTGGGTGGGGGACAATAGGTGGGGGGCAGGGCTCCAGAACCTTGCTCCTCTGGAGGTCCAGGATCCCTTACAGCTGGCCCCTGACCCCCATGCTCTTCTAGCCCACCAAGAGTGAACTCCCTGTGAGATGCCCACACCCCGCCCTTGACTGCCTGCTCTGTGCTGCCAGCCCCCCACCCCCGGGTCCCTGCAAAGGCAAAATTCGAGTGTGCTGGGATTTCAGAGGCCGACTTCCCAGAGCTTCCCTGTCCTGCACAGGCCCCCTGTGTAGCCAAGAGGATCCAGGCCTGGAGGCCACCCATGCCAGGGACAAGGATGTTGTCCCTTGCTAGGCTGCTATAGCTGTGACCTGCAGTGTGTGGGTGAGCTTAGCACCCCTCTCCTGCAGCCTGGCCTCCCCAGGGGTTCATGAATGCCACCAGCTGAGTGAGCAGGGGCTTCTAGATGCTTGGCCTGGGCAGGGTATTGGGGGCAGCAGTGAACTGTGAAAGGTTTTCCTCAAACCCATAGGCATGGCTTCCGGCCTGGACAGCTGCTCTCAGTGCAGGACTCGCTTAGCTGGTTTCTTCCTGGATTCAAAATAACATTACCTGTTGTAGATGGAGGGGCAGCTGCAGTTGGCAGTGATTGGAGGGCCATGACCTACCTCCCTCCCTCCATGGGCGGCCCTGCCCTCTGCAGCTGACCAGCAGCAGGCCTGAGGGGGTGGGCGAGGAGGAGGATTCTGGGCTTTGTTTGCAAGTGAAATGGTGACACTTCTGGGGTGGTGGGCAGGACCTCTTTGCCCAGTGAATCCAGGGACATTGATTTTTGTCTTTAGCAGGTGGCCCGATGCCCGGACAGTGGGGCATGTGGCACAACGGTGGGCTCTGGGTCCCTTGGTGCCTCTGTGACCAGTCACATGCACAGCCTGGGTCAGCCCAGTTCAGCCTTAGGACCACAGACTCTCTTGCCACCAGCGTGGCAAACTTCTGTCTCTTCCCCTTTGGTAGTACCTGGTTAGGGATGTGTGTTAGGCTAGGTTCTCTGAAGAAGCAAACCAAACCCAGAACCTCATATTAAGATAGTAGCTCCCACAGTGATAGGAGCAGGCAAGCCTGTGGGTCAGATGTTAAGCTGAAGCTTTTCCTTATACCCATAGCCACCAGCCAGACCAGGACCGATGGACCAGGGAGCAGGAAGATCAAAGTTGGTGGGCCCAGAGTCAAATGAATCCCAGGTCAAGGTCAGATGGTTCAGATGTTAGGCCCTGTTGGCTCTGAGGATCGGCAGGCTATTAGCTCAAGTCAAAAGAACTGTATCCAGAAGCGGGGTCCAGACCTGTAAGAAGCAAAGAAGCTCGCCGCCCCCCCACCCCAGGGTCTACTGAGATCGGAGTTGGTCACACCCCTGAGAAAACTTCTCTTTAATCGCACTCCACCCTAATCTTCTTACAAATCACAGCGGATCCCATCATGGAGTTGATTACATTATATTAGGTCACCCCAAAGGGGAGGCTTCCATTGTCAAACTACCAAGCTTCCTGGCCCAGCCAAGTTGACACAAAACCCAAGGATCACAAGGTGTCAAGTTTGGGGTCTGGGACATTGGAGGCAAGGTGCCTGCAACTCACCAGAAGAGGTGGATGCCTGGAGCAGGTAGAAGACATCCAAACTCTGCAGACCTGTGGGCTGAGCGCGGTCTCCTGAGCGTTGGCACTAAAGAGCAGCGGAGCCCGTCCCAGATCTTTCTCTAGTCGGTGCTGTGTCACAGTGGTCCCACTGTACCCTTGGACTCCCTCACCCTCTGGCTTCTGATTCACAAAGGGGGGCAGGGCATTGCTTTCCTGGGCCCTCCTGTTCCGTCCAGCAGCTCTTGGGGTTACCAGGGCATCTTGTCAGGCTCTCTCTTAGGTCTGGTCCCTTCCTCCAGCCCCACCCCTACCCTCAAGGACTAGTGGTGGTGACAGATCCTGGTGATCTTGGCTGTACCATGGCCTCTTTAATCTGCCAGGATTTCTGGAAATAGCTGTGTGGTGTGGTGGGCTTGACTGGTACCCTCCCAAGACAGGAGTTCACATTCTGCCTCCTGGTGTCAGAACTCAGAATCTTGAGATGGAATCCTTAGATGATCTGGGTAGGCCCCAAACCCAATGACCAGAGCCTTATAGGAGCCAGAGATGGAGAGAGCCATGTGCACACCCAGCTGCTGACCTTGTTGAGAGGTCTTGGATGGTGTGACTTAAAAAACGAGGCTCTGGCTACTGGCTGAATTCATGCGGTGGGCTCTGGGAGCAAGTGCCTCAGAGAGGTGGGCAGTCAACCTTGGGTGGTTGAAACCAAGGGGTCTTCAGGGAGCCAGACTTCAGAGCTGTGTAGCATATTATGCTCAGCCCAAGGTCAGACAGGAGCAGAATCACATTCAGCCGCCACGACTTGAAAGCACCCAATAACTGCTACCATGTGTCTGCCCCCCACTAGCCTCGGCTGCTCCCACATTTCTCCCAGAACATTCTCTTGCTTTTTGGCATTTTGTATTCTGATCTCTGGCCTCCACTGGCTCTCCCCTGCATCCCTCATCTCTGTCTGAGAGATGGGGATCTCCATCCCGATTCACAGGGGCCTCCCTGAGTGGGATATATCTCTGAATCCCAACCTCCCATCCCTTATCAGCACCCCCCCCCCCGCCCACTGGGTTTAGGACACATCCTCATCCAGTGTGAACCTGATCTTGACTTGATTATACCTGCAAAGACTAGCTTTCCAAAGACCGCCAAAGTCACAGACACTGCGGGGTTAGTAGAACTTCAACACATCTGTTTTGGGGGACACACAATTCAGCTCCCAAAGGTGGCCACCCTGCCATGGTCTGAGAGTGGTATGAGGGCAGGGCCAGTGTCTCATTCCCAGATGCCCGTGTCTCCAGGAGCGCCTGGCACAGGCAGCCAATCAAAACATATTGATTTTGCATCTGTTAATGAGCTCTTACGTCTTGGTAAGAGTGTTAAGTTCAATCAGAACTTTTGACAAATCCCAGAGCAATTACCCATGCTGTGCTGATTTATTTATTCTGTAAACATTTGCAGAGAGTCCGTGTGCAACTGGAACATTCTGCGGGGCTAGTTTTGCAGTCCCCTTTCCACATGGACTCTCAGCAGACCCCTGGTTTTGAACAGGCAATGTGTCTATTGGTATTTGGGCAAAACACCCTGACTGCTGACTGGAGTGGCACAGTGGGTTACGCATGGGGCTGCTAACCACAAGGTCAGCAGTTTGAAACCCATCTATGGGAGAAAGATGAAGCTTTCTACTCCTGTAGGGGTTTACAGTCTCAGGAATTCCAAAGGGAAACCCTGCCCTGTTCTAAAGGGTCGATAGGGGTCAGAACTGAGGTGATGGTCAGAATAGGATTAGTGAGGATCCATTTGGATGGGGAGAAAAACACCCAGGTAGATCCAGCCTCTCTTCCTCATGCAGGTGAAATAGAAATGGCGCAACTTCTCTAAAGAGCAATTCAATTTTATTTATGGAAACATTTAAAACTATTTTCAGTTGTTAAATTAACAGGGAGCTAGAGGACCAGCTACTTCAGCTACTGAGAGTAGTAGCTTTTGCAATCTTGTGATTTCCTTTTTGAGCCAACCAATGTTCATAAAATTTAAATTATAAAACAGTAAAGAATAATAGAAATTAGATTATATCACAATTATAATACTTGTTGAATTGTTCTTGTACAGGCATTCACCACAGTAAACAAAATACACTTTAATACGTGCATTTAATTATTTTGTTTATATGAGTCTGTTTAGGAATTCTAGCTGGGCCACAAGAATATCAAGAACAATGGGAGTTTTCTTTATCCTGAGTGGATGGGCTGGACTTGGAATATCATTTGTGTTCTCTCAAACCACCAGGGAAAAAATGCTGGTTTTGTCCTCTACTGTCCATGGGAAATCTCTGGTCCAGGAGTAATAAAGAATATACCCAAACCTAACTCACTGCCATCCAGTTGATTGTGACTCACCGTGACTCTCTTTTGACCTCAAGGTCAGCAGTTCAAGACTACCTGCTGTTCCAAGGGAGAGAGATGAGATTTTCTACTCCTGGAAAGAGTCACAGTCTGAGAAACCCAGAGGGGCAGCTCCACACTGTCTTCTAGGACCACTACGGGTTGGAATCCACTCAGTGGCAGTTGAGTTTGAATTTGCGAGCCTCATCTTTCTCTTGTGGAGCAGCTGGTGGGTTTGAACTGCCAGCCCTGTGGTTGGCAGTCCACACTTACCTGACAGCGTCACCAGCGCTCCCAAAGAATATCGAGTATAGAGATACAAAAAGCCTTAGCTACAGACACCCACCAACCCAACCAAATCCCACTGCTGTTGAGTGGATTCCAACTTCCCTTGGGGTTTCCAAGGCTGCAGACTTAATGGGAGTAGGCAGCTTCATCCAGCTCCCTTGGAGAGGCTGGAAGCTTTGAACGGTTGACTTTGTGGGGGGCTAGCTGCCCAATGAGTGACCGCTCCTGCTGTCCTTCTGACGTCAGTTGAGAGTGAACATTTTAACATCTTACAAGCGAGAGGTAAGAGAACAGGAGGGCAACCTCACCTCTGACGTTGCAGTTCCTGCCCCAAGACATAAAAATTCAGTGCCCATGTGTCCCCAAGGGGCCGTCTACAGTCTGAGTGGTGGTAAAAGGAAAATGCCAGGCCTTTGCTTAGAGGCTAGCAGCTCATTCCATGATGGCGTCATTTGACCTCAGCTGGGGCGAATACCAGTGCTGACCCGTGCCCTTGTGGCCAGTGTCTGGGCACCACCATGGCTGGTTTGCTGGCCTGAGCATGCTGAGTGCCAGCTTGCTGCCCTCTCTCCAACCTTGCCCTTCCTGGCGAATCAGAAGTGCTCCAGTCATTCCTGTTGAAGAACAAAGCACAGCCCACGCCATCGTTCTAACCCAGGGACAGCCGTTAACTCGTTGCCCCATTCCGGTACACTCAGTAGATTACACACTCAGGTCTGTGTCTGCGGTAATGTTGGAACCCGATTGAACCGGTTCAAAGTCCTGTCTGAACATCCGTGATTAGCCATTCTGGTAACATGCCTTCTCCCGCAGTGTCCCAGATCATGAACCTCAACTGATGGCTATGTGTTCAAGGTTCAAGATGTGATTGGTTTGGTTCTAAGCCTGAGCCTGGGGCGTACTGACCAAAGCCAGATGCTGGGGCTGGAGGTGGGGAGGCGGAATGATAGACAGCGACTCTGTCCATTCTCCCTCCCTGGCAGTTTCAAGGCCTGTCTGCTGGCCTCGATCTTGCAGGCTTTTGAGAGCTCTCCACAGGGAAAGAGCCCCAGGAAAACAATCCATGCCGTGCCAGTTGGCCAGGGAGATGTGGTTGCTTTTAATTTACCTTGTGAAATGGCTGCGGCTGGGCCTGGGCTGTGGCCACCAGATTACAGGGCCTAGTGCCAGGCACTTTGGCGCTGGGTCCTGATTCTGGAGGGCTCCCGGGAGCTGAGAAGCACTGCCTGGATGTCTCACTGCGGGAGCAGCTTCAAAGCACTCGCAAGAGCCAGGCGCTTTGCTCAGGCATTTGAATTACAACTCAGTGGACCTGCAGCGGGGAGGCAGGCGGGGCTCAGACGTTGTCACAGCTGCCTCCCCCCTCTCTTCTCACACACATCCTGCAAAGACTCCAGGACAAAGCTGTCCATCAGGAGCCGGACTGGCACCATGGAACCACGGCCCAGAGTCTCGCAGCTGCATTTCGTTCAGAACCAAGTGACGTTAAAGGGGAAGGTTTACAAAGCGGAATTACTTTAAATTCTCTATAAAGGATGTTTCGGTGAACGCCATAGTATTAGAAAGATGATGTCAGCCTGTGAGTCTCGGGGGTGAGAGTAGAACTGTGGGCCACAGGGTTTTCAGTGGCTGGTTTGTTGGAACTAGTTGCCTGGCCTTTCCTCCATGGCACGCTTGTGTGTAGTGGAGCATTTAACCCTTTGTGAGCCTGACTACACTACCCCAGGACCCTTTACCCTTCCATCAGAGCTCACTCAGCACTAGTGGGCCGCAGCCCCATGCCAGAGGGGCCTCTGGCCAGGCCCAGGGTTCTCGGCCTGAAGTAAAACTGGCCATCATCCTTCTCTGCTCAGGGCCATTCAGCGGCTCCCCACTGCCTAGATATTACAGCGATCTGGGTCCGTGACCGCTGTTCTCTCCAACGCGGAGTCGTTCGTTATGGGGTTGACATGGGTACGCAGTGGGTCCTTACTCTGTCCTGTGAGTGGTGGTGCAGGTGCTTAAGCACTCGGCTACTAACCCGAAGGTTGGAGCTTCAAGTCCCTCCAGAGGTGCCTCGGGAGAAAGGGCCGATGATCTACTTCTGAAACATCAGCCCTGGTGGGACCACGTCCTGGTCTCGGGTGGTGATAGTTACACCATCTGTTGTCAATTTGAGACTATTAAGAGTGAAGGGGTGGAGTTTAGCCTGTCAATCAGGTTGCAGCTTGATGACCTCACGTGGAGGCGCGAAGGAGATAAATAGCTTGCTGGAGGCCGGGCGCACGCTCACTCCCGGTGAGACGTTACTAAGGACGAGCCTGATGGAGGCGGATTAATGGCAGTCAGGGCCTTGGAGCTGGAGGAGCCATGTGGAGACCCACACCAGCACTGAGATGTTTCTACCGCCACTGGATCCACAAGATGTTTCTTTCCACCCACTGGGCTGTGATCTTCCTGCACTGGTGTCTTTGCATGGCTGCATGAGTCTAAAGAGGAATTTATGGACTAGTATCGACGTATGGGGTAATATCAGACTTATGGACTTGATCTGGACTGGGTTGGGATGTTTCCTCAATATTCAGTTGCTCTTGTATATAAGCTCTTTTGTATACACATAAGAGTGTCTATGAATTTTGTTTCTATAGTCTATCTGGCCTAACACAGGTTTCCCCCCTGTGGGTCCTTCCTGGGTCTTCATGGGAGATGTGGGCACAGCTTGCCAGCATCACGTCAGTGCTTTGCATTTGTGCCTTTAATTCTCCTCTCAACCCCAGGAGACAGGCAGCCCGCACCCATTTCACAGATGGGAAGATGAAGGCCGGGAGGGATCTGTGTGTATACACCCAGAGCTGGAAGATTCCAAGCTGCCCATGCAGCTGCCTTGAACTGAGCCTGGCACCTTGGCTGGGCATGTCCGAACCGGGGACTTTCAGGTCCACCCGATTCAGGGTGACCCTATGTGTGTCACAGCAGAACCATGCTGCACAGAGTTGTCAGGGGGTGGTTTTTCCCCCTCAAAAGTATATCACGAGACCTTTCATCCAATGTACCCCTGGGTGGATTTGAACCCTCAACCCCTGCCCCTTTTTAAAAAACAAACCCTCCTACCATTGACTCCATTTTGACTCATAGGGACTCTGTATAGGATTCCTGAGTCTGTAAATCTTTCTGGGAGCAGTCTCATCTTTTTCCCTAGGGAGCCGCCGACAGCCCCACAATGACCTGCCCACCTCGGCGCTTGGTCCCGGCTCCTCAGCCCCGGCTGACTGTTTGAGTCACACTCACTTTTTGCCAGTGTGATGCCTGCCTTGCACCTTCCTGAGAGCACAATAAAAATAAAGATGCACTCCTAATAAAATGTCACCAGCAAGTGCCAATTAGGATTACCCAAAGAGGCTGTACGATTGTACCTTCTCTCCGTGAAGTCTCCCTAATTAGTCAAGTAAACATGCAGTCCTCCCACTCGGGTGTGGGTTTGTTTGCTTTAAAACATTCTAATTACATCCCTGCTGGGAAGACTTATGGGAACCGGAACCCCTCATATGGGCTTTGGCTAAGAGGACCCGAGCCAGCACTTGGCCCGGGAAGAAACCACTGCCTGGTTGAGTCTAAACTGCCCTCTGTGGTCCAGTCCGTTCTGACTCAGAGTGACTGTAGGACGGTCAACAATCGGATTTCTGAGACTGTCAGTCTGCATGGGGGCAGACAGCCTCATGTTTCTCACATGGAGCCGCTGGTGGGGTGGAACCCCTGACGTTCTGGTTAGCAGCCCATTGCTAATCTCATGATGCCACAAGGGTTCTCCTGTAAGGGACTGGGGGAAATATTTGTTCAGGAGCTGGCTGCACCAGATACCGCTCTGCTGCATATGCCCTTAGTAGCTCCCTCGGGAAACCACCAGGTGCTCCTCGGGAGAAAGCGAGGCTTGTCTCAGAAACCCACAGGGGCCAACTGCCCTTTGTAGGGCCACTACAAGTCAGTCGGGATCGACTTGGTGCAACGAGTCTTTCAAACCCGCCACTGTGTTGGGTTCTCCCCGAAGGGTCACAAGGCTCCTGGAAGTCACAATAGGAGACCGGTTCCGCGAGGCTGGCGACACTGGCCGAGGTCAGACGGCGCATGCGTGTTCGGATCCAACGTCGGACTGGAAGCATGGCATCTTGCCCTGTCTCGGACTCCTTCCCCACGACGGTCTGATCTGCTGCGCCCAGGTTGTGTCCCGTGAGGCTGTGTGACAATTCCTTCCACATCTCCTTGCCGGCCTAGGACAGATTTGCTCAGTTACACTACTACTGACCTTCTCATAAGAAGAATCAAGATCCAAGGAGTCTGTTTAATTCATTATTAAAGATCATTTCCTGTGGCAAAATTAGCTAACGCTCCCGTTAGCAAAACCCAGCCAGTATCGCTAGGAAATTAGGGTGGAAATCAGTGCGGGTGAGATGTGAGCCGAGTTCAGGGAATTCCCCTTCGTCGGTGCATATTAACATTACCCCTTAGAAATTGAGCAAACGATCTGTTAGTGGAAAAAGAATTGCAGAGATTTTACTTTCAAAAGTCAAGCGAAAAGTTGCTCTTTTTTTCCCCCCTAAATCAAATTAATTTTTGTCTCAAGGCAAGAAAAAGTAAATTAAAAATCAGAGGCTGTCACCTAGTCCCAGAGCCTGTTTCCTCCTGGGTTTCTGTCCCTCCTGGCTCGAGTTTCCGCTTTCTCTGTCCCACTTAGGGCTTCTGCTCCAAGGAGCATCTGGGGTAGTGGGCGGGGCTGTCTGCTGCCCATCCTCTCCATCTGCCTATCCTCCCGGCTCCTTCTCTTTCTCCTGGGCAGCTGTTGGGGGTGAAGAGGGTGGGCAAGACTGAAACCCTGAGACACAGGGAAGGCCTGTGCTTTACAGTGCAGGGGGCGGCCCATCGTGAACACAGGGTGCTGGGACACTGACCACCCCTCTCTGGGCAGGGAGGTGGTCATGTAGCTTCGAGTGGGTGTGGAGGACGTGGGGCATCTCGTCCAACAGAGCCAGCAGTGAGCAGGCGCTTCCAGGTATGTAACACACACACACACACACCAGCCCCCACCCCTCCACGGGCAGGAACTTGTCTGCTGCAGGTACAGGGGCCCACACCAGTGTGTGTGTGTGTGTCTGGCACACGCACAGCAGCCTAGGGCCACATGTAGGTTGGAATCCCTTTGCCCTTATTCAGCGTCCTTGTGGTTTTATGCAAATTCCAGCGCTGCTTTGCCCACGGATTTCCTGACCTGCACAGCAGGAATCTGCCAGCCTCCTGGCATGTGGGGAGGGTTACCTGAGATAATAGCAGCCCTGCAGTCCCACCAGCACCAAGAGCTCCCCAGCCTCAGAGCAGTCGGAGTGACAAGGCTTGGCCAAGATCTTCAGAAGGGCTGGCTGTCGCCAAGGCCGCCTGTGCACGCCTGCGCGGCTCAGCTGCCTTTGCAGTGGGCTCCTGGCTTCTGCTCCCACCATGCGCGCGGGTGTGGGAGTCCACCAGGAGGCTGATGCCCCGCAGGGCGAGCAGCTCATCCTGATCTGGGCTGAAGTGCCCGTCTTCTTGGAAAACCTCTCCATCGTAGGCAGACTTCGCAAGCTGGTCACCCTAAAACCCAGCCCTGGGTCTCAGGGCTAGGGAGTGGGAGAACTGCCCCGTGCAGCATCGGGCAGACCTGCAGCGCTGGTTGCTGTCTGACTCACACCCGTTCTTTGTTAACTCCATTATCGTGGATTTGCAAGAACGCAGCCAGCGGGAAACCTCTGGACAGTGTCTCTTTAATGAAACACGATTTGATTACAAATCATCAGAAGCCCCTGGGGCGCAGGCTTTACTGGAGAGTTCCAGCCGGCCAAGGCCACTTCAGTCCCATCTCTGCCCCTCGGGGGTCCATTGTAGGCTGCTGAGGTCCCCTGCAGGGGGAGGGCCCCCCTGGGACAGCCCCCCCCCTCCCAGCTCTGTCCAGCGTTTGTATCAGCTTGACCAGGAGAGCTGAGACCCCTTCCCCATTTCCTTTCCAGGAGCCCTTGGGGTGCACTGGTTAGGTGCTTGGGTGCTAACCACCAGGCCGGCAGTTCAAACCACGCGGCAGCACCATGGGAGAAAGCCCTGGTGCTCAGGCGTGGTGAAGATGAACCCTCAAACCCACTGCCGTTGACTTGATTCGGACTCTGGGTGACCTGGCAAGGGTTTGGGGGGCTGTACATCTTGAAGGGAACAGGCAAGGTCCTGTTTCTCCCGAGGAGTGGGTGGCTGGCTGGAGGCTTGAAATCATAGACCTTTTGGTTAGTAGCCCAACACTTTACTCACAGTGCCACCAGGCCTAGGAAGCCCACGGGCTGCTCTGTCATGGAAGGGTGCTGGCATCCAACCACAAGAGCAGCTCCCTTAAGCCCCAGGATGAAGGGTATTATTCATGGGTCCCTTGGATCCACATGTTCATTGGCTCAATGTGTAGCATTTATCTTCTGCTGTTACTGGTCGTGGCCACTAGCTTGGCCAGTGTCAAGCCTAGTCCATAGGGGGCTGGCCTGAGTCAGCGGGCTGAAGGGGGACCCGTGAGGCCAGCCACTAGAGTCTGTGTGTCCCCGGGAGCCAACAAGCTTGGGCTGGGGAGTGTATGAGACTCTGGGGCAGAGCCTCGGGGCATAGTGGTTACTCATAGGGTTGCTAACTGCCGGGTCTGCAGTTCAAAACCACAGGCTGCTCCTCAGGAGAAAGAGGAAGTTTTCTATTCCTGCATAGGGTTACCGTCTTGGAGACCTGCAGGGGCAGTTCTGACCTGTCTTACAGGGTTGCTGGGAGTCAAATTGGCTCGATGGCAGTGAGCTTTTGGGTGAGGGGCACAGGCCGTCTCCAAACAGTCCTACAGGACTGATGGACAGCATGGTCACCCACCACAGCACTCTCACGATCCTGGTGAGACCCGGTCACACTGAGCCTGAGACAGGGTGGCTTTGATTGCTGACCCTTGGAGTCCTTTAACCTGGCACGTGTGCCAGCCAACTCCTTATCACTTAGTGGTGCCATGCCTGCCGCAAACACCAGGGAGGCAATTTTACTTCCTCGGCCAGCTCAGGTTGCTCTGCTTGGGTTCTGCCCTTCCCTCCAGCCTCTCCCTGATGCCGACCCATCACTGACCCTCCCCACTGCCCACCAGACAGCAGAACCTGCAGCAAGGGGCATCCAGCTTCCAAACACGGCCTTGGACTGGTTCGGATGGGTGCCTGAGCCCAGGCATGCTTGCCGGGAGCTCCCTGGTCTTGTGCAGGTCAGGCTTTCAGAGCTGAGTTTCCTATTAGGGAAATGGGGAGGGGGGGGGATAATAAATAGCATGCTTGTGGCAATGAGTGAGCGAGCGAGTGAGATGACACAGGAAAAGCCTGGGAATTTGTCGACAGCAAGGGGGCCCGTGGGAGAGGGAGCCTGGGGTTGATTCTGGGGCTTCCTGAGTTTCAGTTCCTTTCCCTGAAAAATGGGGGCAAAGGTGGCACTAGCTCGTAGGCCTGTGATCAGGGTTGAAAGGCGGGCCAGCATGTGAGTGGAAGGCACACAGTAAGCCCCAGAGTCCAGCGGGGGGTGGGGGAGGAGGGACCTTAAGGGGAGGTGGTCCTTGGATTGGACAGTGTGGTGGACAGGACTCCCCAGACAGAACCCAGGCCAGAACCTGAGGCGGGGTGGAGGAAAGGTGGCAGGGATGGTGCCCGGGCCAATGAGGAGGGGTGGCCCAGACTCCTGCACTCAGGGATGGCCACACCTGGATACAGGCTTGGTCTCCTTTATGTCCCTCCAGGGTTTGGTCTGGGCCTAGGCGGACACCCTCAGAGTCTGGGAGGGTTGGCTTTACCCACACAAGGAGCTAGGAAACCTCCTCTTCCAGGTCTGCCCGCCATCAGCAGGAAGAAGCTGAGTGTAGCAGGAAGCCGGCGGGGCAGGAGGAGCGATTCTCCTCCTTGTCACTACACACCGGGTGGCCTGGTACAAGTCCCTCCTCCTCTCTGGTCTACTGGGCATCAATCACTCTTTGCAATATTGGAGATTGGCACCGAACCAGCTCCAGGAAGTCTTGCACGGATTTCTTTTCTTTTTCATCTCTTTACCTGTGAATTCCAAGAAGGTTTACAGAGCACAGCATCACTCTTACCGTCAACAATTCACCCACATTTTGCTCCGACTCATTCCTTGCAGTCTCCTCCAGGCACCGCCATACATCCCACTGCCTCCCTGTGGCTCACGAGTTTCTGCCTATCTCCACCTCCTGGCTTACCCGGCAAAGTCCGGAGACCACGGACCCTCCTTGGGAAAGTCTGGTGAATATGTGAGATCACGAACATTAGCTTCAGGCTTGCCAGAAAGACCCCAATCCTGCAGAAAACTGCCTGGAGCCAGTGGTGGGAATTCTATTTGCACTTTCACAAAGCAGAGATCAGAACATTTGGATGAAGAAACACAGCGGTGGAAATGAAAGCCCGAGCACTTGGCTGTTGGTTCCATTTGAAGGGGTGCCTTTGTCATCCTGTGGCGGGGTACCTGGCTGGGATTCCCCGCCTACAGGCTCCTGTGAGGCGGTGAAGCCCACAGAGGCTTCCCCACCCGGCGTGTCCTGCTTCCCAGCATCCTCTCTCCCCGCTTCCACACTTGCAGCCAGAGCGGTTTGTGGTTTCTTCCTTTCCAGAACTGTTTGGAAACAAGCGTCAAGCAAACCTCCGTGATCTCACTTGGAATCCCTTGGGGTTTGGCAGTTCTAACACACCCGTGGCAAGGGGCAGCCAGCTTCCAAACACGGCCGTGGATCTTAGGGTTTAGGGGTCACCCTCCACTCCTGGCTCTCCCTGTGAGTGAGGTTTCCCCCACCTCCTGGCTCTCAGATGGGTTCATTTCATACCCCCACAGGATGGCCGTTGTGCGGGAACAATTACTCCCAGGTGCACTCTGTCCCTGTCCCTGTCACTCCCCTCCCCCTACCCCCACCTCCTTTCCCAGAGCTCTTCAGGGAAAGGTCGTTGGACAGGAGTTCCAGAAACTCTGGCTAGAAGACCCACATTACCTAATTCACTGCCTCTAGACCTCCAAACGACCTCTTGATTGAGAAAGGCATTATTTTACATTTTAACTTTTAAAAGCACGCATTAGTTGGGGCTTGCATTCCAGATCCTCAGCACTGTAGTCAACAGTTTAAACTGCTCATCATGCCCCCCACCCCCCACCCCCTCATCGAGGTACTCGAGGAAGGCCTCTTAACTTCACCGGACAAAGAAAGACACGTGGAGCCCCTGAAGAACACTGAAAGTACCGTCTCGGATGGCAAAAGAACAGAGGAGACCAGGTGGCCTGACGCCCAGGTCCTACTGGGGCAGGGACACTGGCGATGGGTTTTCCTGACACACAGTACCCGCATCTGTGGCCTGTCCTGTCTGGAGCCCAGATGCCAGGTCATGGCAGGCCAAGTGCGATTTCCTTGTCTGGAACCTTCAGGACCTTGGACATGGCAGACCCAAGAAGGGATGCTTTTGAAGTGTGGTGCTGGTGACGACAGCTGAAAGTCCCATGCACTCCCAAAAGAACAAGCCAGCCCGTCCTGGAAGAAGGACAGACAGCACGTTCCTTAGAAGCGGGGATGGCGCGGCTTCGTCTCGCGTACTTCAGGTATCGTGAGAGACCGGTCCCTGGAGAAGGACTTCATGCTTGGCAGCCAAACAGAGCAAGTCCCTCGACAAGAAGGATTCACACGGTGGCTGCAACAATGGGCTCTGACACAAGAACACTTGTGAGGTTGGCTCGGGATGGAGCAGCGTTGTGTTTTGTTGTGCATATGGTTGCTGTGAGTCAGAGACTCCAGGCACCTCAAGACAGGGAGGTCACAGGCTTGTCTGGTGGTGGAGGAGGTGGGGTAGGGGTGAGGATCTGTCAAGCCAGAAACCAAATTTGGATTCTTCTAACCCCAGAACCCCATGGTTCTAACTCCAGGGACTTATTGTCAAACTCTGCCTTGGTGGCACAAAGGTAAAGCGCTTGGCTGTCCACTGGAACCCTACTCTGCAGGTCTGGGGAAGAAAGACCTAGCGGGACAGTTCTACTCTTGTGTCACAGCGCATCTATCTCCTCCATCTCACTTTGAAGCCTGGGCTTGTGACCGTGTGGGAGGCAGTTCGTGGTTTGCTCAGTCCCTCTCTGCCTCTGTATTCTCCAGAGCACCCCTACTCTTTGAAACCATCGCGAGACTTTGGGGTGATGTTCTGGAAAGCAGGCGAGAACAGTACGCCTTTGCTCCCGCCTCCATCTGCACAGTGTGTTTTCTGTTCCGGAGAGCACCCCCCCCCCCAAGTTTCCCAAGGACAAGACATACGTGATGTCTTCCATTATGGACAGCACCACGTCATCACCTTCGCGACCATTGGCTTCTCACTTCCCGAGATGGCATTTCAAGTATGTGTGGTCATCCAGGGCCGGTGGCTTAAAAGTTTAATGGAAGACCCACCGCCCCACCCTCCTGTCTGTCTTCATCAGCTTCTGGCCTTTCCCCCCCGGCAGGGTGGGGGGGGAGGGGGGGAGGGGCTAGCAGTCACCAGCCTCGGGGGGGGGGGAGGGGGGGGCACCGCTGCTTGTCTCTCCTCCCCAGCTGCGGGACTCGATTCTATGCGTAAGGCTCACAGGTTCCGCGGGGACTTTCTAGCACGCTGGCAATTTGGATGTCAGTCGCTGGGAAAATCAAGCTTAATATTTAATGACATTTCAAAGTCAACCTGTTCTCTCTCTTCATCCCGGGCAGAATTACAAGGCAGAGTTCTCACCAAGAGCCTGCCCCCAGAAAATGGGAGCCAGTGGGTCTGGGAGTGGGGGTGTGGGAGTGTGGGGGGTGGACTTGGAGGGGGCACCGGCTTGCATGTGGGCCAACTCTGTGTTGACCTTGAGCGAGTCTCACCATCTCTGAGCGCTGACCTTCTCTTGTACAAAGCTCCGCCTACCAGGACCTGGATTTAGGAGGGGTGCTTTCTTAAGCAGGTGGTGGGGGTGGGGGTCAGGTCAATATCCCATGCAAATCTCAGGAATGTGGGGTGGGGGGATGCGGTTTGGAGATGAACTTTCCCACTTTCCAGATTGGCCAAGATCAACCAGAATTCTAAGGTGTGAGGGTGAGTGGGGTACCGAGGGTAATCTTGTCAATGGTGGCTTAGTGCACTGCCCACTGAGCTGCTAACTGCAAGGCAGGCAGTGTGAAACCACCAGCCGCTCCTTGGGAGAAAGAGGAGACTTCCTGCTCCGTAGGAGTTAGTTCCGCACACCCACAGGGGCAGTGTTCCCTGTCCTCTAGGGGCCCCGGAAGCCGGAGTGGACTAGGTGGCAGTGGGAGGCAGTGGGAGCTGTCCTAACCTTTCCGGAGGGCAGTTTGGCCGTATCTCCCTCCCTCTGGAGTCAGAATCCTGTTGGTCAGATCCACACGTCAACGCTTCCCACGTCCACGGAAATTGCCCACAGGCTTCTTCCTGAACGAGGTTGCTCCTCCGACTCCATCACTGCACAGGTCCTGGTGGTGCAGCGATTAAGTGCTCGGCTGCGAACTGAAAGGCCGAGCTCTCAAAGCCACCTAGCCACCTGCTCCTGCCTGGTGACCACCCAGAATGGTGGCTGGGAGCTGGCAGCGACTGGGTGGCATGCACCACCACCACCACCACCAATAGCCCAGTCCAAACCAGCTCATGGCCAGGAGCCGATCCTATAGCGCCCCTCCAGAAGAGGGGAGAACGGACCCTGTGGGGTTCTGAGACTAACCCTTTCTGGGAGTAGAAAGCCCTCTCCTTCTCCCACAGAGTGCCTAGTGGTTTTCAACTGCAGATCTTGCTGCTAGCAGACCAGCACATCACCCCAAACTATTTAAAAATACAAAAAAAAATTCCTTACTCCCGTGGAGTTGATTCTGACTCCTAGAAACCCTAGGAAAGGTAGAACTGCCCCTGTGGGTCTCAGAGATGGCCACTCTTTATGGGAGTAGAAATCCCGCTCTCTCTCCCTCCCCACCAACATATCCCAGGCGAATCCTTTGGCCAAATCTCTTGGAGAACACTGCACCAAGAGCTAATGGCATTACCAGGCCCGAGTCAATCCCCACTCACGGTGACCCAGGGGGTGTCAGGGTAGAACTCTTCTCCATAGGGCTAACTTCAGAGATAGATCGCCAGGCCTTTCTTCTGAGGTGCCTCTGGGTAGACCTGAACCACAAACCTCTGGGCCAGCAGCTGAGCTTGCTAGCTGTTGACATCTCCAGGCTGGGTCTAGTGATAGTCAGGGCCTCTCTTTAGAAAAATGGAGGGATGGTTATTGAGGGAGGAAGGGTGGGGGTGGGATGGGATAGGAGAAAGAGAACCAGATAGATGGTGGGCTTAACAGGATAGCATTGTTGATTTCATTTTCTTGTGGTGGGCAGTGTAAATATACATAGTATGTTTCTTTTAAAAAGAAAAAGGAGGGGGGCGAAGGAGGGGTTAAAAAGAGCTGATACCAAGGGCTCAAATAGAACATGTGTTAGTCCGGGTCGACTAGAGAAACAAATCCATATAAACTCATATGTGTATAAGAGAGAATTTTATATAAAGGGTAATTGTACATTAAGAAAGCATCCCAACCCAGTCCAGTCCAAGCCCATAAGTCCCATATTAGCCCACATGTCTGATACCAATCTATAAAGTCTTCTTCAGACTCAGGAAACACATGCAATGACGCCGAATGCAGGACAACCACAGGCCAGTGGGTAGAAGGTCTTTGGATCCAGTGGTGTGGTAAGCATCTCAGTGCTGGCAGGGGTCTCTAGGTGACTTCTCCAGTTCCCAGGAAGCATCAGGGAGTATCTCTGGCCTCCAAGGAGGAAAAACCAGATTTCCAAGAATTCTAGGGGAAGGCCATGCCCACACAGAGGCCTCATTGGCTATATCCTGATCGACAGCCTAACCTCCACCCCTACACTCTTAATCCTCAAATTGACAGCAGATTATGTAACTACCAGGTACAGGGTTAGAAAAGGATGATGGCGACATATGGACAAATAGGCTGGCACAATTGATGTATGGAATGTTATAAGAGCCGCGAAAGCCCCCAATCAAATGGTTTAAAAAAAGGAAAAATTCCTCTAGATTCCTTCGCTTCCAAACCTAAGTAATGGTCTGTCTGAGTGGCTTAAAAAGAACAAAAAGGAGGAAAAACAAGACACATAGATTTGGAATCTTTACTGATCAACCAGCTCATCTCTAACCAAAAAAGAAAAAAAAAAGAAAAGAAAGAAAGGCAAAGTGTCGTCTTTCAAACCCCACCTTCACATCCTGCTTCTTAATACGAGAGCGGTGAAATGATTCCGAATCCGAGGCCGGGGCCTGTGCTGCCAGTGGACGGGGTCTGCTTTAGGTGCAGGGAAAAGGAGATGACCAGCTCTTTCCCTCAGGAGCCTCCACGGTCAGTGGTCAGGCCAGGGACAGCTCAGCCTGATGGAATGAGGGTAGGGCAGCTTTTAGCCCATCTGTTCTGGAGACAGCACGGGGCACGTTTGCACCCCTGCTTGGGGGTTCTTTCTGCCCACACCTGGCTCCAGGCACCTCCTGGGACTGCTGCAGGCTGCCTGCCGCCTCTGTTACATGTGGAAGGAAGTCTGTCTCTCAGGCCCTCCTTCGCTTCAAGCCCAAGCAGGTGACTCTCCTCCCCGCCTCTCAGAGCATTAATTATGTGCTCAGGAGCACTGGCTCCCAGCAGGAGCTGCTCCAGAAGCAGCCAGGGAGTTGGCGTGGTAAAACATCCTCCTTTCTGCCCCGGCGCCCTCACGGGCAGACGGGTTCCGGGCCAGCTGGGGCCCCACCTGCCATCTGTAGTCGGAATACCTGCTCCTTCCACCTGTGACAGTGGCCTTTCAGGCCTGGCTACACACGGAATCCTTGGGAAGGTGTAAGGAAACCACCCCTGCCTGGGTCTCATGTGGGAGATTTGGATTCAGTCACGGGGTTTAAAAGGCTGATTCCTCACCGGCCAGCTTCATTTTTAGGCAGGCCTGAGAACCACTGTGTTTGGGTAGACTAGAGAAACAAATCCAAGGCAACTCACGTGGGTATAATAAAGAGCTTTATATTTAAAAAGCAATTGTATATTGAGACAACACCCCAGCCAAGTCCAGATCAAGTTCTTAAGTCCGATATCAGCCTACAAGCTTTATATTAGTCTAAGTTCCTCCTCAGGCTCATGCAGCACATGCAATGACACTGAATGCAGGGTCCAGTGGGTGGAAAGTCTTGCGGATCCAGTGGTGGTGGAAGCATCTTAGCACTTTCAGGGGTCTCTACATGGTTTCTCTAGCTCCAGGGCTCTGGCTCCATCTGTAGCTCCATGTGGCTTGTCAACAGGAATGTCTCATAGGGCAAAATCTGGTCATCAAGCTGTGACCTGATTGACAGGCTAGGCTCCATGTCTTCACTCTTAATAGTCTCAAGTTGACACCCGATTATGTAATTACCACAACCACAGAACCCAGGTGACCTGGGATCAGAGACTTTGGAGGAATCAGAGCAGGACTGGCCATGACTTTGGGCAGCTGATGTAAACGGGGTACAGGGCCTCCCCACTCCAACCCAGGGATCCCCTGAGAACCGCCTCTCAAAAGTCTATGCTCCTGTCGCTGTTGTCTATGATCATTGAGTGGGTCCTGTGACTGGTGACATCACAGAACATGTTTCCTGATCCTCTGTCACGCTTGCTACAGTTACTACATCCCTCCACCTCACCCAGAGTCTCCCACTCCCTACGCTGGCCTTCTGCTTCACCTCCCCTAGAAACTGAGCACCCTACCTCCAACCCATGTACCCAATCAAGTGAGGACAATGTTCTGCTGTGACCCAGAAGGATTCTGTTGGCTCATTTTCTAAAGTAGATCACCAGGTCTTTCTTCCTAGTTGGTCTTTAACCTACCTGGAAGTGCTGAAACCTGTCGATCACGGGCGACCCTGGCAGTATTTAAAATCTCAGTGGCATAGTATTTTTATGTTCTATGGGGGATAAAAAGAGACGGTGTCACATCGATCTAGATCATTCTAGCAGGGTCTGACGGATCTGATTTTGAGTTCTGCTTATGCTTGTAAGAACAAACAAATCTGTCCAGGATACTCCTTGGAAGTGAGGCTGGTGAGATGTCGTCTCATGCATGTTGCGCATGTTAAGACAGGCCAGCCCCTGCTTGGTACAGGAGGGGCAGCGACGAAGAGGAAGACCCTTGGCGAGACGGATGGACACAGGGGCTGTAGCAATGGACTCCAACAAGGACCGGGCAGCGTTTGCTTCCATCTTGTGTGGGGTTGCTATGAGTCAGAGCCGACCGGATGGTCCTAAACAACAACACTATGCTTCCAACAGTCACATCCTTCTCCCTTTCTGGGAAGTGGAGGGGCCGGCACGTCCCTGTCATTCCGACCCTTGGGTGACGGCACAATGGCACCCCAGACCTAGAACACATCCTGCCTACAGACCCCTCTTGTAATACCCTTCAGAGGATTACGTAGCAGCAGGTACTGGACCTGGACTCAGCAGAGGTCCTGAGTCGCCTCCCTGAGCCTTGGTTTCTCCTCAGTAGGATGTGGATGGTATGACCTGTCTTACCATGTTGTGGCCAGGATTCCATGAGACCCTCTTCCAGTGCATTCCCAGCGGGGTGCACGGTGTAGAGCAGGGGGAGCCTGAGGAGCAGAGGGCAGCCTCTGCCTCTTCCCTCGGGGATGGCTTCCTCTGCTGGTAACATGCTCTCAACAGGTGACAATCTCCTAATCCTCTTAGAAAGGACAGGTGGGAATTCCTGCATTGTTTTTGAAGAATGGGAACAGCGATTCCATACTTTCCTAGCACTTAATGAGCCAAGAGAAAGCCAAAAACACACAAACACACCAAAACCCAAACCTCCAAACTTTCACTGCCACCCTGCTGGTTCTGATTCATAATGATCCTATAATGACCTTATAGGACAGGGTGGAGCTGCTCCTGTGGGTTTCGGAGACAATTGCTCTACTGGAGTAGAAAGCCTCATCTCTCTCTCACAGAGCAGCTGGTGGTTTTGAACTGCCGACAAGGTTTTGGATTCAACTGTGCGGTTGAAAGGCTGACCCCACCTTCATCAATAGCCAAGAGCCATGGAACCAGGGTGACCTGGAATCAGAGACGTTGAGCGAATTGGAACAGCACAACCAGGATGCCAACAGGGTTGTTGGCTGCATAAATGAAGTCTTCTATAAATATAAAATATTTTTATATAGTTAATAAGCTCGAGTCTTGAATTAACACAGTGGGAGCATCCTGCCTATTGTACGAATGAGGAGACTGAGTTTCCATAGGGCCTAAAATCTCACAGTCAATCACTCTGCACAGAGGAGAAGGGCATGACTACTTATTGAGAATCTCCTGGGCAGGCATCCTGACTTACTCAGTTCAATCATCACAGCTTTTCAACAGCCTTCCAGGGGAACTATTCTCATGCTCACATCTTAAGTGAGGAAACAGAGGCTCAGAGAGGAGGTGTGACTTCCTAAGGCCACACAGCCAGGTAACTGGGCTGGGATCCTGGTTCTGCCTGGCTCTGAAGGGCGAGCCTGGATCCCGGGGAGATGGCCAGCCTCTCATCATCTTGAGTGTCAGTGTCAATGCCAGTCAGAACGAACATCTTCTCTGTGGGCATTCCAGGGTTGTTTGGTCACATCTTTTAAATCACCACCCCAGGGAGGGCCTACCAAGGGGGAAACTGTACCCTAAACGTTCCAGTCGGTGGCTCATCAGGTAGTACTGGTCACCCTCGCCATCAGCCTCTTCCCTAAGTATTGCTTGCCACCCACACTGGGAGACAGCTTGGTCTATGGTGTGGTGCTTACCCGCGGAGAGCACCCAGCCTGTTAGCAGAGCCACAAGGCTAAGGGAGGGCTGGGCACTGGACAGGGCACAGGGTGTGCAGCTTGAGAAAGATAAGATCAGGGTAGGGGTGAGTTCCTCTGCCTTGGGGACCCCAGCCAGCAGAGGGGTCCTCCTTCTGCAGTGAAGAAGCCCCACAATCTGCTGTCCAGTTGGTTCCAACACATGGCAGCACCAACCAGTTCAAGTTAACTGTACTTTGAGGGTGCTTCTACAGGCTGGCGGTTTGAGGTCTCCCATCAGTGCTGTGGAGGGACGGTCTGGTGATCTATTTCTTCTAAGAAACCCCTAACAGGGTGATAGGGGAGTGTGATGTGTGTGTTAGTCCAGGTAGACCAGAGAAACAAATTCATAGACACTCATATGTGTATAAGAAAGAGCTTTATATCAAAGAGCAATGATATATTAAAAAAAATCCCAGCCCTGTCCAGATCAAGTCCATAAGTCTGACATTAGTCCAGTGTTGATATAGTCCATAAATTCCTCTTTAGACTCACACAACACATGCAGTGATGCTGAATGCAAGAAGCTCACAGATCAGTGGGTGGAAGGTCTTGTGGATCCAGTGGCGGTGGAAGCATCTCAGTGCTGGCGTGGGTCTCCACATGTCTCTTCCAGCTCTCTGAGGGTCTCAATAGCAGGAAAGGGAAGGCAGAGAGAGAGAGAAGGAGAGTGGGTCCGGCCTCCAGTGAGCTATTTATCTCCATCGTGCCTCCAAATGAGGCCATCACGCTTCCACCTGATTGACAGGCCACAATCTACCCCTTTGCTCAAGTTACAGGAGATTATATAACTAACTGCCACAATATGTGTGTGTGTGAAAGAGCGAGAGCTGTACACTGAACCACAGGTGGCTGCTATGAGTCAGAATCCATTTGATAGCAACGGGTGTTTTGTTGTTTCCTTCTCTGTTTTTTAATGCCAAGTTGGAGCAAGCTCCCACAGTCTTGCCACTTCAGATTAGGCTTAAAAGGGGAAATGACTTTATTCCAACGAATGTGTCACTTGTCTCTTCTCTCAGGACCCCTCCTGTTGCATCTGTCTTACTAGGTCACCTGAGTAAGACAGCGGGCTCATCCCTCCTGCTCCGCTGTGATGTCACCCCCATTTCATGCCTTGCTATCCTCTCATAAGCTTCTTATTAAAATGCCCACAGCCACTAAGAGTCCAGGCTTGCAAATATAGGGCATGTATTTATTGGGAGAAAGAGGCCATGTTCACATCCTGACGCAGCTGGACCCCCGCTGACTCATCTGTGTGTCACCTGTGGTTGGGTGACAAGGCACAGCTGGATTGGAAATCATCGGAAAAGGATTCTTTGTTGATTGTGTTTTTCTTTCACACGTTGCTGACACTTAGGAGATACTTACATGAGCTCCCCTCCCCACCACCTCCACATTCTGCAGAACCATTCTGAGTAGCTGAGAGAGGTGTGGGCTGAAGGAGGACACCCTTAAGGTTGCAGTGGTGTAAGCCAATACATCCGAAGGTCACAGAAGCAAACACATCTGGAGCTGGAAGGTCTGCAGTGGGCAAGGGATCCTGTGACTTAGTTGATGGATGTTGGGGACAATCATCCTGACATGGTAAATGGGTTTCTGCTTGATTACCTCAAGTGACAGGGAGCTCACTACCTTAAAACACAGCCCTGGGTTGTTGCTTGTGGGGTTTGTGAGTTGGAATCAAAAAGGAAGTTTCACAGCTTGCGTTCTGAACCAACATATCCCCCCTCTCCCACCACCGCCCCATCCCTACAGCCTCAGGGTTAAGAAGTGTTAGCTTTGGGCCATGGTACCCACGAGCTGGTTGAGATTGTACCAGAGATGGAGCTACATTTGCCCCACAGCCGCCTGGCTGTGACCAGGAGGCTCAGAGTCTGCACCAAGCAGCAGGCATGCAAATACCATGCCAGTGGCTTAAAGGGCCCAGGGCCAAGACACAGATGTCTCAGGGGCAGGAACGAGGTGGTTCAGGCAGGGATTTCAGCCTGGCTGTTGGAAGCTGTCTCTGCAGCTGCCCACTCAGGTCCTTTGTCAGTGCAGCACCAGGCTGGTTTGACACCAGCTCCGAGGCCGGTTTCTGTCTTCCCTCCCCTCCTCTGATAACCACTCTGACCAGTGTTGAGGCCTGATGGGGAAGGAAACTGGAGGTGTTTAAGCTGTGACCCTTCTCTCTTAAAAAATTTTAAATTAAATGATCAAATGTGTTATTATTTCCCCGTCTTTATTTCTAGAGCAAAACATACAAAGAAAAATATTCTACATGTAGGTGTACAGCCCCTCGCATCCACACAGTGACAGCGTTACTCCCCCCCAACTCTGTGCATGAGGCTCTTCTTCTTTCTCCTCCTCCTCTTCCTCCCCCCCTTCCTTTTTGCCTACTCACTCTCTCTCCTTCCTTCTCTCCACCCGCACCTCCACCGCTGGTCTCACCATGCACTGCCATGTTTTTTTCCTTTGGCGTGGAAGCTATCTTTCTTCTTGATGACAATGGTGTCACGAGGTAGTTGGGAGGTTGGCTGACTTTGCTGAGCATCATGCCCTCTGCTTGCCCACGCCGAGGTGTGTGACAGTCTCGCCACAGCTCCTCGGAGATGCACACTATGCCACTGTGTGTGTGTCTCTTCCTCCACAGACGGGCCTTTGGGGGTTCCCATCTTCTTGCTTCCGTGGAAATGGCCGCGATACACATGGGTGTGTGTGGATCTGTTCGTGTTGTGTTCTTGCCTCCTCTGGGGTATAGATTGCAGGGTGTGTTAGCCTGGGTGGACCAGAGAAACGAATCCAGAGACACTCATATGTGTATAAGAAAGAGCCTTATATAAAGAGTAACTGTATATTAAGAAAACATTCCCGCCCAGTCCAGATCAACTCCATAAGTTTGATATTAACCCATATGTTCAATACCAGTCTATAAAGTCCTCTTCAGACTCATGCAACACATGCAGTGACAATGAGTGCGGGAAGATCATAGGCCAGTGGGTGGAAAGTTTTGTGGATCCAGTGGTGGTGGAAGCATCTCAGCACTGGTGTGGGTCTCCACGTAGCTCCTCCAGCTCCGGGGCTCTGGCTCCATCAGTGCAGCTCCATGTGGCTTGTCAACTGGAATGTCCAGCAGGAAGTGTGTGTGTCCTGCATCCAGTGAGCTATTTATCTCCTTCATGCCTGCAAATGAAGTCATCAAGCTGCAGCCTGATTGACAGGCTAGGCTCCATGCCTTCACTCTTAATCGTCTCAAGTTGACACATAGGATCCTCTTGAAATCAGCGACTAGGTTTTACTAGTGACTAGCTTTTAACCCTGAAGGGCAGCAGCTGGAGGTCAGAACCTCTGAGGAGGAGGTCCTGTAGGAGGTCATCCAGGGTCTGCTCTGAGGAGGGGCTACAGCACAGTGCTCTCCTGATGGGCTTTAGAGGCAGGATAGCCTCAGCGCATTTGCTGTTCTCCTCTCAGAACCAGGTGGAAGCATCCATAGGAAGGATCCCAGATACCTTCAGGATCAGGAGTCTAGTTGGGGTCTATGGCCCTGGGCCCTGGGCAGAGGCTGTAAAAGAGACAGAGTTCTTCTCTCACCTAGGGTCTCCCAGGAACCAAGCAGAGAGGCTGGGGTCTGGGGAAGGACAAGGAGTCCTGGTGGCACTGCGGTTAAAGTGCCCACCACTAACTGTAGGCTGGTGATTGGAACTGGTCAGCAGTGCTGAGGGAGAAAGGAGTGGCTGTCCACTTCAGTGAAGACCTATGGCCTTGTGTACCCAATGGGGCAGTTCTACTGATTCTAGAGGGCCTCTAGGAGTTGGAACCACCAACAGTCATGGATTTGGTTTTTTTTGGTGCAAGCCGTTTGTGATGAGCTGCTCCCTTAAAGGTGGATGGTTTGAAACACCCCCCTCCTCCCCCGCCAAGCAGCTTCTCAGAAGCACTTTTGTGAGGATCAGTGTTGTTTGCTGCCTGTGGCAGTTACATAATCTCCTGTCAACTTGAGGAAGAGGTGGAGTCTAGCCTGTCAATCAGGTTTCAGCTTGATGACCTCATTTGGAGACACTAAGGCCACACCCACACTCTTCCTGCTAGACATTGCTGTTGGAATGTCACATGGAGCTACGCTGATGGAGCCAGAGCTCCGTGGAGACCCATGGAAACATGGAGATGCTCCCACCACCACTGGATCCACAAGACTTTACGCCCACTGGCCTGAGCGTCCTGCACTCGGTGCCGTTGCATGTGTTGCGTGAGTCTGAAGAGGAACTTATAGACTGGGCTAATATCGGACTTATGGACTTTATCTGGACCGGTCTGGGATTTTTCTTAATATACAATTACTCTTTGATAGAAAGCTTTCTCTTACACATATATAGGTGCCTCTGGATTTGTTTCTAGAGCCAACCCAGATGAACCACTGCTGTGGATCAAGTTGGCTCCTTGGCCACGTGGTTCTTTGGCTGTGGTCGAAATCACAGCTGGGGCTCCAGCATCAATGTATGGAGGAGGTGGGGAGGGAAGGGGGCGGGTTTGTACAGCCAAAAAACCCTACGGGCAGTTCTACTTTGTCAACGGATGGGCAGTGGGTCTGGGTTAGTGTTTTGGGGACATGGGGAGCTGGGCCTCTGCGATTTGCTGGCCCCTCTGGGTGGAGGGGGAAGGCAGGCTTTACAGAGTCTTGTTCGTCCTCAGCATCTGCCCCTCATGAAGGCGCAGTGAAAGCTTCAACACATTGCACTGATGGGACACGGGTGTGGCGGATTGGCAGCTGTGTGGGTGGGACCGTGGGTCTGTGTCATCCTGAAAATTGGTTGCCTTAGGTCCCCTTGCCCTTTGTCCTGTCTCAGTGGAGCACTGTCAGGTCTGAGAATTATCTAAAGCCGTTTCAGAAGGCGCTGGAAACTGACACCTTCCTGTTCCCCAACTGCCCGGCTCTCCCTCTCTGTCTGAAGCTATCTCACAGCTTCCTCTGACTCCCCACCCTGGAGACGGGTGCCCATGCCGGGCAGAGCACATCCCCCCTTACGCCCTCTCACTCCCACTCCCACCGTCTGCAGGGCCAGCTCCATCTGCTCCTGGCCACGCTCACACTTGTGACCCCCTGCAGACGGTGGCTGTCAGACAGACAGCATTGTCTCTGCTTCCCCAGGGCCCAGGGCTGGTGAGAGCTCGGTGGCCCAGAGGTTTGGGTGATGTGTGCGCCTCTCACATCTTCCCACCTGGTGCCGAGCCCTGGGCTGAGGTGGACCTTGCAGGGCCTGACGTGGGGCTGTGTCCTCTGCCTGCAGAAGTAGTGGTGAAGTCACAGGGACACTCAACTGTGGTCCCCACCGGGTCACACCTCCAGCTTGCTTTTCCCGCTGGCTCCCTGGGGACCTGCGCTCAATATTTCTTGTGAACGTGGAGACTTTCTGTCGCCTCTCCAGGCTTGAGTGTTGACGCTGCGAGTGAGCAAGTGACTTCACCCTCTGAGCCTCAGTGGCCACGTAGCCAAAGTGAGGCTGGGCCGGCTTGCGACACCGGGAAGGGAAGGTCGATCGGGGCACGCTTTATTTTTTGCCTGCTCTTAGCCTGTATGGAAGAAAGACAGGGCTTTCTACTCCCATAAATAGTTACATAAAGAGTCCTACATAAAATGTTACAGCCCTGGAAACTTCCCCCTGTCCTCCAGGGTCACTATGAGTTGGCATTGACTCAATGGCAGTGAGTTTTGCTTTATTATTTTTTTCTAAGCCTGGGTGGACTCCTTCGTTACATCTCAGGTGTGTACAAAGGAGTTTTAAAAAGCTAATGGAGAAGTGGAACTCCCAGATCATGGCATCCTCCCAGGACATTTCCAAAGCCCCCTTGCAGGCCCCCAGATGTGCTGGATCTGGGTAGGGAGGAATTACAATGTACGCACATTGCTGAGTGGGGTGACCCTGCATTGCACCTAAAATCTCTGGGTGGTGCAGAGGGATAACCTGTTCTTCTGCTGACCCTAAGGTGGGAGAACTGAGTCTCCCCAGAGGCACCTTGAAAGAAAGGCCTGGCTAACTGAGAAACCAGCCATGGAAAGACAGCCCTCAAGCGCTCAGTTCTACTCTGACACCATTAGCTCATCACACCCAGTTTGAAGCCTGGCTTTGCAGAAGGAGCCAGCCTGCAGGAGGAGCTTGAAAACCCTCACAAGTGAATTAAGTGCCAGGCAGGACGAGGTTGAGAGGTGTGGTAATTATATCAGCTCGTGTCAACTTGAGAGTATTGAGAGTGAAGGGGGTGGCGTCTAGCCTGTCCATCAGGTCACTGCCTGATGATGCCTCCTTGTGGGGATGAGCTTCTCACGAGAATTCCAGAAACATCCTCTCTCTGTTTCACCTTCTTGTTGGAGCCACGCTTAAAGAGCTGGAGGAGTCACATGGAGACCCTCAGCAGTGCTGAGATGCTTCCACCTCCACTGGATCCACAGGACTTTCCACCCACTGGCCTGCGATCTTCCTGCACTCATCACCATTGCATGCACTGGGTGCGCCTGAAGAGAAATTCCTGAGTTAGTATCAGACTTATGGGTGTGTAATGAACATATGGACTTGATCTGGACTGCGCTGGGATATTTGATTGATGCATAATTACTTCTTGACATAAGCTCCCTGTTACACATAGTGACAATGAATTTATTTCTCTAGTCAACCTGGACTCACACAGGAGGTGAGGATGGGACGGTGTGGCCAGAGCCTGTGGTCACCTCCCTCTGAACTCCCCCTCTATGCAGGGCCATCCTGCCTCTTGTCAATAGAATTCACAGCTTTCTTCTCAGTTTGAGGTCCTTGCTGTGTCATCATGGCTGCTATGTGAGACTGGTGCCTGCCCACCCCGCCTTTGGATCCTGGGCCTGCTGGCTCCCTGCATCTTGGGGGCTAAAAGACACTTCCGTCCTGAGCATGTAGCCTTTTCCCTGCTTTGAGCAAGCGCAAGTCAAATGGACAGTAACAGTGCAATCAGGGCCAGGGCCTTCGAAGACACTTAGGGACTGGCCTTGGCTGTTTGACCAATATTCTTATTTTGTTGTAATGCGCCCAGTGTGCTGGTGAGATTCAAGTGTTATTGTTGGGTGCGGCGTCAAGGCAACCTGGATGCAATTGAGCCCAAATAAAAGGACTGTTTGCATCTCATCAGAGGGGGGATGAGCTGCTGAGGACAGTTGAAATGCGATTTTGATTATGCAAATGAAGCTAGCTTCAGGCCACCAAGATGGGGACCAAGGAGATGCATTATTGTGAAGCCAAGATGTCATTGACCTTGAAAATGATATGCAGCGGTCCCAAGTGTTTCCCTGGAAACAAAAATAAGACAACAATAAACTGGACCATATCCTTGAGTTTTGTGGTCCCCCCTTGAGTTTTGTAGGAGCCTGAGTGGCAGGAGTACTAGTGACCAGGGCTAGGGACAGGATTAGAACCAGAACCAGAGGCCACAACGGAGGAGCTGGCTGGAGAATATCCAGGGTCTTGGCCTGTTGACCTTGGGTGATCTTGACCTCTGATCCAGTGTGGATTAGGGGTCGTAAGTGTCTGCCCATCTTCTCCACGGGTGCCCTGGAGCTGCTAGGCTGGGGAACTGGGCTGCTTCGGTGTGCCCCTCATCTCACCAAGGTAACGGTTCAGCAGGCCTGGGTTCCTTCCCACAGCCTGTGCAGCCTCCACTTGCTGTCAGGGGAAGCTCTGTGTAGTTGTGATGCAGGAGGGACTTACAGCAGCACTTCCAGACTAACACGGACCAGGAAGAGACCGAGGGGTCTCCTTGGAAAACCAGCCAAACCCAACCCTGTGGAGCATAAGGGTACCTTCCCATGTCCTGCCATGTGTGGGGGTCATTGTGGGACCAGCTGACGGCAGGGAAGCCAATAGTGCCCCGAGGTACCAGCAAGCAGAAAGCCCTTAATCCTCACTGGGTATCCTTGGAGAGTGTCTTACACCAGGTTTTCTCAGATCCCTGGTTAAACTGTGGATTCTGGTTTAGTAGATCTAGGAGCTCTGTTGGCATAGTGGTTATATAAGGGGCAGCTAACCACAGGTCAGCAGTTCAAACACTCCAGCCGCCCCGAGAAGAAAGATGCGACTTTCTACTCCGGTAAGGAGTTACGGTCTCGGAAACCCACAAGGGCAGTTCTCTGCTGTCCTATGGGGTCACCGCCTCAGAATCAACTCAATGGAAGTGAGTTTGCATGGGAGAGGGTGGATGTTGAAGGAAAAGTCGGTAGTTCAAACCCACCAGCTGCTCCCCAGAGGAAAGATGAAGCTTTTTTCTCCATAGGAATTTACAGTTTCCAAACACCATATGGGGGTCTCTGAGTTAGAATCAACTTAATGGCAGTTGGTTGGTTTGGTTTTGGTTCAGGATTTAGGACCAAAACCAAAACCAAATGGACTGCCATCGAGTCGATGCAAACTCCCAGCAACCTGATAGGACAAGATAGAACTGGTCTGTGAGTTTCCGAGACCGTACCTCTTTACAGGAGTAGAAAGCCTCGTCTTTCTCCTAGGGAACAGCTAGTGGTTTTGAACCACTGTCCTGGCAGTCAGCAGCCTAATACATACCTACTGTGTCATCAGGACTCCAGGGTGTTGGGACGGTCCCTGAAATTCGCATTTCTGGCAAACTCCAGGTGTGCTGAAAGCACCACGGACTGCTCAAAGGACAAACCGACCTGTCTCGGAAGAAGGACGGCCGGAGTGCTCCTTAGGGGCAAGGTGGTTGAGACTTTGTCAGAAGAGACCAGTCCCTGGAGGAGGACATCAAGCTTGGCAAAGGGGAGGGGTAGTGAAAAAGGGAAAGGCCCTCAAGGGGACGGATTGACACAGTGGCTGCAACAATGGGCCCGGGCTTGGGCACGATTCTGAGGATGGTGCAGGACGGTGCCGTGTCTCGTTCTGTTGTACATGGGGTCGCTGTGGGTGGGCGCCGATGCCATGGCACCTAACAACAGCGGTCGGCAGATGTGGGAATTGCAGCTCAGAGGAGAGAGTCATGGGTACATGTCCCATTAGGCCTTGGTCCCCCACCACACCACCAGCTGGTCCATCCTGCCGCGCTCCCCTCCAGACTCTGCAGAGTCCCTGGTCTCATAGCGTTTCATAGTGTTCTCTCCTTCCCAGCCTCCTGGTGAAGCAATGCAAAGTGACTGGAGGCAGTGCAGTATCTGGGGTGGTAGTCAGCCCGCAGGCAGCAGACAAGGCAAGGTGGGGCGGCGTGGAGCAGCACCGCACAGTAACGGGTTGGCTGGGCTGGCAGGTAGCACAGCACCCGTGTTGAGGGAGGGCAGCTAACAGACAGCCCCACTGGGCTGACCACCAGTGGGAGAGCAAGACTGGGCCCGCCTCCAGTGAGCAGTTTACAGTCACACCTCCAGAGGAGGTCAACAAACTGCGACCCAACTGACAGGTTAGACTCCACCCCTACACTTTTGTATCTTCCAGTTGACATGAAATTATGTACCTAGCACAGTGTGGGGTTGGGGTGGTGTATGGTGTCCTCAGTAAACCAGGTAAGCACAGGCTTTCCTGTGCTTTAGCTGGCCTGCTGGGTCATCTGCTGCTGGTGAAGAGAGGTACCATGAATACATCCCTTAGGGTGGGACTAGCAAGTCCTGAATAATAGTACCCAGTGTAGGTCACCAACGGGAGCCTTGGGGGGGGGGGTGCTGCTGAGGGGTAAACAAGCTCTTCACTAACTGAAAAGTGTGTCTCGAACTCACCCAGAGGTGCATCAGAAGAAAGGACTGGTATCTGCTTCGAAAGGCCATGACCTTAAAACAGTGGAGCCACTCCCTTCGGACACGAAGGGCGCCCTGTGTGGAAACGGAATTGGCAGCAGCTGGCTTGGTTTGCTTCTACTCTCACCAAGAGTTCACAGTTCTCCCCTGTCTTGTAGGATTACTAGGATTTGGCGTGGACTCAATGACCATGAATTTGCTTTTGGTTTGGGTCCATGGCTACGTGAGCCCCGGTGGCGTAGTGAGTTAGGCATTGGGCTACTAACTTCAAGGCCCACAGTTCGAAACCACCAGCCGCTCCTCAGGAGAACGCCCAGGCTTTCTACTTCTGCAAAGAATTACAGTCTCAGAAACCCACAGGGGTGGTCCCACCCTGTCCTATAGGCTTGTTGTGAGTCGGAATCGACTTCCTGGCAGTGAGCTTGCTATTTTGGTCAGTGTCCAGACTTCCAGGTCATTGGAGGCCTCAGAACGGAGACAGATGGGAGAGGCTAAGAGGTCTTGATGGGGAACCAGAGGCAGGTGGGAAGGGTGGAGTGTATCACTTGAATGTCATGTCATTCAGAGCCCCTATTCCTCCTCTCAAGCAGGCTTCCACTGCCACCTCTGTAAGGCTGCCTGGTGTTTCCCTGCAGGTCATTCACACCTGGAAGCTATCTGCCTGCCTCATCCTTGCTGGCCAGTCACCTGCCAGACCCTCCCCACTTACTTTGTTATTTGTGGTTATAGGGGGAGGTGTAACTAACCCTTCACTGCCTCTGGCTTCTCTTTATAAATTCCTGACTATTCTAACTTCCAGGCATCATGCATCCTAGCGTTCTGGGATGACCAGTGATGTCAATATTCACACCATCTTTGTCGAGTCAATTGCTCATACTACACCACCTCCCCTCCTCACCATAGTTAATGAATGCCACCTTTCCATGTCCTTGCCCTGATTACCCGAGATTCCACCACTAGAAAGGCATTGGTTTGGCTAATCAGTCGATGTCTGATGTTAAATGTACCGTCTCCAGAAGCTACGGGCCAACTTCTACCAGCTGTGTCCACCTTAGCGAGGATTACTTTGAGGGGCTCTGTCAGGATCAGGCACCCAAAGGGGCGTGGTGCTGGGCGATTCGGAAGCTCTCTCCTGAGAAGTCGTCTTATCTGTCTGGATAGGCTCACCAAGGGCCTTTCCCGAAGGTGCTGGCAGGGCTGATGCTTCCTTGGAGACGGGCCTCCGGCAGACCTTCATGGTAAGTTTGTTACATTAAAACACGAATGCTTTGAAGACTGGCTAAGCTGCGTCGCGACGTGGGAATCTGGGGAGAAGACTGCTCAGGGTTGTGTCTTCACATGCGGGACCCGCGGGATCGCTCATGTTAGGTTAGGTCACCTGCACAGGAAGCACTACACTGTCCTTGTGAAATCTATCTTTAGGTGCTTTATGCTTGCCGTGAGTATTATAGGGCCATTTCTGTGTCCCACTATATTTCACAACTGACTTGTGGCCACAGAAAATTAAGCTGTCCCATTGAACAATGTAGCTCCTAGAAGGCAGGCATCCATTGCTGTGGAGACCTTGAGGGTGGCGGCGTGGGGTAGAGGAGCAGCTGGGGTGGGGAGGGGTGGTGGTGGTGGTGGTGTGTGTGTGTGTGTGTCGGTCGCAGTTAGCGGGGGTGAGGGGAGTACTAGGATATGGGAAAGCTGCGTTGTAGCGTAGTTGGGGTGCAGGGAGTTGAGGTATGGGTTATTTGGGGTGCAGGAAGTTGAGATGTGGAGCAGTTGGGGTGTGAAGTGGCTGGGGTGTGGGGTAACGAGTGTGGGGAAGCTGGGGTATGGGGTAACTGGGGTGTGGGGTGGCTGGAGTGTGGGGTAGCTGGGGTGTGGGGTAGCTGGGGTGTGGAGTAGCTGTGGTGTGGGGTAGCTGGGGTGTGGGTTAGCTAGGGTGTGGAGTAGCTAGGGTGTAGGGAGTAGCTGGGGTGTGGTTGGTTGGTGTGTGGGGTAACTTAGGTGTGGAGTAGTTGTGGTATGGTGTAACTGGGGTATGGGGTAGGTGGAGTTTGGGGTAACTGGGACGTGGGGTAACTGGAGTGTGGGGTAGCTGGGGTGTGGGGTAACTGGGGTGTGGGGTAATTTGGGTGTGGACTAGCTGAGGTGTGGGGTAACTGGGGTGTGGGTTATCTGGGGTGTGGAGTAGCTGGGGTGTGGGGTAGTTGCGGTGTAGGGAGTAGCTGGGGTGTTGAGTAGCTGGAGTGTGGAGTACCTGGGATGTGGGGTAGTTTGGGTATGGGGTAACTGGAGTGTGGGGTAGTTGGAATGTGGGGTAGCTGGAGTGTGGAGTACCTGGAGTATGGGGTAGCTGGGGTATGGGGTAATTTGGGTGTGGACTAGCTGAGGTGTGGGGTAACTGGGGTGTGGGTTATCTGGGGTGTGGAGTAGCTGGGGTGTGGGGTAGTTGTGGTGTAGGGAGTAGCTGGGGTGTGGAGTACCTGGGATGTGGGGTAGTTTGGGTGTGGGATAACTGGAGTGTGGGGTAGTTGGAATGTGGGGTAGCTGGAGTGAGGAGTACCTGGGGTATGGGGTAGCTGGGGTGTGGCGTAGATGGGGTGTTGGGTAACTGGGGTGTGGAGTAGCTGTAGTGTGGGTTAGCTGGGTTGTGGAGTAGCTGGGGTGTGGGGTAACTTGAGTGTTTGGTAGCTGGGGTGTGGAGTAGCTAGGGTATGGGGAAGTTGGGATGTGGAGAGTAGCTGGGGAGTGGAGTAGCTGGGGTGTGGGGTAACTGTGGTGTGGAGTAGCTCTGTCGTGGGGTAGCTGGGGTGTGGAGTAGCTGGGGTGTGGGGTAACTTGAGTGTGGGGTAGCTGGGGTGTGGAGTAGCTGTGGTGTGGGAAGTTGGGGTATGGGGAGTAGCTGGGTTGTGGCTAGCTGGGGTGTGGAGTAGCTGGGGTATAGGGTAACTGGGGTAAGGGGTAGGTGGGGTGTGGGGTAGTTGGGGTGTGGAGTAGCTCTGTCGTGGGGTAGCTGGGGTGTGGGGTAACTTGAGTGTGGGGTAGCTGTGTGTGGAGTAGCTGGGGTGTGGGGTAACTGGAGTGTGGATTAGCTGGGATGTGGGGAAGTTGGGGTATGGGGAGTAGCTAGGGTGTGGTTAGCTGGGGTGTGGGGTAACTGGGGTGTGGCGTAGTGGTGTGGAGTAGCTGGGGTGTGGAGTAGCTGGGGTGTGGAGTAGCTGGGGTGTGGGGTAACTTGAGTGTTTGGTAGCTGGGGTGTGGAGTAGCTAGGGTATGGGGAAGTTGGGATGTGGAGAGTAGCTGGGGAGTGGAGTAGCTGGGGTGTGGGGTAACTGTGGTGTGGAGTAGCTCTGTCGTGGGGTAGCTGGGGTGTGGAGTAGCTGGGGTGTGGGGTAACTTGAGTGTGGGGTAGCTGGGTGTGGAGTAGCTGTGGTGTGGGAAGTTGGGGTATGGGGAGTAGCTGGGTTGTGGCTAGCTGGGGTGTGGAGTAGCTGGGGTATAGGGTAACTGGGGTAAGGGGTAGCTGGGGTGTGGGGTAGTTGGGGTGTGAGGTGGCTGCGGTGTGGGGTAGCTGGGGTGTGGAGTAGCTGTAGTGTGGGTTAGCTGGGGTGTGGAGTAGCTGGGGTGTGGGGTAACTGGAGTGTGGATTAGCTGGGATGTGGGGAAGTTGGGCTATGGGGAGTAGCTAGGGTGTGGTTAGCTGGGGTGTGGGGTAACTGGGGTGTGGCGTAGCTGTGGTGTGGGGTAGCTGGGGTGTGGAGTAGCTGGGGTGTGGAGTAGCTGGGGTGTGGGGTAACTTGAGTGTGGGGTAGCTGGGGTGTGGAGTAGCTGGGGTGTGGAGTAGCTGGGGTATGGGGAGTAGCTGGGGTGTGGAGTAGCTGGGTGTGGGGTAACTTGAGTGTGGGGTAGCTGGGGTGTGGGGTAGTTGGGGTATGGGGGGTAACTGGGGTGTTGGGTAGCTGGGGTGTGGGGTAGCTGCGGCGTGGGGTAGTTGGGGTGTGGGGAGTAGCTGGGGTGGGGAGTAGCTGGGGTGTGGGGTAATTGGGGTGTGGGGTAGCTGGGGTGTGGGAACAGCTTTGGGCTGGTTTCCTTTCTGCTCTTCTCCCACACTTGAAGACTGGCTGTGTTAAGCCAGGAAGGGATTTTACCTGACATGAGTCTTTCACATACGAAAGTCTGTCTGTCAGACCACCAAAATATCACACCTGCCTCTCCCAAGGCGCCCTCAGGGTACATGTGAAGTTACTGGTATCCCGGGCATCAGTGATGTCTACACCCAAACACATACTCAGCGCTCGGTGTTGCTGCTCCAACCTGCTGTGCCTGGGTGCATCTGCCCTCGGGGTTCTGGGCTGTTATCTGTACTGCGCAGGCGCACAGGTCTGTCTTCCACGGAGCTTCTGGGCCCGGCTCTTTCACCAGATAGATGAATGCTCGTCGTAGGCGGACCCGGCAGGGTGGAGGCTTGTGTCTCCCCAGAGGTGCCTCAGCAGAAAAGTCTGGTGATCAACTTTTGACACGACAGCCGAGAAACCAGTCTGAGAGCCCAGTTCTACTCTGATGCTCCTGGGGTCACCGTGGGTCCAGGTTGGCACAAAGCGACCACTCTTTTACCTTCCCGCCTGCCTACCTGCCTCCTACCCACCTCCATCATGTATCCTGAGAAAACTACTCAATCCACGTATGGAAAGGCCCACCAAACGGACTGGCCGACCTACCAACCAACCTGCCAAGACCCAACCACCTCACAGTCCCTGAGTCGAACTGCCCTGCTGAAGTAGAAAGCCTTGTTTTCCTCCGGTGGAACGGCTGTGGTTTCGAACTGCTGACCCTGCGCTGCGCCACCAGGGCTCCTTCACCAGTGGGTCTTTCCAGCTGGCTGCGTTCCGGTGCGCAGCGGTTCCGAGCGCGCGCGGGCGCCGATCGTCTCTGCTGGGGGTGGGCGCCGCGCTGCCAGATGGAAGTCACGTTCCGCGCCTTCACAATTAATACGGGAAACTGTCTAACAAGTTGCACAATTTGGTTTAATGGGCTGTCTGATGAGTGACACATGGTTGTTTGTCGACTAAAAATATCTCGAAGACCTTTGAGCGAACCCGGGGAGACCTCTCTCGCGACGCGTCTCAGCGACAGCTGCGCCCTGCCCTGGGTACACATAATTGCGGAAACCGATTCGGGCGGGCTGGGAGTGGGGCTGCTGTCAGATTAATTTGCTCCATAAATCAACACATGGACTTGACAGCCCTAAAAAAATCTTTATCATCATGCGCCTACCTTTTGTTTCCGGAAGGGGCCTTATCTGCCTTCGATGCAAGGCAACGCTCTGATTTTGTGAAGTCCGGTGCAGCACCCACGAGCGCGGGAGATGCCAGGCCCAGGACTGGCCTCCCGGAAGCTTATGGTCGGAGGGGGAGACAGACCCAGGAGCTCAAACTGGCAACGGCGTGCGTGCCAACAGGGGAGGGACCGAGTGCGGAATGGACCCCCGTCTGGGAACTCACAGGGCCAGTTCTTTCCCGCCCTTTCGGGTTGCCGTGAGTCAGTCAGCATTTACTGGACCGCCGCGAGGGAGGTTTGATTTGCACAGAAGTCATGGACCAGACTTCCTTCCCGGAAGGAAGTCCAGCAGCAGGAAGCAGACAGTAAACAGCTCAGCAGGAAATAGGAGCATGTGGCAGACGATTGTGAAGGTATGATGGGGCCAAGGTCAGTGGTTCTCAACCTGTGGGTCGTGACCCCTTTGCGGGGGGGGGGGAGGGGAAGGGGGGAGGGGTGTCCAATGACCCTTTCACAGGGGTCACCTGATTCATCACAGTAGCAAAATGACAGTGATGAAGTAGCAACGAAAATAATGTTATGGTTGGGGGGGGGGGGTCACCACAACACCAGGAACTGCGTGAAAAGGTCTCCGCAATAGGTAGGTTGAGAACCACTGTGCTAGACTATAAGCCGGAAGCTCGGTGGTTCGAATCTACTGAGAGGCCTCTCAGAAGGCAGGCTGAGTGATTTGCCTCTGAAAACCCCCTGGAGCAGTTCTTCCCCGAACCCGGGGGTGGCTGTGAGCCAGCCCCCACTTGATGACCACGAACACCAAATCTTGTTGGAGAAAGCCAGGGCAGGGAGCGGCTTCTCGCCCAGGGCCGCTCGGGAAGCACCTTGAAAGATGGCATGAGCTATGTCTTGCACACGTGTGGACGAGCATTGTTAGCAGCAGGGGCGGCGAGTTTGAAGGTCAGGGAGAGAGGGCAGGTGGTGAAGACCCAGGGGAGGGCAAGGCAGGATGGCGTATAGAAGGCAGGGCTGTGGTTAGAGCAGGGGGAAGCCCCATCTTGGGTGGTCCTAATGCCATCTCAAAGGATCCCTCATTGCCAGCCCAACACTTGCAGAGCAAACATGGCACCAAGCCGCAGCCTCGGTCGGTACACATGGAAGCCGAAGCTGTGAACGACGTCTGATGTGCTGTGGAGGAGCGAGTGTTCTTGCTGCTTTCTCTGCTCGCTTGCCGGTCAGGGTGCAGCGCAGGCCAGAGCTGATGCTGAGCGTGAGGTGGTGAAGGGCTGCTGGGCCTCTGGGACCTGAATGGAATCGAGTCACCCACCCAAAGGAGACACCTTGCTGTCCTCTGAGAACAGAGGCTCCCAGAAGGCACACCAGTTGGCTGCCTGTAAGGATCTTTCCATGGGATTCACCACTCTGGAAGTGACGCCAGCACACCCAATCTCCCAATGACCCCTTTCCAGAATGAAAACACCATCACTTTCACCCCAGTCAAGTGGAGGGAGAAGGAGTCAGGGCATTGTTTGTGTTTGCCTACAAGGTCGATGCTGTATTGACCCCATCTTACAAGGGAGGCTGTATTTGGGTAGACTAGAGAAACAAACTCATAGACAGTCATATGTGTCTAGAAAAGAGCTTTATAGGCAAGAGCAACTGAAGATTGAGAAAACATCCCAGTCCAGATCAAGCCCATAAGTCTGATATTAACCCAATCTATAAAGTCCTCTTCAGATGCATGAAACACATGCAATGACATCTAATGCAGGAAGATCACAGGCCAGTGGTAGTAAGTCTTGTGGATCCAGTGGTGGTAGAGGCATCTCAGCACTGTCAGGGTCTCCACGTGGCTTCTCCGGCTCAGGGCACTAGGGTATTTCCATGTGTCTTGTCAACTGTAATGTCTCCCAGGGAGTGAGCAGACAGAGAGGGAGGGTCTCCCGCTTCCAAGGAGGAATTCTGGAGTTTTCCAGAATCCTCAGGAGAAGGCCATGCCCACATAGAGGCCTCATTGGCAATGGCCTGATTGACAGGCTAGACTCCACCACTTCACTCTTAATCCTGTCATATTTTCAAAAGATTACATAACTACCACAGAGGCCATGGATGCTTTGAGTCAGCTAGGCTCTGCACTCTCGTTACCCATCTTGTGGTCCATGGCCAGCAGCATAAGCACTGCCTGAGAACTTGTTGCAAATGTAGAATCCAGGGCTCTTAGGTTGATGCTAGAGTGTCCCGTCCCGCGGGACGTTCACCGTGGGTCCTGGAGGAGAGAGTGGGAATTGGGGGTGTACAAGAGGTACGGAGAATGAGGACAAGACAATATCCTGATCAAGTACTGTTTTAATGAACAAAGAGTCACAGCTTATAAGGGCCAGCCAAGGGGGGGAGCCTCAGCCGCACATGCAGATTAGGCTACCTTGACAACAGGCCAATCAGGGAGTTCAGGGGAGTGTGCCCTGCCCATGAGTCAGTAAGGGCTTACAGTCTTCAATTAGGTACGCAGAGGAGTGGCATGTACATGCAAATCAAGCATAGGGGAAGACGATCTTTTGCCCAATCAAGGGGATGCAGGACACAGGTGCTTATCTAAAGAGCATCACCCCTTGTTTGCTCAAGCTTTACAGCTGCAGTGCTGTATGCTGGGGTAGAAGAATGCCCAGAGCTCAGGCTAATAAATTCCAAGTAATGGCCGGGCCTCACGGCTCCAGGCAAGTCCTAATAAATTCCAAGCAATGGCCGGGCCTCATGGCTCCGGACACTAGAGGCCTTTGAGTTGGTTCTGACTCACCACTATCATGTACAACAGAGATCACGGTTACTCGCTATGTACACTGCCTGGTCCTACACCATCCGCACAATGGTTATTGTGACAGTTATATAACCTCCTGTCAACCTGAGTGAAGGGGTAGAGTATAGACTGTCGATTAGGTCATAGCTTGATGACCTCATGTGGAGGTGCAACGGAGATAAGTAGCTCACTGGAGCCCAGACCCACTCTCTCTGCCTTCCCTTTCCTGCTATTGAGACACTCAGAGAGCTGGAGGAGACACATGGAGACTTATGGACTTGACCTGGCCTGGCCTGGGATGTTTTCTCAATTTACAATCGCTCTTTGATATAAAGCTCTTTCTTATACATATATGAGTGTCTATGAATTTGTTTCTCTAGTCCACTCAGACTAACACAGTCATATTTGAGCCAATGCTTGCGGTCACTGTATCAATCCATCGCATTGAAGATCAATTTCTATGACCCTCTACTTTACCAAACATGACATCCTTCTCCAGGGTTTTGTCCAAAAGAGAAGAGGCAATGTCTCCATGTTCTTGCTTTCAAAGAGCATCCAGGCTGTAATTCTTCCAAGACAGATTTGTTTGTTCTTTCGGCCTACATTCCATGGTACATTCAATGTTCGTCACCAACATCATAATTCAGAGCCATCAATTCTGCTTCAGTCTTTCTTATTCTGTGTCTAATTCTTGGAAGCCTCTGAGGCGATTGACAATACCATGGCTGGGGTCAGATGCACCTTAGTCTTCCAAGTGACATCTTTTGTAGCAGGTTTGCCCAGTGAAAAATGTTTTAATTTCCCACCTACACTTTCCTTGGCCGTTGACTTTGGATCAAGTGAAATGAAATCTTTGACAACTGTCATCTTGGATTACCATGGTGTTGATCATCGGCCTAGGTGTGAGGATTTTTGTTTTCTTCTGTTGAGGCCTAATCCATTCCAAAGGCTTTGGTCTTTGATCTTCACCAGTAAATGCTTCGAATCTTCACTTTCAGCAAAGCTATGTCTTCTGCACCCTTACCGAGTGTTCGTGAGCCTTCCTCCGATCCTGATCCCATGGTCTTCCTCATCGAGTCCAGCTTCTCAGGTTATTTGCTCCACACGTGGATGTTACTCTCTTCCATTGGAAACCAGCTTGTGCGTCACAGAAGAATTTAAGTCTCCTTCAATTTTACATCTCCTCCTTTTGTAACCACTCAGACCAGGGGTTAGATCTGATGGGGAAGGACTCTCTTTCTTTCTTTCTTTCTTTCTTTCTTTCTTTCTTTCTTTCTTTCTTTCTTTCTTTCTTTCTTTCTTTCTTTCTTTCTTTCTTTCAACAGAGTAACACTGACTACCCAGGTAAATGTATGATCAGTTAGAGTCCTTCGGTGTCACCAGGTTTTCTGTGGGCCCCAATTTCCAGCATTTTGTTCAGTTCCAGGCCACCTTACCTATATTCAATTGGTCAACAGAGTTAGTTAGTTTCTTGTGCCAACCTGGACAATAAACACATGCGTTAATTGAAGGGCAGAGAGATAAATGGCTCAGTGAGCCTCGCCTTTCTAGTTCTCAAGCCTTTTGCTTTCTGATGGTTGGACCAGGGTGCAGCTGCCTTAGCAGTTCCCTGCTTTAGCTGGCAAGGCTCACTTCCTGCAAGACATCCCTGAGGAGAAGCTGCATGGACCTACCCCAATGCAGCCCTGGGTGCTGGAGCAGCCATGTGGAGACCCCTGCTAGTGCGGAGATGCTTACACATTCACTGACTTGGCTTTCCTTCTGCAGTCGGCATCATTGTGTCTGTTTTGTGAGATGGAGGAGGGCTTAGTGGATTAGTGTTGGACATGTGGGTTAATGTTGGACTTGTTGGCTTGGGTAGCACTGGGTTGGGATGTTTTCTTGATGCGCACTTAACCTTTATATAAAATTCTCTTATACATGAGTTTCTGTGGATTTGTTTCTCTAAAGTACCCAGACTAATACAACAACCAATGTGATTGAGGATAGGAGTGTGGTATGGGGGAGGGGCAGCTTTTCTGAGGGACAGAACTCCTAGGAGTGGTGGCCTTGGTTCATTCACTTGATAGATGTCATCGAGAGTCCCATAATCCAGGCATGGAACTAGCTTCTGGGTATGAGGAGTGAGCAAGATTGCATTTGGTTCCTGGCCTAGGTCTTCCCGGGACTAGGTATGATCACAGAAAGAACCAGTACGTTCCGTTGTGATCTGTGTTTGTTGGGCTGGAGGAGTGTGTGTGTGTGTGTGTGTGTGTGTGTGTGTGTGTGTGTGTGTGTGTTGTGCTGGCTGGATGCTGTGACCCAGGAGCTGAAACCTGAAGGAGGAACACCACAAGGCAGGAGCATTCCAGAGAGTGGGAAAAACAAGTGCAAAGGCCCGGGGGCACAGGGCATTTAGTACCGTCCTCCAATGACCAGGTCAGCTTGGCTGGATCCTGGAAGGTAGATGTCATCTTCGCTCAGGATTTGTTCCCACCCTCAGACCTTCTCTGCCTCGTGGTAGGAGAGATATGAGAGAATAGAACATGAGCTTGGCCTGAGAGACCACTTGCCAGGACTGGGCCTCAGTTTCCCCCTCTGCCCAGTGGTGGTTTCAGTCTAGTCTGCTAATTTTCAAAATGTCGTGTGTGGGCCCATACCTCTTATAGCCATGGAGTTGATTCTGACTCATTGAGCCCCTGAAGGATTGGGTAGCATTGCCCCTGTGAGCTTCCAAGTCTGTGACTCTTCACAGGAGTAGAAAGCCTCCTCTTTCCCCCACAAAGCGGCTGCTGGTTTCGAATGGCTGACCTTGTGGCGACCAGCCCAACGAGTCACCCATGCAGTCACCAGGGCTCTTAAAAATGAAAACTTTATCGTGTTGTTAGGAAGGGACCCCAGCCTGCGCGCCCTGCCCCCCCTCTCCCCCAGCTCAGAGACACATCTGTGGGGTGATGCGGGGTAAGGCTCTGTTTTGGTTTCCACAGGAAAAGATAGAGCTTAATTACAAAGACTTAAGTTTTCCTTCTAAAGCACACAATAGTGTTGGGGGAAGTGGCTGACTGTCCCCAGCTGCCTGTCAACGCCCAGACCGGAAGCCCAGACAAAGAGCTGATTAGGACAAAGTGGCACTGGGCTGTTGGCGAGGAGCTGCCAGATGCTGTTCACGGGTGGGAATAAAAATGAAATTGGCAACTTGCCAGAGAGACTGCTGCTTTGGTGCTCGTGGCTCGATCCAGTGGGTGGAGCCATGGGGATGCAATTTGGATGGGGTGTGGGTCATGACGGGAGGGGTGTGTAGGGGGGAGATGTTTCACCCGTGGGCACTGATGGCCTGCAGTGTCTTGGGGGCTTTAGGGCATCGTCTTCTCAAATCAGTGTGGGCAGAGTGGTCAAGCTTGAACTTGGGGTGTTATCACTTGAGGTGATTTCAATGGGGGAGTCTGGCCAGTAAGACAAAAACATCATGACTCCGATCTCGGCAGGGTCGGGAAATGGTCCCCTAGGGGCCCAAACTCACTCAAACCTCTGCTGTGCTCCAGCTGCCAGCCTCCCAGGCCACACGAGCTCTGTGTTTAAAAAAACTACAGAACAAACCAAAGTCACTGCCATGGAGTCGATGTTGACTCACAGAGACCCTGCAGGACAGGGTAGAACTGCCCCTGTGCGTTTCCCAGACTGTAATACTTCATGGGAGTAGAAAGCCCAAGGGGTGGCTGGTGGTTTTGAACTGCTGACTTTGCAGTTCGCCTGCCAAGGTGTAACCGTCATGTGAGTGGGGCAGCATTCAAGGGCGAGTAAGAGCAGAAAGGAGGACGTGGACGGGCTCTCAGTCCCACTAGTCATGGCTGCGTGACTAGTCTCAATTTTAAAATCTGTAAAGTCTCAGGTTTCAAATCTATACGTGGGATTCGAACAACTCCCTCCCCAGAGGTGGTAGGGACTAAATGAGCCTTTGTGCACATGGTGAGGTGCTTAGCACGGGTCTGGCGCATGCCGTCACTCGTTGAAGGCCGGTCAGTTCAGGATCAGGAGGGCGCCGCCTGGCTTTGCGCCACGATCACATCATCTCACCGGTCTCTTCTGGCAGGTTAATAAGGAATAGAATCGAGTTGGGAGGGAACCAGGGACCCGAGGACTTGGAGTTGAATTTCCTTGCGCATTAGCTGAGCTTAGCATTCCCGGCCAAGTTTTTTTGTTTGTGGGTTTGGCAGTCTGCTTCACACTTTTGGCTTTTTTCTTTTCCTTGTCAGCAAAAGTGCCACGCATCTTAACTATGACATCAGAATCTGGGTTTGCATCCTGGGTTCTCATTGGTTGGCCATCAAATGGAAATCCTTGTCACTGTCTCCAGGCATGTTTGGGGTGAGCCTAGTTCTTTCCTATATCAAAGCCACCCCCCCCCCCACAACTTCACAGTCTTTAAAGCCACAATATTTACCAGATGGCCAAACAGAAAGCAGAGCATATAGGGGGCATATAGGGACCTCTTGGATGCTTCCTTTAGGATTTTGTTATTCATATGGTTGATATAAAGTGTAGATTTGGTCTGATAGCCCTGTGTTTGGCCTGTGACCTCAGCTAGCCTCAGGCCTATGAGCCACTCTTCTTCACAGCTCCCTCCCCCCATCTCTCCCAGCCCTTCATGGTGCTGCCTGGAGAAGGGATGCTTAAGGAGCCCTGGAGGCACGTGGGGTGACCTGATGGGCTGCTACTTGCAAGGCTGGCAGTTCAAGCCCAGCAGCCTCTCTGTGGGAGAGCGATGAGGTGTCCGCTCCTGTCCAAGATGCACAACCTTGAAAAGCCAGTTGTTGAGAGTTGAATTGACTCAGTGGATGGCAGTGGGCTTGGTTTGGGGCTTTGGGAGCTGGGACGAAGGAGCATGGGTGGCTCAATGGTTAAGTGCTCAGCTGCGAACAGGAAGGTCAGCCATCTGCTCTCATCAGATGCCAGCTGAGAGGGCAGTTCTCTGTCTGAGAGGGTCGCTGCGAGTCAGAACCCACTCCAGCAACACGGCAACAGCCAGGTAAGCAACTGGATTAAAGAGTTTACACAATGTAGGAGCCTGTGCGAGGCCCTGGGGCTGCATTATTTTTTTAAAAAAAGCTTGCTAATGTTGAAGAAGTTCTGCTCAGTTGGGTGAATGTGGGAATTATGTTTGAGCCTGGATTTGGGGGACAGTGCCCCTTTCTACTAAGCGAGGGACATGGTGGCCCTACTCAACCATTGTTTTCTGTCCCCTTCATGGGGTAGGGGTGGGAGAGGGTGGTGGGCTGTTTGAGTTAACCACATCGGCTCTGCTTGCTCACCCACCATTCCCGGAAAGTTGGCTTGTTCATCCCCATCCTCCTGACGTCAATCCCTCCGCCTGCCCCTCTTCCCAGCATTTTCATCTGTGGCAGTGACATAATCTCCTGTCAACTTGCTAAGGGCAGGAGTCTAGCCTGTCAATCAGGTCCCAGCTTGATGACCTTGCTTGGAGGCACGACAGAGATAAATAGCTCACTGGAGGCCAGAGACACACTCTCACACTCTCTCCCTGCGAGACATTCCTGTTGACAAGACACATGGAGCTACGTGGAGACACACGCCAGTGCTAAGATGCTTCCACCGCCACTGGATCCACAAGACTTTCCACCCACTGCCCTGTGATCTTCCTGCATTTTGCATCATTGCCTATGCTGCGTGAATCTGAAGAGGAATTTACAGACCGTACTGGACATACGAGCTAATAGTGGATCTATGGACTTGACCTGGACTGGACTGGGATGTTTTCTTAATATATAGTTACTTTTTGATATAGAGCTCTTTCTTATACACATATGAGTGTCTATGTCTTTGTTTCTCTAGTCAACCCAGATTAACACACCCACTAATAGCTAGCCACCAATACTTACAGCAGGCCGGGGTAATGGGAATACACTGTCTAAGTAAGAAACACAGAAAAAAAAATCACTGTAACTTACCATGAGAAGTATGGAAACAGGCCTCTGAAAACCACAGTGGGACAATGTAGAGATGTGGTGACATGAGCCAGAGCCCTTGTCTGACAGACAGGTGTATTCCAGTGGCAAAGACAGAGAAGGTGGTACCAGGTGATAGATAGGAATTCAGAGGCTGGGCAGGGGGTGTGAGGTAGGGATTCCTGCCTGGCTGGGTCTTACATTCTATGCTAAGAACACTGGGGTCTTACCCTGTAGTCTTCACTAAAGAGCCCTGGTCATAGTGGTTACGCATTGGGCTGTGAACGACAAGGTCAGCAGTTCAAACTCACCAGCTGCTCCGAAGGAGCAAGAGGAGGCTTTCTACTCCCATTAACATTTGTGGTCGTTACATAATGTCATGTCAACTTGCTAAATATCTTATATGGGTGGAGGCTAGCCTGTCAATCAGGTCACTGCCTGATTGATGGCCCCTTGTGGGTGTGGCCTTCTCATGAGAATTCCGGGAACTTGACATCACTTCATGTGTTGGGTGAGTCTGAAGAGGAATTTATAGACTGGTATTGGACATATGGACTAATATTGGACTTGTGGACTTGATCTGGGCTGGGATATTTTCTTAATATGCAATTACCCTTTAATACAAAGCTCTTTCTTACACACACATGAGTGTCCCTGGATTTGTTTCTCTAGTCAACTCAGACTAACCCAACAGTTATAGATTTGGAAACTCACAGGGGGCAGTTCTACCCTGTCCTATAGGGTCACTACGAGTGGGCATTCACTGGATGACAGTGGGTCTTAACAAAGGAGGGAAGCTGCTTTTATTATTTTTGATTTTTTAAATTATGAATTAAGCGAAAGTTTCCAGAGAAGACCATCAGCTCTTCATTAAGCAATTCATCAATCCCCCAATGCCTTGCCCCATTTCCATCATTTTTATCCACCCCTTCACCCTGTTTGTCCCTCTAGCCTGCCACTTTCCCTTCCCTCCCTCAGATGCCCACCCCGGTAGACCTCAAAGTCTGTTTCTCCAAGTTATAAAACCCTTTCTTGACTCTCTATACTAGTGGCGTCAGAGAATAGTTGCCCTTTCGTGGTTGACGCATTTCACCACAGATGAATCGGTGCATCCGAACTCCAGTGTTGGGGAAGAATATTGACAGTACCATAGGCTGCCCAGAGAACTGACAGATCTGTCTCAGCAGAAGTCCAGCCAGAATGCTCCTCAGAGGCCAAGATGGCAAGATTTCAGCTCCCGTGCTTTGAGCATGTTGTCGGGAGAGCCCAGTCCCTGGAGAAGGACATCATGCTTGGCAAAGTCCTGAGGGACATCGAGAAAGAGGAGGACCTTCACAGTGGCTGCGTCGATGGGCTGAAACCAAGAACAACCGTGAGGATGGCGCAGGACTGGGCAGTTTTATTTGGTTACGTGTAGGGTGGCTACCAGTTGGGGCCAACTGGACGACACCCAACAACATTTTCACTCAGCATCCCGTCCTCCTGGTTTATCCCACATCCTTAAGGCATTCATTCCACTGTGTGTATGTACCAAAGTTTGTCTATCCATTCTTCCAGTGATGGGCAGTGTGCTACACTGGGTGGATTAGAGAGACAAATTCAGAGACACTCATGTATATAAGAAAGAGCTTTATATCAAAGAGTAATTATATATTAAGAAAAACCCCAGCCCAGTCCAGATCAAGTCCACAAATTTGCTAGTAGCCCATATGTCCGATACTAGTCTAGAAATCCTTCTTCAGACTCGCTCAGCCAGGCAATGATGCAGAATGCAGGATAATCACAGGCCAGTGGGTGGAAAGTCTTGTGGATCCAGTGGTGGTGGAAGCATCTCTGCGCTGGTGTGGGTCTCCATGTGACTCCTTCAGCTCCAAGGCCCTGGCTGCCATCAGCATAGTTCAAGGTGGCTTGTCAACAGGAATGTCTCACAGAGAGATGAAGCAGAGAAAGAGAGTGTGTGTCCTGCCTCCAGGGAGGAAGACCTGGATTTCCATAATCCTCAGGAGAAGGCCATGCCCATACAGAGACCTCATTGGCTATGACCTGATCGACAGGCTAGACTCCACCCCTTTGCAAGTTGACAGGAGATGATGTCACTGTCACAGGCAGTGAGGCCGTTTCCATGGTTTGTTATTGTGACCCGTGCCGAGATGAACACAGCAGAGGGGTCAAGGGCTTGCATGGTGCTTCCATTCCTAGGGAAGTGGCTTAAGCAGTGTGTTAAGTGGACGGGGTTCTGAAAGCTCCCTCTGACAGTGGGTATGGAGGATGAATACGTGTGCAGAAGTGGTGCAGACAGGGAGAGCAGTTAAAAGGCTCCTTTCATCACTCAGCCTGGAATCAATAAACATTTCGCTGATGTTGCCTGAGACTTTAATCAGATAATCTGGGCCGTGACCCAGGCTTGATGTCTTGTGAAACACACCAGAATACCATCTTTTCCCCCCATTTCATTTTGCTTCTGCTGCCTGGTGCATTCCCTTTTCACGGGCATCGAGGTTGGGGCTGCGTGTTCTAAGGCAGGGTCTCAAACTGGTTTGTGCTGGGGCGACACCCAGCTGAGAATGTGCGCTGTCAGCCTAGCTGTAAGGAATCAGCCTAGAAGGAGGGCTGTGTAAGAATCCCTTGGGGCTCTTGCTAAAAGGCAGATTCTGACTCAGTTTACCCAAGGTGGAAAGGCAGTGTGGTAACACAATTTCATGTCAACTTGGTAAAAGAATGAAGGGCTGGAGTCTAGCCTGTCAATCAGGTCACAGCCTGATGATCCCTCCTTGTGAGTGTGGCCTTCTCATGAGGATCCTGGGAACTTCCTCTCTTCCACCCCAGAGGTGGACACGCTCTCTCTCTGCTTCACCTTCCTGTTGACAAGCCACATGGAGCCACGCTGATGGCAGCCAGAGCCCCGGAGATGCGTCCACTGCCAATGGGCCCACAGGACTTTCTACCCACCGGCCTGTGATCTTCCCGTATTCGGCATCACTGCATGTGCTGTGTGAGTCTGAAGAGAAATTCATGGGCTAATATCGAAATTATGTACCTTATCTGGAGTGGGCTGGGATGTTTTATTGTTGCATAATTACTTCTTGATATAAAATAGATATATCTGGATTTGTTTCTCCAGTCAACCTGGACTAGCACGGGCAACTTCTCAGCAGGGTGTCCAACTGAAACGAACTGGTTTGAATCGCTGGTTCTGAGACCCCTCCCCAGTATATACAACCAAACTCACTCACATGTAGTCGATGCCGACCCATAGTGTCTTGAAAGGACACGGTAGAGCTGCCCTGCACGTTTCCAAGACTGTAACTCTTCATCTTTCTCCAGAGGAGCAGCTGGTGATTTCGAACAGCTGACCTTGGGGTGAGCAGTCCAATGCGTTGTAAGCACTGCGTCACCAGGGCTACCCGCCTCCCCCCCCAGGATATATGTCTATGTCAATCCCTAACCTTTTGTCTTTGGGTGGCCTCTGATTCCTGGTGGCTAGATGTGGGGCAGACAAGACAGAGTGTGCTCCACAGGGATGCTAATGGCTGATGCTTGGATGTTGCTCACCAGGCCTTTCTTCCAAGGCACTTCTGGGTTGACTTTTCCATTAGCAGCCCAGCGCCGGAACTATTTGTAACATCCGGAACTCCGCAGGCATCACACACCACATACCCTCCAAACTCTAGAAACACATCCCACTGAATGCCCCCACTACCACGCGATTTGATTGTATGTGGCTTCAAATGTCGGTCTTCTCTGAGTCCCGGCAGTCAAAGAGAACCGTGGCCAGCAGGCATGTCCTCTTTACCTTCTTCCTGCCCCGCCAGGATGTAAAGGAGGGATCACCTTTACATGTGAGGGGGACGGGTCCAGGGTCCAGGCAAATGGTACCCTAAGGAAGCTGAAGAGGGCAGGCGTGCATCAGTGGTTCGAGTCCTAGCCGGTGCACCTCATGGGCAGTCACCACGTGTGGTCAGTAGAGGCTTGCCTGCTGCCTGGATGCCAACAGCTTTCCAAGGATCTTCGGGAAGAAGAGAGCCTAGGAAGAAAGGCCTGGTGGTTTACTTCTGAAGACGTGCCAGTGAAAACCCCACGTACCATGATGGCCCCACCTCATTGTGCGTGGGGTCAGCATCGGTCGGGGTGGGTGCGGCGGGTGGGGGGGAGCATCTTAAGGACCACTAACAAGGATGGAAACAGGTGGTCTCCTCTCCAGTCAGGGACCCTGGGAGCTGGCCTCGGGCTTTCCCACTGCAGGATCTGACATCTTTTAAAGAGCCGTTATCCTTTGTTCTGGTCCCTTGAGAAGGAGTCTCCCTGGGAGCAGGCGTGAGTGCCCAGATCCACCCTCAGTGGGAGTCGGTGCTGGGGAAATAGGTCAGTGCGGGGAGCTCCTGGGAGCTGGCCACATCAGTGCATGCACACAGGTCCAAGCGGGAAGACGGCTCCTTGGCCAGGTGAGAGTGTCTATTGCCTTGGGCTCGGCGGGATGCCTAGGCCGACTATGTTTTCCATGCACAGGGACTTCTAGCCCTCAGCTAAAAAGCATCATTAAGGGGATTTTAGTAAATCAAAACCAAGCTTATTTGTTTGTTTGCTCCTGGTAACGGGATAAAACAGGCCTGTTTATGCTTGTCTTTCCCAAATACAATTGTTGACTTTGATAGGAGCCTTTTTTTTAATTAGACAAAATCCACAATGGAGTTAATTTAATCAACAGAGATTTGAGCACCTCAGCTATGAATGCAGGCACTGTTCTCTTGATGGGCAGATCCTGGTGGACATAAGCCAACTGGGGGTTCTCGGCTGTGTCAGGCAGGGCAGGGATTCTGCTTCCCACAATTCAGCCAGTGCTCCCCCTCCCCCCCAGTCCCTCCTCTCTTCATCACAGAGTCCCAGCCCTTGGTTTTGCTTAACCTGCAAGCCTGGCTGTCAGATGACAGGTCATGTCTCTCAAGAAGAGCCCAGAGCACGGCGGCAGACACACCTGGAAGAAAGGTGACCACTTCTGCCTGGAGCAGGACCTGGAGGCGGGACAGGTGCAGAAAGTCTGGTAGCAGCCAAAGGACACTCTCCTTCACCAGGGATGGAAGCCACTGCTCCCCTAGGGGCCCGCTGATTTCCTTCAACATTCCGGAAGATTTGCACGGGCTTCCGAGAATTTAATATTGTCACAGGCCCACCAAGAACTTAGCGCTCCCCTGAATCCTGGAAGGTGGTGTGGGCCACCCCCGCCATGCTACATTTAGATCTCGGCTGTTGAAGAAGCCTGGCGCTTCCATGCCAGCGGTGGGTGCATATCGTGCTGGCAAGACTGTGGGAAGCTTGATATGTATGGGGCAAGCGTGGTTCTAATCCCTTTAAGGACTAAAAACCAAACCCACTGCCACTGAGTCCTGCTGTGGGTAACCAGGTGTAGAAAGCCTCGTGTTTCTCTTGTGGAGGAGCTGGTGGTTTCACACTGCTGACCTTGTGGTTAGCAGCCCAGTGTGTAACCCACAGACCACCAGGGCTCCTCTGCTATCTGTGCCGAGGACTAGAGAAGTCACTCACTGGTCCAGCAAGGGCAGGCCCTAGTGGGGATCTTGCTTAGCTGTCGACTCTGGTCTCAGCTCTTCATGCTGTCTCCATCTCAAGAGGTAGATAGGAATACGGTTTATATTTCTTGGGAACAACTAAACCAAACCCCAAACTCCCAGCCACTCAGCCCGTTTCGACTCGTCGAGATGCTATATAGGGCAGGGTAGGACGGCTCTGGTGGGTTTCCATGACGGTAATGCTCTATGGGAATAGAGAGCCACCTCCTTTTTCCTCAAGAGGGGTGGACGGTTTCGACCCTGCGGTTAGCAGCCCAACCCACAACCACACCCAGGCAAAGCAACCGGCTGTAGCTCTCATAGATCGAATTGTACCCATCCCCCCACATGGAGTACTGGAACCGTCACCATTCCCCTTAGGAATCCTGCTTGGAAATGAACTCCGCCCCCACCTTTGGGTGAATGAGAGCCCTCCTGGCATCTTATCTGGAATCATGCTGAATGGTAAAGGCGAGTAGATTGGACCCAGAGACGCACGGAAACGGGGAGACAGGCGGCATGTTTGGATGGTCCACACACCAAGCAAGTGTGGAGCACCCAGGACCACCTCCAGGAAATGGTCGGCATAGCTGAGACCCTGATTTCGATGCTTGGCTCCAAGAACTGTGAGAAAATGATTCTCTGTTCCTTAAGCCCACCCTCTTGTGGTATGTCTTCTGCTCCAGCGAGGCTGGGACACAGCGACCCCAGGCTTGGTTAGAATGCAAAGCCGGGGTGACTGTGCTCTTAGACATGGGGCTAGTGTGCTGCCCTGCTTCAGTGTGGTAGGGTGGGGCTGGCGTGCGTCCCTCCCCCAGGCAGTACAAAGAGATTCTTTGGCAAGCATCCTTCCTGAGAACCGATTTGATCTTCTCCCTCCCAGCCCTGGATCTGAGACTGTTGGTCGGTTATTCCAGGAAGGAAAAATCAGCCAGCTAAGTATCTCCTGTGGGGCCTGGGGAGGTGGTCTCCTCTGATGCTCTAAGTTAGGATCTGAGAAAGTCACACTCAAGGCAGCTCTGTGAGAGCTTCCATGCTCAGATTTTAAAGATGGCAGCAAGTCCAGGTTGAGAATCTAGGTGTCACTCGATTCAGAAGCTCCCTGCCACCCAGGGAATTCTCTCAAAATTGAGCATAACGCTTTCCCCTCCATCAGCGATTCTCAACCTGTGGGTCATGACCCCTTTGGGGGTCAAACAACCCTTTCACAGGGGTCCCCTGATTCAGAATAGCAGCAAAACGACAGTGATGAAGTAGCAACAAAAATAATTTTATGGTTGGGGGGTCACCCCAACATGAGGACCTGTATGAAAGGGTTGCGGCATTAGCAAGGTAGAGGATCACGGCCCTGGATAGACTGCCATCCAGGCCATCCCAACACATAGTGATGCTATAGGGTTTCTTTGGCTGTTACTTTTTACAGGAGCAGACAGCCTCATCTTTCTCCCGCAGAGCAGCTGGTGGGCTTGAACTGCCCACCTTGTGATTAGCAGCCCAATGCTGAATGCAGTACACCACCAGGGCTCCTTAGAGAATGTCTCCTAATACAATCTCTAGATGTAGCTACATACTAAAATCTCACACACACACACACACACACATACACACACACACACACACACACACACACACAGCAAGAAAACCCGGGGACCTCTGAGAACACTGCTCCTGGGTGTGCAGATGTGGGCCGAGGGCAGCTGCAGGACCCTGGGTTTCAGAAATAGAAGTGAGGAACCACAAGCAGCGACAGCTCCCCACCCACCGGCACCCTTGCAGTCAATGAATGGTGTGTGTTGCCAGATGAGAAATCTTGAATCAGTGGGGTGGGGTGGGGTGACATCCCAATCGGGGGTGTCTGAACACGACCCTTGGTTGGCTTAGAGAACTTGGTGCAGTGGTAAGTTTTCCCACGGGAGCGGCCCCTGGACGACCTCATTTCCAGATCATGACTCAGGCTGTCTAAAGAGAGGGAAACCGGCCCACCTGTGTGGTGGCCTCCCAGGGCCACGAAACTGCCGAATCAGGAATTTCCTAAATGCTGGCATCTCGAGCGTGACTAATACCTCCGTTCCCCAATCAAAACACACTCAAAGGGAAAAAGAAAACAAAGCCAAACGGAACAACAGGGAGTTTTCGGAGCCCCGAAGACGGCAGCCTGGACTGCTGCAGGTCTGTGTGATAAACTTGGACGTCCGGCATGGAGGGCTGAGGACGGCAGCGGCTCCCTGGACCAAGGCTGTAGGATGTGGCTCGTCACACCGACCAAGGCCAAACCCACTGCCACTGAGTGGACTCAGAGCTATCTTGGACGGAGGTGGGAAGCCAGTTGCGGGCGATGGGCTTTCCTTGGACTAGTGGTGCCCCTCTGTGGGCCAGAGGGGAGCTCTGCTCCGTGGGGTTTTCAATGGCGTATTTTTCAAAAGCACCACCAGGACTTTCTTCTGAGACCTCTGGGTGACCTTGAAGCCCCAATCTTCCGGTTAGCAGCTACAGTGCATCAGTGATTTTGTACCACCACCCAGGGGCTTCCTAAAGTGGGAAGTTAAACTCGAATCCCAATCCATTGTTACGGAGTTCATTCAGACTCACAGGGACCCTGGATACAGATTTAAAACAGATAAACAACATCCAAATTCAGTGCCCTCCGTCAATGCCGACTCAGCCACCCTACAGGGCAGGGCAGAACTGCCCCTGTGAGTTTCTGAGATGATAACTCTTTCTAGCTGTAGAAAGACCCATCTTTCTCCCTAAGTGCAACTGGTGGTTTCGAACTGCCGATCTTGCAGTTAGCAGCCCAATGCATGACCACTGTGAGGCGGGAAATCTTTATGGGAGCAGACAGCCTCCTCTTTCTCCCTAGGTTCAGCTGGTTGGTTTGGGCCTTCTACTCTGCTGTTAGCAGTAGTCCCATGCTTGCTCTGCCGTGCCACCAGGGCTCCTGGTGCTGGCCAAGGTTTCCATGGCACAGGGACAATCATTGAAAGTTGGGGTTCCAAAGGCCCCCAACTCATGTGGCCACACAGCGGGGGTGGCAGGTGTGCACCGGAGCACATGCTCCCTGTTTGGGTCAAGGTGAAGATCTGGTCACAAGGGGCCTCACTGGTGGCCGCAGGCTCCGAGATAAGTAAGGAAATAGCACGTGGGCATGAGGCAGCCCCCAGGCCGCTGGGCTCCTAGAGCTACCAAGTGGGCTTTTCCAAAGTCGGCCTCCCCGGGAGACAGCCAGCGGGCAGGTTTGATCTCAGCCCCAGGTGAGAAAGCTAGGACCAGGCTGTTTACCAGGCCACTCTTCTGAAAGGAGTTGGTTCTTGGCAGGGATTTCCAATCCTGAAGGTGGGACGGAGCTATTTATGTTGAAAACGTTTGAATGACTACCCCTCCCCTCCCCCACTTTCCTTCCACAATGCAAGCCGGGCGCGTGTCCAGGCCAGCCTCCGCACCCAGCCGGCCTCTGAAGGCGCCCTGGCGAGGCTGCTGTGAGGCCCGCGGCAGAATTAATGTACCCCCTGGGCGCTCAAGTTTAATATGCACTTGACCTCTTGGTTTTCCAGAAACGAAATGTATTGAGTTTGGATGCCAGCGCCCCCGGCCCCCCACTAACGTCTAATTAACCAGGCCCCCACTTTGACTTCTAAAGTGCTAGAGAACTCCAGGAGGGTGCATCCTGCTTTTCCCTCTGCAGGAGCCCCAGGGGAAGGGCGGGAGACTTGAAGGGTCTGTGTTGGTGGTCCCTGGCTCCGCCAGAATGCAAGATAAGCAGGTGGGAGCCTTGCTACATCCCTACCGCCCTCCACTAACAGGTCATTTTCTCCCCTTGTGTTGTCACCGGCTTGTCTGGCTTGGCCTGATCCCTGGAGCGCAAACAGACTCGCTGTTTTCAGCTGCTTCAACAGAGAGGGTCCGAACCGCTCTGCCTTGTCCTGTGCTGTCCCGGTGGGTGGCTGCTTGTGGCACCATTGCCCCCACCCCCACCATAGGCTTTGCATAAGCTCCTATGTGACACAGATTGCCAGGGCCCCCACCAGCTGCCCCCCAACCCACCTCAGCCAGCTCAGTCCAGAAGCTCTGCTTCCTAGCTGGCATCAGAGCAATGTGCAGACACCTGCACCCACGGGCAGCTGGCGGCTGCAGGCTGAAGTTCCTCCTCTGGCCTGTCTTTTCTGTGATGGCGAGGCTTCTTGCCATTGGCCACCACTGGCCCCCAACTGACCTGGGACAGCCGCATTTCCACACCTTCCCAGCCACCCCTAGCACTTTGCCTTTGTGGCTGAATCTCCGCCGGTGACACTGTCTAAAAGGCTCCCAGTGAATTGTCCTCGGAGACAGGGCACTGCAGGAATAACCAGGAGAAGCAGAGCCATGGGCCTCCCGAATAGAGTTTGGGAATGACTGATTTAATCCCACTCCCCATTTTTTAGGAGAAGGCAGCAAAAGCTGCCGGCAGCTAGCTGGGTTAGGTAGACTGGATGCTCGAGAGAGACACACCTGGCGATGCTTGCCGATGTGTGTAAAGACAGGGGTTCCCATCGGGCAGTGGCTCGCACAGTATTAGGCGTGTGAGGCGAGGAGGGTCAGACATCATCTCCTGGGCTTCCCACAGGAGAGATGGATCCCTGGAGAAGCACATCATGCCTGGGGAAGTGGAGGGGCAGTGGAAACGAGGAAGGCCCCGATGAGATGGACTGGCACAGTGGCTGCCACTAGGGGCCCGCCCACACAGGACAGCAGTGGCGTGGAAGGCATAGGACCGGGCCGCACTTCCCTCTGTTGTGCACAGGGTCGCTATGGGCCGGAATGGACTTGATGGTGCCTAACAACAACAACAACAGGTTCCTCACCTTGTCAGTCTGTACTAAGAGGAGGTCACACCCTGAAGAAACCTCCACACGGCAGGAGGACGGGGTAGGCAGGCCAACCTGCACATTTAGCTGAGACTGCCCCGGACCCCCTCTCGCCCATTCTCTCGTCTCTGGTGATCTTAACTCAGGAGGATCCTGATTGTGATTTATTCTTCGGAGGCAGGGTGAGTTGCTGGAATGGGGTAGATGGAGGTGTCCAGGGCATGCAAGGCATGCTGGGACTCCAGCTGCCAGGGATTCTGGGGAGGGACAGTGGCTGGCAAGGCCTCGCCAGGCCATGGCCATGGGACCTGACCAGATGCTGCCACTGGCGGTGGTCATTTCTGAGGTCAGGCGCCTGAGGCTAGGATTGTTCAAGGATGTAAAGAGGTAACAGCCTTAAGCCCCTGAGCTAGCGGCCACTGTCTAGTCCTTGGGAGCTTCTAGGAATTCTATTTCCCCCCCCACAAACTTTCTGAAGACCCCTCAAATGTGTGCCATGAACTGGATTGCCCATTCTCGTCTTGATGATCGGATCATGTGGGTGAGGTGGAAGGAGGCATCTCAGGGCCTGGATTAATGGAAAGGAACCCTCTTGGTGCAGTGGGGTTGCTAACAGCAGCGTCGGCAGTTCAAAACCACCAGCTTGGCTGTGGGGGAAAGACGAGGCTTCCTGCCCTGTGAAAGCTTTCCGGTTCCGGGGTGGGTGTAACTCTGCATCAAGTGGATAGGCTTGGTTGGGGCAGCTCTCCTATCTGTCCGCCGGGAGGCAGAATGGCAGTGGGTTGGGTGGGCTTGGGCTAACGGGGCTGAGAGAAGGAGGCGTTGAGGTAGGGGTAGGCATGAGGCATGGAGTGGGCTACATTCTCCATCTCAGTGTCCTTCACTAGCCCCTCACAGATCGATGGTGCAGGACAGAAACCAGGGATGTAAAGAACGTAGAGATGAGCCCTGTGTGACGGAATGGGAGGTGAGTGGGGCAGGGTGCCCCCACAGCTCCCAGTGGTCAGTGACCATTCCTGTCTCGCCCTCAGTTGTCCTCAGCTCTTGGTGCATAGCAGGAGCTGGTGCCTGAGACTGCTGGACCCTCAGCTCATAGCCTGTCACAGTTACCAGCCCAGCTCAGTTGCCCCAGTGTTTGTGTTTCTGCTTTGAGGACCTCCTCTGGCTCCTGAGGCCCACTTTGCCCCCCCCCCCCCAGCAGGAGGCTGGGAGGGAGAGGATTCATGCAACCAGGAAAACCTCTCTAGTCAAGAACTGGGTGTGCCCAGGGCCCCAACTCCCTATCTCTGGAGGAGTGAGCCTAAGACTGCTTGTCCCCCAAATCTCAGAGGTCACCTTAGGGAAACATGATGTCACACTTGTTCCTGCCGACCTTCCCTCCCGTGAATAGCTCAGGCACCTTCTTTGCTGTTTTCATTGCCTCCCCAACCAAGGGTCGCGCTTGAATTCTTCTCTCAGGTTCTGCTTCCAGGGGAACGCAAACGGAGAAATGACTAGTTGTCAAACAAAAGGAATGAACCCTTGAGGAGGCTCTGCCCTTTGGCCCTTTCCACCTGCCATGCCTTCCCAGAATTCCCAGCACAGGCTGGGTACCCACAGACTCTGACACACACACCCTGCCGGTCCCAGGGCCCCAGGCCTTGACCATTCGACTCGGCTGCCCATCCTGCATCAAGGAGGGCTGCATCGCTATGTTCTTTCCCAAGCCTGCCTCTCTCCATCTCTCCCCGTAATGATTCTGGAATGGAATCAATCAAGAAACATGCCAGACCATTGTCAAGTTAGCTCCAAGAAGGGCCGAGAAGCTGCCATGCAAAACAAAAGGAGCCACGGGCAGAGAGGCCACCAGAGGGCCCGAGATAGCATCTGGGTGTCCGGGGAATCCAAGTCCTTCCTCGGAGATATTTGTTAAACAATCGCCAAGCCTTGTACAATTAGATGACAACATTTATTTGCAAATAGGGAGGGTGACGGCGACAGCACTATAATTTATGTCTCCCATCACCCAGCTCATGCCCGGCGTCAGGACAGATCCATCGCCATTCCGTCTCACCCCTGGTTCCCACCGTTTTGCATTTATATTGGGGACATAAGTGACAGCATAGAGCATGGGACAGGCCGGGTTGTCGTCAGCGTCATTCTCAGATTGCCAGTCGCCCTGGCTTTTGATAAGATAATTACTCCACTTTGTGGGTGCCTCTGGCTTCTCTGATAGCAAATTGGGCACGATCACGGCTGCCTCTGGGGTGGGTCGCCTCAGACACCCGCAGAGAGAGGGAGCAGAGTTATCACTTTGTTACCTGATGCTGGGACGTTCCCAGGGAGAGGGTGGAACATTCTGGAACCTCAAGGCCAACAGTAAGCCTCTAAGGGCCTTCTTACGCATCTCACCTTCAAATCAACTATATTCTACATCTCACCAAAAAGCCATCAAGGACTCTAATTACAACAGCAGGGGAAAAAGTAACATGCTCAGGAATAGATCGAATGAAAGTGTGTGGGGCCACCTCCCTAGGATTTCCCGCCTGGCAAAATTCTTCTGTTTGCAGGAATGATATAATTTATTGTCCAAATGGGAACATGGTGGAAGACGAAGGCAGGTAGGGTCCGTAATGACCTGAGGATGTTGGTGTAAACGCGGCAGCTGGGACAGCCTGTCCACTGTGCGTGCACTCCCCGGCTCTACCCCATCCCCGCCCTTGTTCCGATGCCCGAGCCCATCGGCGCAGCTACGGGGTCAGTCCATCTCCCTGAGTGCCTTCCCCTCCTTCGTTGCCCTCCACTTTCGCAAGCATGATGTCCTTCATCAGGGGCTGGTCCTCTAACAATACTCCCAGAGTAGCTAAGGCAAAGTCTCGCTATCCTTGCCTTTAAGGAGCACTCTGGCCTTCTTCCTAGAGAAGCGAGATTCTCTACAATTCAGTGTTTCCCAAAGTGCGAAATAGCGCCCCCTGGGGGGCTGCAAAAGCAGTACCTGCGCTTTTTCCTGGGTGACAGTCTAGAGAGCGAACATTTTTAATCTCCAGGGAGTGTGCTGAGTATTACTTGTTTTCTCTCTCTGAACAGCGGGAAGGGAGGCCAACTAACTTTGGAGACCTAGGATCTACTTAGAATACTCAAGATAATCTCAGGAAATGTAATGAGAATTATGGAATGAGCTCACTGAGTTTGTGGGATGTAAGATCAATATTCAAAAATCAACTACATTCTACATTCTCACCAAAAAGCCATCGAGAACTCTAATTGGAACAGCAGGAAAAAGTGACATGCTAAGGAATAGATCTCATGAAACGTGTGTGTGGCTGCTTCCGGGAACGTACAACACTTGGAGAAAAAGTAAACAAGATAAACCATGTTCAAGGATACCCACTGTCAAGGACATGCAGATTCTACATCGAAAAGATAATGAGCCTTCCAACATTAGCTTAGACTTCTAATACAACACCAATAGAAGCTTTAATGTGCTTGTGGACCCTCACAGTCTTGTTGTACATTGAACGTGGAATAGCCAAGGGCTGGTGGTTAGAAACTACCAGCCTCTTCATTGGACAGAGATGGGGGTTTTTGATTCCTGTAAACAGGTACAGTCTCAGAAACCCACAAAGCAGTTCTACCCGATCCTATAGGGTCACTCTGAATTGGCATCGACTCCATGTCAGTGAGTTCTGTTTTTCTGCGAGTGGTTCCAGGTTGGGTCACTGACCACAAGATAAATCGTTTGAAACTACCAGCTGATTCATGGGGGGAAGACAGACTGTCTGCTCCCAGAAAGAGTTAGGGTCTCAGAAACCCACGAGGGTAGTTCGCACCGGTCCTGTGAGGCCATTAGGAGTCAGAATCAACTTGGTGGCAGTGACCTTGGCTTTGAAAATTAGCTCGGGCACTTTTGGAGAAGAATAAGATTGGGGATTTATTCTGTTGGGTACCCAGGCTTATTACACAGCTGTAGTAATTAAGAGAGTAAAGTATTCTTGTGGGACAGACACATAGATGAATGGAACAGAACAGAGATGCCAGACACACGTATACAAACCTCCTAAGTGACAGAGATGACATTTTGGATCAGTGAATGGTTGGGGACAATGAAATATCCATATAGAGAGCATTCTATTACTGATGCATGCACAGAAATAAACCCCGACGGAAAGCAAACACCTAAAAATGAAACGGAAAACCAGAAGAGACTGCACTTACTGGCCAGATAGAGACAGGTGGAACCCAGCAGTTCTGAAAAGGAACTCGTGCTGTGTCTCTATTTCAGCCCAAGAGTAGTCTGATGTGGTAGTTATGCAATCTGTTGTCAATTTGAGACTATTAAGAGCAGGAGTCCTCAAACTTTTAAAACAGGGGGCCAGTTCACTGTCCCTCAGACCTGTTGGAGGGCCGGACTAGAGTTTTTTAAAAAAACTATGAACAAATTCCTATGCATACTGCACATATCTTATTTTGAAGTAAAAAACCAAATGGGCCAAAAACACCCGGCGGGCCGGATGCATGTCCTCAGTGGGCTGCATGTGGCCCTCGGGTCAGAGTTTGAGGACCCCTGATTAAGAGTGAAGGGGTGGAGTTTAGCCTGTCAATCAGGTTGCAGCTTGATGACCTCATTTGGAGGCACTAAGATATAAATAGCTTGGTGGAGGCGGGACACACAATGGCTCTCTGGGAGATAATCCTGCTGACAACATACATGGAACTAAGCTGATGGTAGTCAGAGCCTTGGAGCTGGAGGAGCCACATGGAGACCCACGCCAGTGCTGAGTTGCTTCCAATGCCACTGGATCCACAAGACTCTCCACCCACTGGCCTGTGATCTTCCTGCATTCGGCATCATTGCATGTGCTGTGTGAGTCTGAAGAGGAATTTATAGACTGGTATCAGACATATGGGCTAATATCAGACTTATGAACTTGATCTGGACTGGGATGTGTTCTTAATGTACAATTGCTCTTTGATACAATGTTATCTTTTTCTTATATACATGTGAGTGTCTATGAATTTGTTTCTCTAGTATACATAACTAACACAAGCTGCATTTCCCCAAGGTCAAAGTTCTGAAGGGTTAGGAAAGAAGGCAGGGAAGCAGGAAACATAGGAAGGGAGTGGGATCAGGGATGGGACTCTGAGGGGATTTGCAATAAATGAGATGAAACAAAATAGGATCTGTAAAACCTTCACTCAATTTATAATACAAAGTTAGGATTGAAAATAGAGAGGAAAATAGGTGACCGTATGTAAGGTGCTAAGAAGAGGCCCAGTACCCCATGAGCGGTCTTTAAGCACTTGCTCAAGGGGAAGCTGGAGGATTTTGTGACCACAGAAAGTTCTGCCTGCCGTGGAAGCCAGTGGCCTTCAGTCCAAGCTTGCCTTTTGGATGAAAACCCTTAGGACAATCTCTGAAGGGGATTCAAAAATACATAGACCCCGCGGGCCTCCAGGCCAGAGGGGGCGCTGACCCACCGAGGAAGAAGGGAAGGTTGTGCCAATTCTGGGCGGCTTCTCCACCTCTTTGCCCTGAAATTCTCTGGCAAAAATAGGAAAACAATACCAGATATTGCTCCAGGACTCCCGTGTACGTAGTCAAGTAGGAAGAGACGCCCAGGAATGATAAAGACCCACTTGGGGACCGTGGTCACATCCTGAGACGAGCTCAGTGCTCTGAAGTAGAGAGAAGCAAGTGGGAATTTGGGCTCTGCTAATGAGCCTCCGCTTGTTAAACTGGAGGGGCCCTGGTGGCGCAGCGGGTTGGGCGTTGGGCTGTTAAACCCTTAGGTCAGCCATTCAAAACCATCAACTGCTCCGAGGGAGGTAGACGAGGCTTTCTGCTCCCACAAAGAGCTACAGTCTCAGAAACCCACAAGGGCCATTCTGCCCTGCCCTACAGGGTCGCTCTGAGTCAGCACAGGCGCGACGGTAGCGAGTTTGCTTTGGGTTTTGCTAAAGCCCGGTGGAGGTCAACAGGAAGGTGTAGGCTGTGTCTCCTACAGTGTTTTGTGTACTGTACACATCACACCACACCCTTCACGTGGCACCAAAGAAGAGCCTTCGACAGAGATGTGTTCTTTCTCGCTGTGCGATCCCATGTAATTTTGTGATTTGTCTGTTAAAATGAAGAACCAACCTTGTGCCTTCCGGTCAACGCTGACCCAGGGAGACCCAAGTGTTACATGGATCGAGCTGAGCTCCGTAGGGCTTTCTTGGGCATCATCTTTTAACTAGGAGGCTCGGGTTCCTGCTCATCAGTGCTCCGAGGGAGAAAGACAAGGCTTTCTGTTTCCCTAAAGATTCACAGGGGCAGATCTACTCTGTCCTGTGGGGTCACCATGAGTCAGAATGAGCTCAAAGGCTGTGGGTTTGTTATTGGTTTTTTGTTTAAAAAAAAAAAATCTTTTGTGGTAGGCCCGGTGGACTTATGAAACCAATCCACAGACACTCATATAGGCATAAGAAAGAGCTTTATATCAGAGAGTAATGATATATTAAGAAGACATCCCAGCCCAGTCCTGCTCAAGTCCATAAGTCCGGTATTAGCCCGTATGTCTGATTCTAGTCCCTCAATTCTTCTTCAGACTCATGCAGCACATGCAATGATGCACATTGCAGGAAGATCACAGGCCAATGGGAGCAAAGTCTTGTGGATTCAGTGGTGGTGGTAGAAGTATCCTACAGGTCTTAGTGTGGCTCTACAGGGCTTGTAAACAGGAAGGTGAAGGGAGAGAGAGAGAGAGAGAGAAAGAGAAATTCCCAGAAGTCCACATGAGAAGGCCACACCCACAAGCCCACAAGGAGGCATCATTGGGGCTGTGGCCTGAGTGACAGGCTAGACTCCACCCTTACACTTCAAGTTGCCGTGAAGTTATGGCAGCAAGTCACCAGGCCTCTCTTTGGCAGAGCCTCCCGTGTGGGTTCAGATAGCCAACTTTTTGGTTGGTAGCCAGGGACCTTAATTTGCATGATGTAAACCCACTGCCCAGTCCCTCCTTTAGGACACCTGGCTCAGGCTCCCAGGAATGAAGCTCTCTCCAGCATGGGGAGACGGCACAGCCCAGAGGGAGCTTTCTGTAGATGGTTTCTGTTGGCAACCTTATGACCCAAGACTGCTCCTAGTTGCCCATACACTGTTTAGGAACAGTGAGGCTGATGGGATTTGAGTGAACTCGGGTCTCTGAGATGAAGGGGGTGCACCCACAAAACCTACCCCCTTATGCCCACTTTCTGGCATCTCTGGGGGTGTGGGGAGGTAAACCACAGGATATTGAGAGACTCCAGTCCCTTGACTCCAACTGAATTGGCTGGTCTCTCTGAGTCCACTGCTTCTTCTGGAAGCTGAGAATGGGATCTCTGCTCCGTGCTGCCTCTTGGGACCCGGAGGAGGGATGCTGCATTAAACAAAGCCAGCAGCCCAACCCCTTGGGCCTAAAGAGGGGAGGCTACAATGTACGTCCCCTTCCAAAACATGCTCTCTAATAACCATCCGCAGAGAGGCTCGGCCTCCTCCTGCGTAAGATTATTGCAGTACGGAGCTGGATGGTATTGGATATTTGCCTCTCTGGGTTTCGCTGCAATTGGTCCCAGAAATTGGCACTTGTGAGAAGAGATTGGAGAAGGGTGGAGCAGGAAGCAAGTGCCCTGGATGTACAAAATTTAATCATGTTTCTTCCTGCCCTGAGAGGATTCACAGTAACAACTCTCCCTCTTTTCGCCGCCGTGAATGAAGTCTTTCCCCCCTATCGCTTGAACTCTTATGCTTTTGTCGACCTACCGGTCTTATGGGCCTGATTGCCTTTGAAGGGCCCTGCCCATGGAGCGTTACAGAATGGAGGTGTTAAAGGACCTTGCAGGGGCCACGGCACTCATGCTGAAGAGAGTCTCCCTGCTGCGGTACCCAGAGGTGGACATGGGTCTCTGGTTGCTTCTGGTGCTGGGGAGCTCATTATCTGGTAGATAGAAAGCAGGGTCTAGAATCTGTTTTTACAGAGCCAGGGAGTCTAGAGGCCTGGGTTCTAGCCTCAGCCCCGTCAGTCAGGGCTGAGAAAGTCTGGGCCAGAGTGGCCACGTGTCTGTGCCTCAGTTTCCCACTCAGCAAAACGGCACCAGCCCTATAGTCGGACCTGCTTCGTAGGGTTGCCGTGAGGATTAAAGGATCTGGGCGGAAAGGCTAGTGCTTTGGGCATGATACAGGCCAACAGCCTTCGCCACGATTGTTATCCTAGAGCACGGAAGGCGGGTCCACAGAGAGAATGATGGAGCTGCATAGGGCAACCCCGGCCTCCAGCTGTCCAGTCCATGGCCATGGCTGAGCCCCTCCCGAGTGACAAGGGCAGTGAGGCCAGCTTGGTGGTGGGGATGGTGGGCATAGAGGGGCATTGAAATGGGCTCGACAGGGTTCCAGCCACACCCTTCAGCCTCCCTGCCCCGCAGATGGCTGAGATCCTTCGAACTATTCTCTGGCAGGGACCCATGTGACCTGTGTGTCTCCACTTCTCAGGTGGACTGTGATTCCAGGCGAGGGGCAGGCTTTGACGAGGGTGCTAATTAGGGGCTCAAGGTCTTGGGGAGCTTAAGTACATCACACACTCAGCCCATTGACAAGGCTTTAGAATAAGCCCCATTCTGCATTGCAGCTGAGCAAGGCCCGCTGTGCGTTCCCCTATCCATGCACCATCCAAAGGACCCCGCTTTCTCTTGCCTAACAAACAAACAAGCCCATGATCATTTGCTAAAGGAGTGCTTGTGGAAATTCTTAGAGCATTCGAAAACGGAGGGCCGTGTCTCTTTTGCCTGAATGCCCCCCAGATCCCAGCACATCAAAAACACCCGACAAGTGCTCTTTGAGTTGAGACACTGGGCCGCACCGCCGTATGACATATTCGAGTTATGACAAAGCACGCTTGTTATGATTAGTTCTGGTTTGTGTGTGTGTGCATCCTGAATGCAGCACTGCTCATAGATCACAATGAAGGGGAATCGACGGATCAGAAGGAGAGAAGGAAGGAGAGAAGTGATTACATTTTTACCCACAGTGGAAGGATTAAGTGAAAAAAATTTCCCCCCAAACTACATCAGGGGCTTCCATTGCTTGGAAACACGAACCCCCAAAGCCGAGAGCTTTACCCACATCCATAGACAGATTCAGGACGCAGTGAGCCATCCCTGTGAGAGAGACAGAGCAAAAGGACCACACGTGGGTCAATCTAATGCATTTTCTAATTAGAAATAGCCAGCTCCCCTCCCACCCCAGGAAAGCATTCAGAAGATCCTAACTCTTCCACGAGAGGTGTTACTACCGCACGGGACAACATGTCCCCACACGCCAACCAGCCTTCGTCTCCGAGGAGACTCGCAGGAGGTGTGCATTTTGAAATGTGTGCAGGAAACCACATCTGTGTGGTGTTTCCACCCTCCTGAGACAAGCGGAGACTGGGTTTATGTAGAGACTGAAAAGAACAGGCATTAAGAATGAAAACTTAAAAAAAGATGCTTACGTCAGAACCAACTTACCATAAGCCCTTGAAACAGAACCGGGCCATAAGTCACAGGTATGTTTTCAGTAGAAGGCTCCCTGGGGTTCTGTTGGGTTTCGGGGGGGGGGGGGGGGAGACGAGGCCGCCAAAGCCATGGGCTCCCATGAGCATTGATAGCAGGGACACCCTGTCCAAGGTCTCCATGAGCCTGAATCGACTCAGTGGCACTGGGTTTGCTTTTCTTCTCACCTGTCTACAGTAAGCTCCACTGACAGCCCAGGAACTTGAAAGGCAGTACTTACCTTGCCCAAGGACGCTTGGTAGGAGGCAGTGGTGGTGGGTTGGGCATGGACTGACTAGAGGATCAGGAGCCTAGGTTGAGTTTCCTCATTTGGAAAACAAGACACAGAATTCGATGATGATCAGTCATAGCTCCCGGGAGCCCTGGGAGCACTTCTTTGGGGGAAGTGTTGAACTGCGAAGCCAAAGGTTGGTGGTTCAAATCCACCAGCTGATCCTTGGGAGAAAGATGAGACTGGCTGCTTCCATAAAGATTCACGGCCTTGGGAACCCTAGATAGGCTTGCTGTGAGGTGGAAGACTTCCAATAGTGGTGGGTTTTGTTTGGGTTTGGAATCATGGCCCATGATTGGGGTCCCTTCTCAATTTATTGCCACAGTGGGGGCAGTGCGAGGGAGTGACCAATTACGTTGGAAAAAAAATCTCTTTAGAAAAACCGACTTCTGCAGGAGCAGTGGGCTTTTCTTGGAGAAGAGTCATGTGCCAGCGAGCTGCAAAGCCACACTCCCCATTTCCTAATGGGTGGGGGACTGTGGTTTCAGAGGTACCGAGCCCCCCAAGGAGCCCTGGTAGCATAATAGTTACATGCTGGTACTGTAAGGTCAGAAGTTCAAAACCACCAGCTGCTCTCGGTGGGGGCAAAGTGGGGCTTTCTACCCCTGTAAAAGGTTAGTCTCAGAAACTCACAGAGGCAGTTTCTGCCCTGCCCTGCCCTGCCCTGCCCTGTAGGGTCGCTCTGAGTCGACACCAACTCAATCCAGTGAATTTGGTTTTTAAACAAGAGGCCCCCTCCCTCTGGAAAAGTCTCCTTACCTTCTTGCTTCTGTCTTTTTTGGAAATCATTTTATTAGGGGCTTGAACAACTCTTATCACAATCCATCATCCATCCATTGTGTCAAGCACATTTGTACATTTGTTGCCATCATGATTCTCAAAACATTTGCTTTCTGTTTGAACCCTTGGTATCAGCTCCTCATTTCCCCCCTCCATCTCCGCTCCCCCTCTCCCATGAACCCTTGATAATTTATAAATTATTATTTTGCCATATCTTACACCATCCGATGTCTCCCTTCATCCACCTCTTCGCTCTCCGTCCCCCAGGGAGGAGGTCATATTTAGATCCTTGTAATCTGTCTCTCTTTTTCCCTCACCTTCCCTCCAAACGACCCTTTAAGGACATTTCGTTCCGTGGGGAGGAGAGGCATAGAAAGCTTCAGCTTTTCATCAATTGAAGGAGAAACAAGCAGGCCTTGTTTGGTTTCCTCCTTGTCATTCCACATCCAGTCTCCAGAGGGCGCACGACCCAAACTCGTAGGCCCTGGACTGGAAGCCTGAGGAGGGTTTGCAGGGGGGCGTCTTGGAATTCTCAACTATTCCTGCAGAAGAGGGTTCCAGGAGTCAGAAGCAGGCCCCTTCTGTAGCTCACAGCTGGGACTGGGAGGCCTGGAGAAGGCACCAGCCCAGGGTCACACGGAGATGTGGATGCCGATCCTCCCCGGTCTAGGCCTCTTGCACCATCCTAGTGAGTGATGACGGGCGCGTTGGGCTGCTGACCTAGAGGTGGGCAGTTTGAACCTACCAGCTGCATCGATGAGGAAAAGTGAGGCTTTCTGCTCCTGTAAAGAGTGACAGTTTCGGAAACCCACAGCCACGAGCCAGACTGGACTTGATGGCAGTGAGTTCGAGGTTCGGTTCAAGCCTGAGTCATTTGCTCACCTTCTTCCTCAGCCACTTCAGCAGGAAGCTCCCACGATGGAGACAAACACTTGAAGTGTGTGTGTGTGTGTGTGTGTGTGTGTGTATGCATTTTTGCTTGTCCGGGAAGGCTCCCCAGAGCAGCTGAGCCAGGCTCAAGTCACTCGGGGCACTTAGGGGACAGAACAGCTGAGACAGGGGTCATGGGGAACAGGTGGGCTGAGAAGTGTCAGGCGGAGGGTGAGCAGCTCTGGGCCAATGGCCACATCTCAGTTAGGAAAGACGTGCGTCTCTCCTAGGAAGGGGTGCTTTCTCAGAAGTGCAAGGCTTCTCCGAGCCCCCCACTGTGTCTCCCCTCCAGACTGGAGAGCCACCGGTTAATAGCACAGGTGCTGCCTCTTCACGCTCACAAACATCTCCCCCCAATGACATGTCGTGCCGTCACGCTCTCTAATAAAATAATGTGAAGCTCAATTATGCTCTCGTTCCCATGTTCCTGGCCTTCATTAAGCGCTGAGGGATTAAAAACTTGTATAAATTAATCAATGTACCATAATCCTAAAAATTAGAAGATGAGTCCTTGAGGAAGTCATGTAATATGGGCTTTTTAATTAGCAGGGCCCCCGAGATTCATTGCTTTCCCTGGCAAGTCTCTTGTTTATGAATGGCTTGCTCACTTGAAGGGGGAGGCTCTGCAGACGCCCAGCTTGCTGTAGGACTCGGTAGAAGCAGGTGCTAATTCCGGGGCCACACACCCTTCTCGGAGGTAGAGCAGAGTGACCGGGCTGGCGTTACCTCTCTGTCTCCCCACCCCTCTCCCAACACAAAGTCAAGTCTAAGAGGGCACAGTTGTCCACAGACACCACGGTGGTCACTTCTGACAGTGTGGAGCCGACACCACAGGGCTTCCTTGGTGGCAGAGTCTCTGGGAATCGGCCTACAAGTTAGCAGGGCTTTCTCCCTTGGAGTCCCTAGGTGGATTCGAACCAGAGACCTCCAAGGTGAGCAGCCAAGCCCTTAGCTATTGCACCACCAGGGCCCCTAGAGGGTAAACTCAGCCCTCTTGCCCCCATCACCCGTACATCACTTTGTCTTGCGGTGGTGGTTGTGGATTTGCTCTGATGCGGGAAGTTAAGCCATTGGGATTTCAAATACCAGCAGAGTCCCCCTTGGTGGGCGGGTTTCACTAGAGCTTTCCGACTAAGAGAGACTAGGAAGAAAGGTCCTGGCGTGTTGCTTCCGAAAACTCAGTGAAAACGCCCTGGACCACAATGTAGCTCTGGAAGGCACTCGAAAAGCACAGTGGCTGCAAAACGGACCCAAGACAGAACCCACAGGAAGGACAAGCAGCAGTTCTTGTGGAAACAGGAGCCCTGATTTTGGAGTTCCGATGAATCTTGTCCTTGAAAGCTGGTTCCATTCTCTGGCTCTGTGACGGTCGCTTCAGGTGCCTCAAGGGTCTCAGGTCTTGGTGAAGATGCTTTATATGAGAACTCACTACACACTTACCCGGCCTCCTCCTTTTCCGAATGCAACAAACACCAAGAGCCAGTCTATCCGGGCTTGGCAACCTTTTAATTTCTTGACTCTTCGCTCTCCTAAACTTACTTAACTTCTTTCCAGTAGCTTTAGACCCTGTCCTATGCTTCCCTCCTAGTAAAACAGGCTGGTGGGTGCAGAGGTACAACGTTGCCTAGCAAATGTGCCATCCGTAGTGTGCTGAAGGCTCCTGGGATGGGCAGGTGATTCAACAGGAGATGGAGGAAACAGGTACAAAAGTCACTCTGGCAGAAGGTGAAGGGCCAAAATGGACTCTTCCTGGTCTCTCTCTCTCTCTCTCTCTCTCTCTCTCTCTCTCTCTCTCTCTCTCTCTCTCTCTCTCTCTCTCTCAGCTACATAATCTATTGTCAACTTGTGAAGGGGTGGAGTTTAGCTTGCCAATCAGGTTGCCGCTCGATGACCTCATTTGGAGGCGCGAAGGAGATAAATAGCTCACTGGAGGCCAGATACACTCACTCCCTGTGAGACGTTCCTGCCGACAAGACACATGAAGCTCCACTGATGGTAGCCAGAGCCCGGAAGCTGGAGGAGCCACATGGAAACCCACACTAGTGCTGAGATGCTTCTACCGCCACTGGATCCACAAGACTTTCCACCCACTGGCCTGTGATCTTCCTGCACTCAGCATTATTGCATGTGTTTCATGATTTTGAAGAGGAATTTATAGACTGGGATTAGACATGTGGGCTAATATAGGACTATGGACTTGATCTGAACTGGGCTGGGTGTCTTTTTAATATACAATTACTCTTTGATATCAAGCTTTCTTCTACACATATGAGTATCTAGGAATTTGTTTCGTTAGCCCACCCGGATGAACACATTCTTCTACAAAAAGGCTCATGACACCAAGGAGGTGTCATCAGGCTTCAACAACAACGATAGGTTGGGCTCTGCCCCTACGCTTACTCGGGAGTGTCTAATTGATGTTACCTCTAACCACCAACATTAGCAAATGCCTCCATGGTGGCTTGGGCATGCTCATCAAGTTCTTTCCGAGTCTCTGTCATACCCGGTCTCCATGGGGCTCCCAGACCCTTCCCTCTTCCTCCTCAGAACCCTGCATATTTTTCTCCTGGACCTTTGGACACTCGGTCTCCTACTCATTGTTTCTCTTTATTCCTTAGGTGTTGGTGTTGTAAGGTTATTCCCTGTGTTCCTCCCGGAGTGCTTGTTTATCCAAGAGCCTTGCTGCCAGGTCCCCATGACCCCCACAGCCCTCTTTGGCTCCACCCTCTGCTCTGCTCCAGACTGAAAACCCCAAAGGCTCATGGGTCATCCTACTTTAGCACCTGTACGCCCTCCAAACTCTCTGTGCCCATGACTCAACCCATCCTCTTTCCCTCCCAGGGTAGTCTAGAAAATGACCCCAGACCCCACCGAATGTTCAGGTACACCTTCACTATCTAACCTCCTCAGAGGTTCTAACTAGGATACCAAGCCTGTGTGGCTCGGTTACCACACACCCCAGGCCTGTCTCAGAACCCAAAATAGAGCAGACCCTTGTTAAACATTTCCACGAATGGATGGGTAATGACTCCTTGTAACGACTTTCCCAGGAAGGATTTTTGACTCAACCAATGAACGAGAATGTAATGACTCCATCTTGCCTGATGTTCAACCCAGATTATGGATACCCTGTTCCTCTTGTCTGGGAAAGATTCTGCATTTCAGAGCAGGAAGTCTCTCTTTTGGAACTTGTTGCCTAGGTCTCTGGGTCAACTGGTGGCCTCCTGACTAGGAATCAGAGGCCCATGAAGCCCATTTGGCCACCACATGAGCCGTGGGATGAAAAGCTTGGTGGGCCATGGCAGCACAGTTTGAAGCCCTTTGCTCTTAGAGAGTGGGACCCGGTCACTTCTCCCCGGAGGCCCACACCAAGGTCCTAGGTCCTACAGCAGCTGAAGGAGGAGCCCTGAGCCAGGTCTCTTCTGCAGGGTGAGGAGAGGGAGGTTGGGACCTAGGTTCCCAGTGGCCCTCCATGACTTTTGCCACTGGTGCCTGGCAGAGCCGGGTTTGCAGACCCACTCCAGGGTGGGGGTGCTGACTCCAGAGGTGTCTCAGCACCCATGGCTCTGTAGCCCCTTCCCTCCTCTCCAGGTCAGGCACTGACATCCTGCTCTCTCTCTATGGGATCCACACTCCCTCTCTATGGAGATCCACACTCCTTCACCCCTTGCAGTGATTCCCCGAATCCAAGTTTTTCATAGAACTTTGCAGCCATGGAACAGCCTTTGTCTCAACTATAAGGCCATGCGGTGGAATTATGACATTTGCTGTATCTACGGACACTGGCCAAAGTGACACTGTTCATCTGGAGGGGCCGCAGTGGTACAGAGGTAGCTTCCTGTCCTTCCATACAGGAGAATCTGATTGGATTTCATGTACAGCTCCCCTCCCTACCCCCCTGCCTTTCCATGAAGCCTAGCATGTTGCTAGGGGGCTGAGAAGTTTTCAGTGGAGCTTCCAGACCAAGAGGGACCAGGAGGAAATTCTTGGGAGCTACTTTGGGAAATCAGCGATTGGAAAAACACCTATGGCTCACAATGGTCTGTCTGACTCATGGGGCAAGAGAGCAGAGTGACAGTGGAACAGAAGCACCCCTGTGTTGCACAGGTGAAGACTGCAAAGCCATCTGTTACACACCTGTACCAAAGTCACCTAGGCCACCCTCAAGCGAGACCCAGGGCCATCAAAGAGTGGACTTTTATTGAGAACATAGGTGGACAATGTATGATCCTAGATGCCAAGATCCCATCAGAAGAAGAAGACGATCCAGTCACCAGAGGGGCCCTCTGAAAGTGAGCATTGGCCACTGGTGGTAGAAGCTGTACACACCTGCTCCCCCTTCCACCAATCTCTGGGTGTCCTTGGACCTTGATGTGGGATGACCGTTGCTATAGTGATGGGAGAGGAGCCCACCTGGGATAAAATCTGGGCCATGATGGTGAAGTTACAGTAGAGAGTTAGGATTCTGATTGTGTTGCCATTTTGCCCAAATCTCCTTAGATCAGGCTACAGGCATTACCCTGCTTCTCTTGGTCTGACAGGTGGGCAGCCAGGATGGAGGATGACTTCCTAGCTGCTGAGAGCCCGCCATGTCGTTGTCTCAATACATGACCCTGGTGCTCTCCAGAGGACAGCTGCCAGAGGGGAGCTCTGTGCTGTGGGTGTCCCTGGTGCTTGGGGACCTCTTCTCCTCTCCTGCGAGTACCAGACACTTGCTGAAAGCAGAAGCAGTTATTTGCCCCATGGGCCCCACCCTGCCTCCAGCTTGCTTTTGAAGGGACAAGACAGGCCCCCTGTGCCAAGGTTTGCTCCTCTCTCTCTTTACCCAGGGTGCCTCCCTGCCAGCACCACGGGCACCCCAGCCTCTTGGGAGCAGGTGTCTGTGAGCTCTTGGGCATCTCCTGGGTGCTGAAGGGTGAGGTCAGCAGTGGCAGAGAGACACCTTCCCACGGGGTTATCCACTAAGCAGGGGACAAATGCAGATCCCTTCTCACCTATAGCACCACGTCCCACTTTTAAAAGGATCACTAGCTCTATGCCCGTCAAGAGTTGCAATCTCGGAAACTCACAGGGGCAGTTCTATCCTGTCCTATAGAGTTGCTATGAGTCAGCAGCGACTCAATGGCAGTGAGGGTTTTTTTTTTGAGTATTGATTATTTGGATGCATCTATATAGTTGCACCTGCTCCTTCAAGCTCCACCCTCCTCCTCCCATTTCCTCCCTCCTTCCTTCCGTTCTCCCTCTATCTCCTCCCTCCCTATCAACAGGCTCCCCAACTGCTCTGCAGTGATGGGTAAGCCTGAAGCCTGTCCTGAACATGTGCAGTCTAGTGGATGGGTGGGTGGGTGGTGGGGCAGACCCTGAAACTGATGGTCCCCAGCCTTCATGCTTCATCGAGGAGGATGCACATGCAGAGGAGGGAGGAGGCCACTTGGTCTGGGCTTTAGGGGTGGCTTCTCAGGGGACTTTAGGGGTGACTTCCCAGGGGACTTTAGGGGTGGCTTCCCAGGGGGGTTAGGGATGGCTTCTCAGGGGGTTTTAGGGGTGGCTTCTCAGGGGGGTTAGGGGTGGCTTCTCAGGGGGGTTAGGGGTACCTTCTCAGGAGACTTAATGGGTGGCTTCTCAGGGGGGTTAGGGGTGGCTTCTCAGGGGGGTTAGGGATGGCTTCTCAGGGGGGTTAGGGGTACCTTCTCAGGAGACTTAATGGGTGGCTTCTCAGGGGGGTTAGGGTTGGGTTCTCAAAGTTCCCAAATCCCATCCTGCGAACCATCTAGTTCAGGTATGAGCCAGACTCTGTGCCCTTGTCCAAATCCCAAACCAAACTCACTGCTATGGAGTTCAGCCAGTGCCACTCACAGCGACCCTATAGGACAGGGTAGAACTGCCCCTGTGGGTTTCTGAGCCTGCAACTCGTTATGGGACTAGAAAGCCCCATCTTTTCCCTCGGGCATAGGCACAACTAGACAGCAAACGATTTCCAAACCACGGTGGCAGGACAGATACACAGTAGAGTTTTCTATTCCAAAAGGGAGAACCTGAAGGGAATGAAGGCATGAATGGTCCCAAGAGAGAGAGTAAATTCCTTAAAGTTTCAAGTTCGCAGAGCAATCTTCTAAGGCTGGCTCTTCCCTCTGCTTGCATCACAGGACCATCTGCTCCTGGCCCCGCCCCATGGTGCTCACAGACTCTGCTGTAAGAACAGGCCACTCCAGGATGTGCTGTGCCCAGCCTCAGGGGTGACACACTTGCCTGTGGTCAGTGGAGGTGGACCTGGCTGGTCCTGGCTGGTCTACTTGTGTCTAGCAGTTGTTTGAAGGTTGATTAGGCTGGTGCCGGTGAGTGGGATATATTTCTTTGTGGTGTAGTGGTTACTCTGTGGAGCTCTAACTGCAAGGTTAGCAGTTCAAAACAACCAGCCGCTCTGTGGGTCAGACCTCTTATAGCCTTTGGATTCTCACAGAGCCTTGTGTGAGGTGCTCATTCCTCCTTTACAGGTGAGGAAACCAAGTTCACCGAGAGGAGCTTGGGCTGCTCACCACAAGGCCTGCAGTTTGCAAACATCCGCTGCCTCGATGGCGCCTTCTACTTCTGTAAAGAGTTGCCGTCTCAGAAACCCACAGGGGGCATTTCTAGAATCAACTGCATGACAGTGAGTGTTTTGGTGTTCTGGCCCAGCTGGTTGGGCTGTCCCATGGAGATACAGACACAAACAGAGAGAGACACCTCCCTCCCCCCCCCCACACACACACACTGGAAGGCACAGGGTCTCTTGAAGTCTAAGTTTCAAACTGGCTTATCTATTCAGATACCTCCAACTGGCCAGAGCTGAGGTAAGGTAGACAGGAGAGCAGAACAGACAAGGTGACTGCAGTCACATTGCCAAAGGTGGGGCTGGGAGGGGCCATTTGGGCGGGCAGACAAGCCTGCCCCTGGTGGGGTAGGCAGCTCCTGCAGTCTCCTGAGTTCTCTGCTGTCCTCTGCCCAGCAGGCACCATGGTGGTCCTCTGCTCAGGGACCTAGTGCGACCTCAAACATGCAATTCCAGAAACATTCTGTTCATCTTACTCTTGTTCTAGCTCCCAGCCTCCGGCGGGACTTGGAGCCCCGCAGCCAGGCAGGTGGATCCTACCAGGTGAGGTGAACTCCTCTGTGGGCAGACCAGTTTGCTTGTCCACACACAGGCTGTGGGCTCCCAGGAGAGTGCCTGTCCCTCTCTGCGCCTCTGTCCTCAGCAAAGGCACGGGGCACTTAGGCCTGGCTGCCGGGACACATGGGCAGACGGGAATCAGATGCTTTGTGCTAAGTGCCCAGCACAGCGCTGGCACGCGGGGACGCTCTCTGCATGGGAGCGGTGCCTATTAATCCGGAGCAAAGGCTGCAGGAGCGCAGCGCTGGGGACAGGAACGCCGGGCAGCTTCAGGCAAACACACAGGACGAATACGCACCCCCTGCCGCCCCCCTCCGCCCCCCCACAATGAAATACTCGGAGGGTCCCGGAAGCCCGTTCGCGATCGCGGATTTATTTTATTCCCACCACGGGGAATCCCGCAGACAGGCCCGTGAGATGGATTATAGCTCCGCACTCTGCTCCTGGAAGGGACCCTGCTGGCACTGTGGGTAATAGCCGGGCTGCTACCCGAAAGGTTGGTGGTTTGAGTCTGCCCAGCCACCTTGGTGTGCGTGTGTGTGTGCGTGCGTGCGTGCGTGTGTGCGTGCGTGTGTGCGTGCGTGGAGAGGGCTGACACTCTGATCCCGTGACGATGGCTGCCTAGAAAACTTATAGCGGTAAATCTATTTTGTCACATGGGTTCCCTAGGAGACAAAATCTATTCCGTGGCACCGAACAATAACTGCTCCTGGAATCCTCCCTGTGCCCACAAGCTACCCCCTGGCTGGCCATGTGTGTCCCCATCCACCCCGGCCGGCCACCAAACACCCAGGAGTGCTGGTCTCGCTGGCAGCACTTTCGCTAAGTGGCTTGGACCGGCAGCCTGGCTTGGTTTGCCTGGGTACTCGGTACCACATTCCCTATCTCCAAATCAAAGCTCCTCTTCCTTCTCTCAGTAGAGTGGGGTAGGGATTGGCTGGGGGGCCAGGAAGAGGGGAATGCTGAGCAATTAGTCAGCCAGTCGCCCGCCTGTGGGTAGCCCTGGGCCCCGAAGTCCCCACTGGCCTGGTCAGTCCCCTCCGTGCTGCTGACCGTCTTCCCTGCTCTTTCATCAGCTGGCAAGCTCAGTGCGCTGCTCCAGATGATTCGAGACCACACCTCCCCCGCCTCCTTATGTTTCTTAAGAGGAAAACCAAACTGGAGTTTTTCTAAGCGGAAACTGCCTGGGCCATGTGAGAATTCAGACAGCGAGGGGTTCAGGAGCTGGGGAGAATCCTGATGCTTCCCGAAGGTGCTCCCAGATCCTTTCTGGGTTGTGGTCTCCCCACAAGGCTCCCCGGGCGGTGCATTTTGTTTCTTAAGCACCAGCGTCAGTTTATGGCTGTGAATTGGGCTCCAGGCGGATGGTGAAAATAACCCTGGACTTGGATCTGACAAAGACCATTAAAAGAGCAACTCCAAGGGGGACTTGTGGGAGTCAGGGCAGTTTTAAATGAAGGGCAGATGTAGCCCGAGGCCCAAGCCTGCTGCTTCAGCCCTGATGTAGCCTTATGAACAAATAAAAACCAAAGGCCAGGCTTCCATGGAAGTGAATCAGAGGCATGGCCAGGCGAGGAGGCTGTCTGATCCAGGAGAAGGACTGTCATCTCCCTGAGGAGGTGCTGGGGTGGGAGTTGGACCCAGCCTGGCAGTTAGGGGTGTGGGGTGTGTGTGTGTGTGTGTGTGTGTGTGTGTGTGTGTGTGTGTGTCCTCTTGTTCATGCCAGGTGGCACTGGCTCATTTATCTGGTGACAAGAAGCCCCAGATCCCGCACCAACAGCTCCTTATCTTTAAGCCAGGCCAGAAGTGGCTTTATCTCCTCTCAGGTGCTGTAGGGAGTTTGGATGGGGTCTATACCTGTGACCATCGGAGCACCGCCACTCCCCACCCCTCTTGTCTCTGCAGCTCAGGGCACCCCTTTGTGTGATGGGAGCACCCTCTGCCCTTTGGAGGAATGCTGCAGGGATGCAGGGGCAGAGCCCGAGGGGGACCTTGAACTAGAGATTTCCAGGAGTCCCCTCTGTCTTCTTCCTGTCTTTTAGCCCTGCTATTCTCAGCTGCAGGCCGGGAGGAGGTAGCAATAGAGATCCCTAGAGCAGAGCCAGGTGTGAGGACGGGAGTGGGGTTGGCTGGGGGAGGGGGCGTGGGAGAGAGGGGGGAGCTTGATTCTTGGAAAAGGCCAAGGGGTACCTTGGAAAGTGGGTGTGTAGTGAGAACCAGAGCCGGCGTCAGGGACAGGAGATGAGCGACTTAGGCAGGGAAACTGAGGCAGCAGCCCAGTTCAGAGACGGCATCAGATGGGGCTGAAGCAGAGAGCCTTCTGCCGAGCTGGGTTCTAATTCGAAGGGTGGAAGGCAGGGCCAAGCTGTGATCTGGGAGCCAGGAGGGAGCTGTCATAGAGATCATCACTGGTCAGGGGGCAAGGGTGACTCAGGTAAAGAGGTGGTTGTAGGGGAATTGCTTCACCTTCTCTGGCTTCAATTTTGACATTCGTTGCCCCCCTACCCAAATTGGCCTCAGACTCCCAGTCTTTCGAGGAGCAGTTAAATTTGCAGAAGGCAGGCAGAGGGGGCTGTGTAAATGACCAATCTGTCCATGCAGCCTCTACTGAGCTTGCTCTTCACTGACCCTGTGACCCTGTCCATCCTGGAGTCTGCTGTGGAGTGCCCTGAATGGAGCCATCATGCCATAGCCCATTCTCTTAGGCCGCTTCAAAGGTACACGCATCTTTCTTTGATGGGTGCCAAGGTACCAGCCCCTAGCACATCATTATGGGTCCAGTAGGCGCAATTATACAGCGATAATAAGTAAAGATTATAGTCAAGTCATAGAGAGCATGCAAGATAGAAGAGAGAGATTGAAATAATGAAGTCAGACACAATCATGGTAGCAGTGCTCACCTCAGCCCCACTTGGTGGTCCATGTGGAGAGAGACCTTTAATGCTAGCCCAGGCCTTTATCTTCTCTGGGGACATGCAAGCCCCCTAATTACAGGTGAAGACATATGTCACAGGAAAGGGTTGGGCTATAGGTAATACAGTAATGGAAGGGGTGATCTAGGGGCATACACGTAATAGGAAGAGGAGGGCCTGGGGGTATACATGTGACACGATTGGTGGATCCTAGAGTCAGGATGGCAGCCTAACTTTGGATGTCCCAGAGCGGGTTTGATCTGTTCTCTGGATCTCCATAAGAACCATTATCAGTAGAGTATAACCCCCACCTACAGGAACCAAGATAATGGTCGTAAGCCTCAGGGAGAAATAGTCCATTGCAGCTGATTGTCTTCAGGGAAATAACTTTTATCATTAGCTGCAAGCAGTGTCTTAAGTCTAACATATTTGGGGGAGCCAACTTGGGAGAAATCTGTTTCCCACAGATGGGCAATTCCTGTGCCTCATGACTTGGTCAGACTTCAGGAACCAGCATGCCTCTGCCGAGGGAAAGTCAGGATCAGAAAGTAGAGGCCTAATGGTTCCCCCTCGAGACTGTCGCGAGATAGTCCTTGTTTGGCGGGAAGGAGCCCCTGCCGTGGTGGAGAAGGGCTGGTGAAGTCCCGGGGGAGTTTTTCTGTCAAAGCTTTGGCTCACTTCCTCAAAACACCATCCGCAAGTTGCAGCCTCCAGAAGATCAACAAGAAAAAATGCCCCTGGCAAACAAGCCAACAAAACCGCCCACAAATCCCACTGAGTCCATTCTGAGTCCAGGGACTCCACAGGATGAGGTAGAACTGGCCCTGGGGGGTTGGGAGACTGCACCTCATCTTTCTCCCTCAGGGCGGCTGGCGGTTTCGAACTGTTGACGTGTTGTTTCTGCTGTGGTTGCGGATCCTCTTCACTTAGGGCAAGAACGAGATGAGGATTTTTTTCTGTGTCAGTTCCTGGGGATGGTGTGCTGCTGCGGTCTGCATAGACAACACGGTCTGAGCCCTTCGTGCAATGAGTGATCCTTCCTAAACATCCTGCCTTAAACGACTGCTTTCCTTACGGCTTTGCCCCATCAGCGTTTCACAAACCGCCAATGCTTTCCCCTTCCTTCTGCCCACACTTCACCATAAATCTGATCTTGTTTGCACTTCTATTTCAGCAGCATTCATATTGTTCTGATAGGAGCTCTTTTGAAGCCGACGTCTAATCTGTCTTCGTGCTTCAAACTAGATACTGTTCAGATAGCCTATAATGAGTTAGTACAAGTGTATTTTGACACATATATTTTGTTTTGAAATCCACGCATAGCTTTTTCTCTCTCTTAAAAAATTCATTTTATTGGGGGCTTGTACAACTCTTATCACAATCCATCCATCCATCCATCCATCCATCCATCCATCCATCCATCCATCCATCCATCCATCAATCCATTGTGTCAAGCACATTTGTACATTTGTTGTCATCATCATTCTCAAAACATTTGCTTTCTGCTTGAGTCCTTGGTATCACCTCCTCATTTCCCCCCTCCTTCCCCGGTCCCTCCCTCATGAACCCTTGATAATTTAGAAATTATTATTTTGTCATAGCTTACACTGTCCGATGTCTCCCTTCACCCACTTTTCTGTTGGCCACCCCCCAGGGAGGAGGTTATACGTAGATCCTGGTACTCAGTTCCCCCTTTCCACTCCAACCTCCCTCCACCTCCCGGTATTGGCATTCTCAACACTGGTCCTGAAGGGATCATCTATCCTGGATTCCCTGTGTTTCCAGTTCCTATTTGTACCAGTGTACATCCTCTGGTCCAGCCAGATTTGTAAGGTAGAATTGGGATCATGATAGTGCGGTGGGGGTGGGGTGGGGTGGGGGGAAGCATTTAGGAACTAGAGGAATTTTGCATGCTTCATTGTTGCTATACTGCACCCTGACTGGCTTGTCTCCTCTCTGAGACCCTTCTGTAAGGGGATGTCCAGTTGTCTATTGATGGGTCTTGGGTCCCTAATCTGCACTCCTCCTCATTCACAATGATTTGATTTTTTGTTCTTTGATGCCTGATACCTGATCCGTTTGACACCTTGTGATTATACAGGCTGGTGTGCTTCTCCCATGTGGGCTTTGTTGCTTCTGAGCTAGATGGCCGCTTGTTTACCTTCAAGCCTTTAAGACCCAGATGCTATATCTTTTCATAGCGGGCACCATCAGCTTTCTTCAACACATTTGCTTATGCACCCATTTGACTTCAGTGATTGTGTCAGGAAGGTGAGCATCATGGAATGCCAGTTTAATAGAACAAAGTGTTCTTGCATTGAAGGGGTACTTGAGTAGAGGTCCAATGTCCATCTGCTATCTTAATACTAAACCTATAAATATATTCACATAGATCTATTTCCCCATCCTCATATATAAATATATTGACATATGTCATACCTTTATTTAGACCTCTGTAAATGCCCTTGGCCTTCTAGTGCTTTCCTTTGTTGTTTTTTTTGTCACTGGCTTTTGTTGTTGTTGTTTTGTTTTCTTTTGTTGCTTTGTTTTCTCTGTCTTGTTTTTGTTCATGCTATTATCTCAGCAGGTCTGTCTAAATAAGATAGACTGGATGAATAATCTGGAGGAGAAAACAACAGGACCAGTGGTTCCAGAGTGACATGGGGGTGGAGGGGGGTGGAGGGAGGAAGTGGTGTTAACAAACCCAGGGACAAGGGAACAGGAAGTGATTCAAATCGGCGGGGAGATGGGTGTAGGAGGCCTGGTAGGGCGTGATCAAGGGTAATGTAACCGGGAGGAATTACTGAAATCCAAATGACAGCTGATCATGATAGTGGGACATGCATAGCTTTTTCATAATACACAGTCCTCAGGAACTGTTTGGAGACCCTAAAATTTTCCAAGTTTTCCTCTCTCCCTGGGTGGTAATTTGATGATTTTATGTCAACTTGAATTTGTATGAGCGTGTAGGACTAGAATCCCACCTGTCAATCAGGTACAGCCTGATGATGCCTCTTTTTGGGGTGTGGCCTTCATATAAGGGAGATGCTGGGAACTCCACCCCACCCCCTTCCCAGTCCCTCTGTGTTAGGCCAGGTTGACTAGAGAAACAAATCCAGAGACACGCATATGTGTAAGAGAGAGCTTTATATCAAAGAGCAATTATATGTTGAGAAAACATCTCAGCCCAGTCCAGATCAAGTCCATTAAGTCAAATATTAGTCCATAAGTCTGATAGTAATCCATAAATTCCTCACAGATTCATGTGGCCACTTGCAACGAGACAGAATGCAGGAAGATCACAGGCTGGTGGGTGGAAAGTCTTGTGGATCCAGTGGCAGTAGAAGCATCTCCACATGGCTCCTCCAGCTCCTGAGTGTGTCCCTTCAACAGGAAGGTGAAGCAAAGAGAGGGTGTGTCCCGCCTCTGGAAGGAAGAAAGGAAATTCCCAGAATCCTCATGAGAAGGCCATGCCCACAAGGAAGCATCATCAGGCTGTGTACTGTTGGACAGGCTAGACTCCACCCCCTCACACTGTTTATCAAGTTCACATGGGAGTATGTAACAACCATACCCTCTCTATGCCCCTTTGCTTTCCTGCTTGCTGGCATTCTGCCTGCCTCCTGGGGTGGCCCCGTGTGGGCTGCCTGACCCTGAGAGCCATTGGTGCATGTTTCCACCAATCCTGGATCCACTGGCTCTGCATCCACCAGCCTGTGAGCTTCCTGCACCACAGCGTCACTTTTCTGTATTGTTGGCCTGCAGCTGAAGAGGACCCTGCTTAGCATGGCTCTTAGGGGCATGAGCTGGACTGGGATGCCTTCTTTATATAAGCTTATTTCTCAATATAAAGTTCTTTCTTTCCATAGACAAGTGTCTGCTTTGTTTCTGTAGACAACGCAGCCTAACACACCCTGTCTCACTCCCTACTTCCTCACTGGCTACCTGGATTTTTGTTGGGGGTCTCTGGGTGATTTTTGACCCCCGAGTGAACTCACACAACAGAGTAGAGCTATCCCAGGGGGCTTTCTAAGCTGTTGTATTTACGGAAGCTCTTTCTTCTGTGGAGCCGTTGGGTGGGCTGGATGCCCCAGCCTGTAGATTCAGAGTTATGCACTAGCCATTGTACCTTCAAGGCTGCCAGCTTCCAGCTATTTATTTGCATCTGAACCCGCTTGTCATGGTTTGCTTGGCAAGAAGCACATGTAAGGATACAGATGCTGTTCCTCCAGGGTTTACCAGCAGGCTCAGCGTGGTCAGGCCGTCTGTCCTGAATCTCCCAGCCTCTCCTCTGTGCTTCCAAGGTTCCCCGTCTGCTTCTGGCCACACACTGGACCTGCTGGTCTATGACGTCCACGTGGGCACGGGGCCTCAGCACCAGGGATGATGTTTATTCAGGCCTGTGTCACAGGTGATGACACCTCCCTCAGCAGGCCTCGTTCTCGGTCACCGGGGACATCAGAGTCAGCCAGACCTGGTTCAACACCAGGCTCTAATTAGCTGGGTGTCTTCAGTCACTCAGAGGCATTTAGTATTATTATATTATTATTCTGACCAAAATAGCCCTATTGCTAGTTATAGCTACAACTTTTCTTCATAAGCCCAGCTCACATGTACCAATAGGAGGGTCTTCAAAAAGTAGGTGGGGAGAATTCCATTTCTCCATTAACAGTTTGAAGTCTCCTCATCTACGGACAAGGCTCAAACGCCATGTGAATCCACCCATGGGCCTTCCCAGGCACTCCGGTGGGGGCGTGGTCGGACCCAGCGATGTCGCTCGTTTCATCTGCCCGCACCACAAGCACGTACGCACTGCTGCTTCCTGGCTGCCGGGGTTTCGGTAGCTGCTGGCTTTGCCAAATAGATGTATTCTGATATGTCAGCTACAGCATGACATTAGTATTTGGGAACACATGACAGGAACTTTTATTTTTTTTTGAGAATGAAGTGATCAAGGAAGGCGAGACTCACTGCCATCGAGCCCACTCTGACTCATGGCGACCCTATAGAATAGAATAGAACTGGCCCCGTGGGTTTCTGAGACTGCAACTCTTTACTGGAGTAGACAGCCTTTATGGGAGTAGACAGAGTGTTCTGTAGAGGCCGGGATGGTGAGACTTCATCTTCCATACTTTGGGTATGTTGTCAGGAAAGACCAGTCACTGCAGACGGGCATCGTGTTTGGTGAAAGAGAGGCAGGCCCTCGATGAGATGGACTGACAGTGATTGCAACATTGGGCTTGGGAACAGTATGAGGATGGTGCGGAAACGTGCAGTGTTTCACTCGGTTGTGCATGAGGGCCACTGTGTGTCGGAGCCAACTCGATGGCACCTAAGACCACCACTGCCATCGCCATCACCACCACCATCGCCACCACCACCACCATTGCCATCGCCACTGCCATCACCACCATCACCACCACCATCACCACAACCACCACCACCACCACCACCACCACCACCACCACCACCACCACCACCATCACCACCACCACCACCAACACCACCACCACCACCACCACCACCACCACCATCACCACCACCACCACCACCACCATCACCATCACCATCACCACCACAACCACCACCACCACCACCATCACCATCACCACCATTACCACCACCACCACCATCACCACCACCACCATCACCACCACCACCATCACCACCACCACCATCACCACCACCACCATCACCACCATCACCATCACCACCATCACCACCACCATCACCACCACCACCACCACCACCACCACCACCATCACCACCACCACCACCACCACCATCACCACCACCACCATCACCACCACCACCACCACCACCACCACCACCACCACCACCACCATCACCATCACCACCATTACCACCACCACCACCATCACCACCACCATCATCACCACCACCACCATCACCACCATCACCATCACCACCATCACCATCACCACCATCACCATCACCACCACCACCATCACCATCACCACCATCACCATCACCACCACCACCATTACCATCACCACCATCACCATCACCACCATCACCATCACCACCATCACCACCACCATCACCACCACCACCATCACCACCACCACCACCACCACCACCACCATCACCACCACCACCATCACCACCACCACCACCACCACCACCACCATCACCACCACCACCACCACCACCACCACCATCACCACCACCATCACCACCACCACCACCATCACCATCACCACCATTACCACCACCACCACCATCACCACCACCATCATCATCACCACCACCATCACCACCATCACCATCACCACCATCACCATCACCACCATCACCATCACCACCACCACCATCACCACCATCACCATCACCACCACCACCATCACCATCACCATCACCATCACCATCACCACCATCACCATCACCACCATCACCACCACAACCACCACCACCACCACCACCACCACCACCACAACCACCACCACCATCACCACCACCACCATCACCACCACCATCATCACCACCACCACCATCACCACAATCACCATTACCATCACCACCACCACCATCACCACCACCACCACCACCACTAACAACATTCTATGGTTAGAACTGAGGAACCTATATGAGCTAGTATGAGAGGAGGTCCACGTCGAGGGGGTGGGGCTGTTCTAGGTGACACTAACCCTCCCCACACCACTGGCCTCATCGTGATACATATCTACTCGGTTCCTCCCCATCGGTCTTTCTGAAACCAAACCAAACTGAAAATCATGCCAAGACAAGTTGTCTGCATCCTCTCCTGTTCCTCATTTGCGCCTCTGCAGCGGCTCTCTGAATGGCTCTCTGAACAAGTGGATTAATTGGAATTTCAAGGGCTCTTGCACGCGGAGGATGGGCACAGGAGCATATAAAATGACATATTTTTGTTGTCTCTGATAGAAGATGGATTCTCAGACTGTCCAACATGACAGGAAACAGCTTTATTCCTCCCCCGCTAAGCACCCCTGCCCAGCTCCTGACAAGAAATAAACGTGCCTTAACCCGTTGGGTAGTTACCTTTATGAGCTGCACTTAGAGATTCTGACACTACATTTGTAGAGTGATCATAATTTTTCGGGGTGCCGTTTCTCCCCCACTCGTGCCATCAATCGCACATCTACAGTTTATGGCATTCATGTTATTCTGTGGCTCCATTCAAATCGTATTACGATGAGCTCGCTCTCCAAGACGACCCGGCTGGGTAAAGGCGGATGCTGGCTGCTTTAACGTCAGTGATGAATTCCTCCAGTTGACTCCGAGTGGTTGCAGTGCTGGGACTGGGTTAGACGGGGAGAGAGATGCCCACCAATTGGGTCGCCTGTAACAGTCTGCGTAGACCAGAGAAACACATCCACAGAAACTCATATGTATATAAGAGAGAGTTTTATAGAAAAGCTAAATGTACATTCAGAAAGTATCCCAACCCAGTCCAGTCCAAGTCCATAAGTCCGACAATAGCACATGTCTGACACCGATCTACAAAGTCCTCCTCCATCTCATAAAACATACACAGTGACGCCAAATGCAGGAAGAAAGCTGAATCAGTGAGTGTGTAAGCATCTCAGCGCTGGCAGGGGTCTCCACACAGCTGCTCCAGCACCCAGGACTGCATCGGGGTAGGTCCATGTGGCTTCTCCTCAGAGATGTCTCGCAGGAAGTGAGCCTTGCCAGCGGAGGCAGAGAACTAGCCAAGCCAGCTGCACACTGGTCTGACTATCAGAGGACAAGAGACAAGAAAGGGGAGGCTCACCGAGCCATTTATCTCCCCGCCCTTCAATTACCCCCACATGTGCTTATCGGCCAGGTTGGCACAATACACCTGAACTATCTTAGTTAGTCTTGCTGCACACGCTATATCTGTGACTTGGGGAGAAGTGAGAATTCCTCTATTTTGTGGTGCTCTCTTCTGGAAACCCCACTGACCCGGGAGTTGGGCTGTGCACAGCCGCATGCCCGCTGTCTTGTCCTAATGCGACCTGCGTTTGCTGGAGTGACGCTGCATACTTCACTTAGGCCGTCCTATCCCAGGAGGCAGTGAAAGCCGGATGTTGTATTCAGGGAAGGCTGGAGAAGACCCCGCGTCTTTAAACGAAGGTGTTGGAGAAGACGCTTGAGAGTGCCATGACCTGCTGAAAGGACAAACAGCTCTGTTGTGGGAGTACAGCCAGAATGCTCCTTAGAGGCAATGATAGTGAGCCTTCTTGTCATGTACTTTGGACAAATGGCCAGGAGAGGGCAATCCCTGGAGAAGGACATCATGCTTGGTAGAGTGGAGGGGCAGCAAAAAAAAGGGTGGCCCTTGGTTCAATGGATGGACATAGTGGGTGTAACAATGTGTAGTTACATCATCTATTGTCATTTTGAGAGGATTAAGAGTGAAGGGGTGGAGTTTAGCCTGTCAATAAGGTTGCCCCTTGATGACTCCATTTGGGGGCACTAATTGAGATAAATAGCTTATTGGAGACGGTTCACACACTGACTCCCTGCGAGACATTCCTGACAGCAAGCCTGATGGAGTTACCTTGATGCAGCCAGAGCTCTGGAGCTGGAGGAGCCACATGGAGAACCCTACCAGCACTAGGTTCACAAGACTTTCCACCCACTGCCCTGTGATTTTCCTGCATTCGGCATCACTGCATGTGTTATGTGAGTCTGAAGAGGAATTTATAGATTGGTGTCAGACATATGGGCTAATATAGGACTTACGGACTTGATCTGGACTGGGCTGCATTGTTTCCTCAATATTCAATTGCTCTTGTATATAAGCTCATTCTTTAAAAAAATTTTTATAAACTTTTTCTTATACACATATGAATGTCTCTGAATTTGTTTCTGTAGTCTACCCAGACTCACACAGGTCCAAACATAACAAGTGGGAGGATACAACCACAGGACCAGGTTGTATTTTTTTTGGCTGTACACAAGTCTGAGCTGACTCAATGACAACTAACAACAACAATGCCAGGATGGGAGAAAGACGAGGCTATGGGGCTTTCGACTCTCAAGAGCGGCAGTCTCAGAAACCCACAGGGGCAGTTCTAGCTTTCCTACAGGGTCTCTGTGAGTCAGAATGGACTCAATGGCAGTGACTTTATCCCAGGAGGAGCCCTGTTGGCTTAGTAATGGGCTATGTATTGGGCTGCTAACTTCCAGGTCAGCAGTTTGAAACCACCAGCCACTCCATGGGGAAAAAAAATGAGGCTTTCTACTTCTGTACAGATTTATAGTCTCCGAAACCCACGGAGGCAATTTTACCTTATTGATTCGATGGCTCTGTGTTGAGTTGATCCCAGGAGGATAACTTGTGGCCAGGAGGCAGGCAGAAACCTAAGTGTGGAGTGGTGGAATGATCGTGTGATCAAGATCCAGTAGCAATAGGGATCTGGTGCGGTTCCTGCCCCCGCCCTGACCTTGGCTCCTGGGTGGGCTGGGGCTGTTTCACTCTGCAGCGGGGTACGGTGAGTGCTTAGGACTTGACTGTCCCAAGGCCCCTCTCTGTTCGAAAACCCTAACTCAGCTCTTTCTCAGCCTTGTCATCTGCAGTGTTCAGAAAGGGGACTTGTTGTTGGCTGTCATTGGGTTTGATCCCTGACTCATGGCGACCCCATGGACAGTGAGAGGGAATGCTGTCCAGCCCATCACCAAGCCAGGATCAGGTTCAGACCAGAACTTGTGATCCACTGGGCTTTCCTGGGTCGATTTTCAGAAGTGGATCACCAGTCTCTCCTTCTTAGTCTAGGAGCTCTGCCGAAATCTACAGTCTCCACCAGGAATTGAACTTGGGCCCTGTGTTAGACAGGGTTCTCTAGAGAAACAAGACCAGGACGCTTGTGATTTTATATATATATATATAATCATAAATATATAAACATAAGAAATAAACAGTTATTTATCTATAGAGCACTACAAATGGCTCAGTGCAACTCACTTCCGTGAGACAGTTAATACACTGGCAGTCCTTCAAGTCTTGAGGGTCGCCGGGTGCAAGTCAAAGAAGCAGACAGCTGAGTCCTCCGTAGAGCATTCAGGCACTCTGGCCATAAGCAGCAAACATCAAGGCAGGTCACTAAGAATCAGTCAGATGACAGGGTCCGACAGTCCCCAACTCAAGTGATACATATGCCAGAAGCGTGGTGAAGCAGGTCCTGAAGGAACCTCAAACTACAGCAACAGAGTCCACGGATTGGGTGTCTCACAGGCAGTGTAGCTCCCAAGTTGAGGCAGAGAATCAGCTAAGGCAGCCACACAGTGGTCCGATCACCAAAGAGCAAGAGACAAGAAAGGCTAGGCTCACTGAACCTCCTGTTTATTCTGGGGGCTGTTGGCCCTCGCATTTCTCTTTCATGGCAGACTCCCAGAATGGGGAGCCAGCTTTGTCCCAGGGTGCAAGCTCACTTCAGAGTCTTCAGAAGATTGACCTCTGCTCCTTGCCCTGTGGCCTGAAAGCCTCGTGATCCCAGAACTGCATCTGTTCTGCCTTTCTGGCGCTGGCCGACTCTAGGTGCTAAGGTAGAACGGTGCTCACAGGGCTGGTCTTGTGACTTGGGTGCAGGCTTACAGAGCGGATCCATTTTCCATCCAGCAGTCTATACATCTTTTGTAATTCTCTTCACGGACCATCACTTACCCTGCTCCCTCCCCGTGTCTCCTGTTTCCATTCCTCCTTCCCACCCCCTTCTGAACCTGTAGGCCAATGCTGTTGTCTTCTTCATCTCCAGCGGTTTCTAATTCTAAAGCAGGGGATGGGAACCTTTCTTCTGCCAGGAGCCATTTGGAGACCTGTGCCCTCACCCTCCAGCCACACAAAATGATCAACTTAAAAATTACCCTGCTCTGTTTGGCCACACATTTAATGAATTCACCCCTAATGGGGGGCTGGAGGACCTTGGTGGTGAAGTGGTTACACATTGGGGTCTGATCCCCGAGGTCTGCAGTTCTGAAAGACTATCTGCTTCTCAGAGGAAAGAATGGGCTTCCTATTCCTATAAAGAGTTACAGTCTTGGAAGCTCACAGGGGACAGTTCTACCCTGTCCTCTAGGGCTGCTTTGTGTTTGGATCGACTTGATGGCGCTGGGTCTATTTTGTTTTATTTTTTGGTTTCACGGGATGGCTGGAATTGCTGCTTTTTGGTGAGGCATTGAGGTTAGCTGGTATTTGCTGCTTCCACAAGCCCTGCTTCCCTCCCCGTCCCTGTTCTCAGGCATGCGTACCATAATCCTATTATTGTTCCCCGTATGGACCAGTCTATTGTTGGGGTGAAGACTGAGTCATGTGGGTGAGTTTGTTTCCAGCCCTGAAGAGAGACTTAGGGCCATCGTCTTGGGGTCCCACCACCCTGGTTTTAAAAACCTGAAAACGATTTTGAGTTTCCACATTTTCCTCTCAAACTCTCTAGGACCTTCTACCGTGATCCCTTTCAGAGCAGGTGGTCATGGTCTAGGTACTTCCGAGGGGACTTGACTCTCCAACCTCTTGGTTAGCAGCTGAGCCTGTTAACTATTTGCTCCACTGGGGATTCCCAGCACACACGTTGTGGTTGTGTGTTGCGTTGAGCCAATTCTGACTCCATATGTGCAGAGCAGGATTGTGCTCTTTAGGGGCTGCCAGGCCATGTTCTTTTGGAAGCAGGGTGCCAGTGCTTGTCTTCTGCGGGGTCCCTGGGTGGGTCTGCACCACCAACCTTTCAACCGGCAGTTGTGTGCTTAACTGTTTGCCCTGAGATTCTAATGAGGACATGAACAGCAAAAGCAACCAAACCCACTGCCACCACTCAATGCTAACTCACAGTGAATCTATAGGATAGAGCTGCTCCTGTGGGTTTCCAAGACGGTAATTCTTTAGGGAAAGAGAAAGCCTCTTCTTCCACCCTCAGAGAAGCTGGTGGTTTTGAACTGTTGACTTTGCAGTTTGCAGCCCAACAAGTAACCACTATGCCCGCCTGCAGCTCCTGTGGCATGTACTAGGTGCTCAATTAATGTTTATGACTTGTCCCCAAATTGACGTGTGCTTGTGGCTGCATCCAGTTCTGGGGAGCACTGTAGAACAAGGAGAGATGGAGGAGGGGCCCTGAGGGAAGCTGAGAGCTGGAGATTCCTGACCCCAATTTCTTCTAGGGCTAAACAGAGCCTCCCTTCTCTCTGAAACCCCTTGGCTGCCATCAGTAAGTGAGCCTGGGGAGTAGCTAGAGATGACCCATGGGACCAGCAGGTCCCACATTGAATGAATTCAGTAACTAGCATGACCCTCTCTCAGGCATCAATTGACCACGTCCCATTTTGGACGCCTCCCACCTGGAGGCTCCTGGCAGGGCGAGGGACCTCACCTGCCCTGGCCACGGCCTCTGGGAGACAGAGGGGCCCGACTGTCTAGTACTCTGTCAGTTGGATGAGCGGGAACGTGCGTTCCTGTTTGCACCTCTGCGCGGACATTATTCCGCATTTACTAATTGGCTTTACAGTCTTCTCCGTCGTTAATATTCATCTGTCAGAAACGGAAACATAAAAAAATAACTCGGCATCAGCACGCCTTCTTAGCTGGCCATACATCATGTGCGCAAGTTCGTATTCTTCAACCAGGAAGATGAAATCAGGAACATCTTGAGAAAGCCTTCTTGTGATCAATCATGTCATCTCGAACACGTTTCGGAGCTGGCTGCCGGCATCCAAAGAGATGTTTTATTCAAAAGAATGTATTTAAAGGAAATGACAGCACTTTTCAAATTTCGGCTTTTGGAAAACGGGATTTTTCAAGTCCGCCTGACCCCAAGCACCTCTGCACCTTGTAAGACCCGAGGGCTCGCTCAGGCTTCCCCTGGGCGCAGCTGGGAGGCTGGAGGGTCTCCTGCAGAAGGACGCAGGCAGGGGCTGGTGGTGGCTGGGCCCCGAGACATGAGTCTTGCGTGGTTTGGAGAAGGTCACTTGTCCTCTCTAGGTTTCATTCCGTCGTCTACTCATTGGTAAGCTGAAGAGGTTGTGTGAGCGTGGGGCCCTCCTCCGGCCCAGAGGAGTCCCTGGGCAGCACAAGTGGTTAAGCGCTATACCATTAGCTAAAGGTCAGTGGCTTGAATCCACCAGGGGCACCTCGTAAGACAGGCTTGAAGATCTGCGTGTGAAGTGTCGCAGCCTTTGGAAGCCCCGTGGAGCTGGTCTGCGTTGCCCACTGGGGTCTCATCCCATCAGGTTAGGTGGCCGAGCAGAGGAGGAGCAGGAGGTAGACAACTGGCCCCTCCCTGTCCTTCCAAGGACCCAGATGTACTTCCAAACTATATCAGCTTCTGTGCCTTCCTGTCCCCACCCGCTCGAAGGGTCAGAAGTCCTTGCCCCTGTGTGGACCTCCAGAGAAGTCTGTAGCTGACTCCCCAGAGCAGAGTAGCCAGAGGACTGCCAGGCCTGAGTGTGCCTGCTCACATGGTAGGAGTGTAGTGACCAGCAAGTAGATGAACCGAACCCTCTAGGAGGAGGTGCTTGGTCACCTGGCCCTCCCTGCCCACAGCTGGCCACCCGCTTCTCCTTCCTCTGTGGGTTAGGTGCGAAGGATTCTATGTCCTCCCTAGCCTCCCCAGCTTCGAGCTGGCTGACTCTCAGGGCCACAGAGACTTGCTGATTCCCAGGGACCCCCCTGACTGGGGGATCCTAATGCAGCTTCCCCCACTCCTCTGATCCCTGCCCTACGCACCCATTAAACACAGAAATTGGCTGTCTGCTCTCCCAGCACCCTCTCCCTGATCACCCTGGAGGGGAAGAGCGGTCAGACCTGGGTGCATTTCTGTGGAGCTCAAAGTCCACCCTGCTGGGCTGCTTACAGGGCCGAGGAGGGGGGACTGTGTTCCCCGGGGCTGTGTTCTTTACGGAAGTAGGCGGCCACCTTTTTCTCCTGTGGAGTGGCTGGTGGTTGCGAACTGTTAGCAGCCCCAAACCCTTGGGCAAAGCAGGTAGAGACCTGGTCATTGTCCCCATGGGCAGTGTTTTCCTTCTTGTGAAGACATTTTAGACTCTGTTTGTCAAATATACCAAGAACGTACCAGGACTCAGTCCTTCAGGACTCAGACCCTGGCCAACAAGGGAGGTCATTTTCGGGACAAGAATGCCCAAAGCCGCATGACCCCAAACACATGTCCTCACTCGCTGCCCCGGAGCCGATCCTGACTCTGAGCCACCGTATGAGACAGGGTAGAATGGCCCCTGTGAGTTTTGAGAGCGTAATTCTTTATGGGGGTAGAAAGCCACGTCTTTCTTCCAAGGAACCCCTGGTGGTTTTGAACTGCTAACCTTACGGTGGCCAGACCAGTGTACAGCCTACACGAGCTAGCTATTGGAAACCCCGGGGGCGTGGCCTGTGGTGGTATCTGGGACGCTGGCCCAGATCAAAAGCTTCACATACATTCTAGGCAAACTGCTCATCTGAAGGCTTAGGAAGCAGAGACCCTAAAAGAAAACCTCATTCGCCTCAGGTCCCAGCCCGCCCGCAGGGCGGCGGAGGGAGGTGGGGCCTCCTGAGGGCTTTCCTGCATCCCCAAATCCCCCTCTCAATCAGAAGCATCCACACAACTCTCTCAAGTGCACAACTTTGTTCTGAATCTGCTCCCCGCATTTAAGGCATAAATAGAAAACCGTCGTTTGTAAAAAAAACAACACATAAACAACAAACCTCCACTTCAAGCCATATGCTGCCAACCACACCCATCTGCCACCCGAGTTTCCAACCCTGCCGACTGTCAAGCACGCATCCTGGGACACTGTGCCAAACACTTCACAGCCAAGCCCTGCTGGGAATGACAACGTGGAGCGGTGGGTGACATCTCATTAGAGTCGCATGGGCCTCTTTGTGGCAAGCATGCGACTCCTCTGCTATTGGAATGGGAGGCCCTCGATTGAACGACCGAGGCGGGAGACCAGGGCCCGGGGATTGCCTGTGATCCAGCCTGGCCTGGGGACAGAGGTGATGGTGGTAGAGCCCAGGTCACAGCCGGCAGCACAGACCTGCCTTGTGGTCAGATTGGATGACAAAGGGCTCCTGTAGGCAGGCTGTCCGTTTGTCCATCCATCCATCTGGGTGGGCAGGGGTCTGGATCAGGCTCCCGAGGAGGAGATGGGGGTGGGTGGGAGGGGTCTCCGTTGTCTCGATCACCACACCACTTAGGAGGGGTTGAGTCACACAGTCGGACCAGAATCAGGACAGCTGGGCTCTAAGGCGGGGTGGGGGAGTCTAACCATTGGTGTCACGACTGCCCTTGGGGTGCAGCTGCGGCGTGTCTATGCAGTACCAGCTATAGAAAGGACAAAGGTCATTTCCTAAATAAACATGACCTGGAGACTCAGGGCTTCTGCTAGGTAGCTTGCTTAGGGACAGGGGTGTCCCTGCCATGCCAGCCAAGGCCCCCATAGAGGAGGCTGGAAAGAAATCAGGCAGCTATTAGATGCCTATGAAGACCCCAAACTGAGCATGCTCGTACTCAAGCCCCTGAGCCAGGTGGGAGGCACACCTGGGTGGGCCAAACTAGGCTCTGGTTCATGACATCACCCAGATGGGCCTAAGTCAGCCAATGGGGTTAACCAATACCATCACACGCCTTCACCAGCCATGGGGTGGGCTAGAATAAAGGCAGGGAGCATGCTCTGGGACGCCCTCTTACCCTGCGCCTGGTCAGAGGCAGGTAGAGAGGGAGGTTCTCTTCCCCACTTGGGTGCACATGCGCCCGCTCTGGGCCTCCTCGGGGCCCACATGCTCTCAGCCTCTAGGGTGCCTGGGCTTCTGCCCTTCCAGGATCCCCCCTCTCCCCAAAATCTGCACGCACGGGTGCTCTTTTCTATGAGGTTGTTTGGGCCCAGTTGTGAACCCCTTTAAGACTGTAAAACCTGAAACTTGTCCTGTCCTTCGTAGAAACCCACTTGCATGTAAAAACGGGCTTTGGTGTGAATTCTTTCATTGTATGAAGCCGAAAACTGAATATTACCTACTGTGTGATCAGGTGAGAGTCCCAGGGCAGTGAGACAGTTTAAGCTCTGGCCTACTAGCCCAAAGTTTGGTGGTTTGAACTCACCTGATGCACTGCGGAAGAAAGCCCTGGACACCTGCCTTGCAGGATCGCAGCCCTGAAAACCTCCAGGAGCACAGTTCTGCTCTGCAGTACATGGAGTCAGGGGGAGTTGGAATTTCTTTGAAGGCAATGTTTTTATTGGGGGTGTGGTGTGGGGGTGGGTAGAGGAGGTTACAGTCAGGTGGAGGACCTTCCCCCAAAATTAAACACACTGTCTTCTAATCAATTCTGACTCTTGGTGACCCTATAGGACAGGGTAGAACTGCCCCTGTGGGTTTCAGAGACAGTAACTCTTTACAGAGTGGACAGCCTCGTCTTTCTGCCGTGGAGCCGCTGGTGGTTTTGAACTACCGACCTTGCAGTTAGCAACCCAACAGGTCACCACTCTGTTACCAGGGTTCCTGCTGGCAGAGGCCTCAGAAAACCCACAAAGGGTTTCTGGAACAATCAGGGCCCCCTTGATGTTGGGTCCCTTTTGTTACTTTCCTGGGTGGGCAGGTCTCTCAGGACCTTGTTTGGTGGCCCTCGGGGCTAGTGGGAGGCTTGCTGAGATTGTAAGCTCTGTGACCCTCCTCGTCCACCCTCCAGTGGGGCAGAAGGCCAAGCATTTGCCCTGGTTCAACCAAGGATCCTAGCAGGTGAGAAGCTGAGACATGGCTGGGGTACACACAGGAATCCCAAACCCAGACGCAGACACCTGCTGAACGCAATTCACAATGACTCATTGGCTCAGACCACCCTCATTGTCAGCCCCAGAATCACCAGGAATGTGCCATGTGCCCTGGGCTGCCTGGCCTTTTAATTGAGGTGTTTTGTCCAGGTGCCATTAATCCCACTCAGTTACATCGTGTTCCCAGGTGATGGTTACAGGAGTCCGAGTGGCGTACTGGGAGTGTGTAGGGCTGCTAACCCCAAAGCCAGCGGCTTCAAGCTACCAGCAGCTCCTTGGGAGGAAGATGGGGGTTTCTACTCTTGTGTAGAGTTACAGTCTCAGAAACGGTGGTAGATAACATGATCGCTTGTCAATTTGAGGATTAAGAATGTAGGGGTGGGGTCTAGCTTGTCAATCAGATAATAGCTAATGAGCTCTCTGTGTGGGCGTGGCCTTCTGAGAATTCAGAGAAATCCGGTACTTCCTCCTTGGAGGTGGGAGATTCTCTGCTCACACCCTGGGAGACACAGCAGCTGACAAGACACATGGATCCACCCTGATGCAGAGACCCCTGCCAGTGCTGAGATGTTTCCAATGGACACTAGACCCAAAGATTTTCTACCCACTGGCCTGTGATCTTCCACATTCAGCGTCATTGCATGTGTTTTGTGAGTCTGAAGAGGACTTTATAGACTGGTATCAGACATATGGGCTAATATCGGACTTATGGACTTGAGCTAGACTGGGTTGGGATGTTTTCTCAATGTTCAATTGCTCTTGTATATAAATCTCTTTCTTATGCACATCTGCGTGTTCATGGATTTGTTTCTCTAGTCTGCCCAGACTAACACAGAAACCCACAGAGGCAGCTCTAGCCTGTCCTGTAGGGTGGCTATGAGTTGGCATCAACTCCGTGGCATGTGGCTGACAGGCAATGCTGGGCAGCTACTCTAAGTGCCAAATTAAGCCAGCCTCTAATCCGGCTTGTGCATGAAGATATGTTTGAGATGGGAAACAAAACCAAACCCCCCCAAACAAGAAACCCTTCCTCCCTGCAGCCCCTTCTCCCGCTGCCACTTCAGGTGTGTTAGGACCCTTTTCCTTGTCATTTGAGAGTCTGAAAGCCAGGCTGGAGTCCTCCCCGCACGTGGCACAGATGTTTTGGCACAAACTGTCAAAACACACTTGTGCTTTTCCTCTTTGGGAAGCTCCCGCCCCCGCATTTGATGGGATCGGGAGGGACTGCCAGTCACACTACCCGAAGTTGGGGGTAGGGGACCCTGAGGGAGGGAAACCACACGTATCTCCCGTCTTCTTTCTGGAGAACTAAGCCGTGCACTGTCACTGCCAGGAGCTGCCCAGTTCCTGTCCTCCCCAAGGCGAGATGCAAGGAGGCTTCAAAAAGTTAACGGAAAAAAAGTTCATTATCTTTTAACTCCATGGACCTTGGGGAAGCCCTGAGTTCAGTTCGGTTCGGTTCTCTACAGAAGTGAGACCTGTGACGCTTGTGAATGTGGTCAACAGAGGCTGATCTCAAGAAACGGCTCATGCAGTTACCGACAGGGAGGTCCAGGCCGGCTCGAGTTGGGCTTCTCTCTGACTTGTGGTAGCTGTTGAACCTTTGAAAGCAGGATGACAAAGCAGAGATGGCAGGGAGCACAGGCTGGTGGATGCAGAGGTCTGAAGGAATCCACAGTCAGTCTGCTGACAGCTCTTGGGTATAGCAGCCTTCTAAAGCGTAGTGGGTTACTCGTTGGTCTACGAATCTTGAGGTCAGCAGTTCGAACTCACTAGCTACTCCGTGAACTAAAAGAGGCTGTCTGCTCCTGGAAAGATTTATAGCCTCAGAAGCCCACGCACAGGAGTGGTTCCAGCCTGCTTTAAAGGGTCACTCTGCATCAGCATGGACTCAGGGCGGTGAGAGGAGAGGAAATCCTGTGGGACAGTTCTGCTGGGTCACAGGGGTCACCATGAATTGGGCTGGGCTTGATGGCACCCCCAGAACAGCACTTCATGGAAGATGAGGGCCAACACAACCCACTGCTCCCCGCTCCTCTCCCTGACCCCGACTCCCACCCTGCTGCTTCCCTTTCCTGACATCTCCCTCCCCTGGTGGGAGCCAGCATTGCTCTTCCTCTACCCTGGAGCCCCAGAGCTGAGCATTCCCACTCTGGCTGACAGACCAGTGCCCAGCAGCCGCTCTGGCTGACAGGAAGGAGGCATGCTTTGGCCCCAAGCTTCCACGGCTTCCAGGGAACTCTCCTCCTGCCCTCAGTGGCTCCTCAGGAGGAAGCCCCCTGGTCAGGAGCATGGAGGGTGTCTACTCCTCACTTCTGCCAACAGCAGCCTGAGAGGGAAGCCAAGCCATGAAGAGTTTTCCCCAAAATCTGATGACACAAACTATTCGCCCTAACTGCGGCTTCACCTCTGGGTGGGTCCCAGCCTCCAACCTCCCGCGAGAAGCCGAGCCCGGCATTGGGGGGTCAACCAGGGACCCTGGCTTGAGCCGCGCCCATTGCCTGGAGGCCATTCTGACTCATAGTGACTGTCCCTGGAGGTTTCCAAGGGTGCCACTCTTTGAAGAAGTCACATCTCTCTCCTGATGGAGCAGCTGTGGGGTTGAACTGCCCACCTTTCAGCTGGCAGCTGAGCTCACGACCCCGGAGCACCAGGCTCCTCTGGTGAGAACTTCCCCTGTGGGTGTCTAAGATGGCCACCCTCTATGGGAGAGGGGAGCTTCATCTTTGTCCCTTGGAGCAGTGGATGGCTTTGAACTGCCGGCAGAGAGGATGGATTGGAAAACACAGAGGAAACCTCGGATTTGAAGAAAGAGTATCTCTCCAATCACCGCTCATCACTGTGGTGCCCTGTTCTCGCCTCCCACAGAGCAACCTGCCTGGAAAATCATGGCCAGCGACACTGCCTTGGAGGTAATGCCCAGGGCATCTCAGGTGTGCCTGTGGCTCCATTGCTGCCACAAAGCCCTGAGCCCCAGGCTGAGAAGCCCCAGGTGCTCTCATCTATGGGCCTCGGTCTTCTCTTAAATAGACCTAATCCCAGTACCACTGAGTCCATCCTGACTCATGGAGACCCTGTATAGTCATATGGCTTTGGAGCAGAGTACACTGTGCCCTGGAGTCTCTGGGTGTGTTGGTCTGGGTAGGCTAGGGTAACCAATCCACAGAAACTCATATGTACAAGAGTTTTATATAAAGGGTAAGTGTACATTCAGAAAGCATCCCAACCTATTCAGTCCTGGCCCATAAGTCCGACTTAGCCCATAGGTCCGATACTGATCTACAATGTCCTCCTCAAACTCACAAAACACACACAATGACACCGAATGCAGGAGGATCACAAGCCAGTGGGTAGACAGTTTTTGAATCCAGTGGCGGTGTAAGCATCTCAGTGCTGGCAGGGGTCTCCACGTGACTTCTCCAGCACCCAGGGCTGCATCAGGGTAGGTCCATGTGGCTTCTCCTCAGGGATGTCTCACAGGAAGTGAGGCTTGTCAGCTAAGGCAGCTGCACCCTGGTCCAACCATCAGAGAACAAGAGACCAGAGAGCTAGAAAGGTGAGGCTCTCTGAGCCATTTAGCTCTCCGCCCTTCAACTAATCCCACATGTGTTTATCGGCCAGGTTGGCACCATAAACCTTAACTATCTCCCTGGGTAACACTGGCTGACCTCTGCCTTCTGATTCCATTCAGGGCAGTGGGATGGTTTGAATCCCACCCGTGTCTCTGTCCCACTGGACGCATAATAGGATGCTTCTTTGGTGACGGGCTCAACACCAGTGTTGGGGAGATGGCCCCAGACATCAAAGATGTCTCGGGATTGATGAAATGCATCAATGTTCCTCACTCCACTGATGTATTTTGTAGAACGCACGTAACTAATCCGTCAACAATGAGAGCGTTCTCACATTGTGAACTTTTGCATGCTAGAAGGCACGGTGATTTTCCCACGCCCTTCTCTCCTTGGTGCCCCCCCTCCCCCACTGATATGCTCTTGCTGTTCTCAGAAGGGTGGCATGGGAGCCAACAAGCTGGGAAGTGAGGGGGTCGGGTGGGAGGGAGAAGGGATCAGGGGCGTAGAGCTTTATCAAACCAGAAGCAACAGTGCCCCCGTTTATTAAAAGCACAGAGAAGGGGAGGCTTCTCCCCTAGGAAGAAGTCGGGAAACGACCACAGAAATGACACGAGAAGAGAGGAAAATGCTCACGCGTGTCTCCATGACACGGTTGAGTCCTGAGTCTCCAACTTGGCCGTCGCCGCACCTCTTCTGAGACTCCCATTCGGAGGCTTGACCTGCAATGTTTCCCATCCCCGTTACCATGACAAATGGCCCACATGGTACAAATTCTGGCCTTTTCCTGTTTCACCTCATCGCCTCTGACAGAACCAGCCAGAAGCCCAGCATTAAAGGGCAAGTAGGTTTTGGGTAGCAGTCAGCTTAGTGGAATCCCCAAGCTGCTGCATTCCTAGTTAGAAATGCCGAGATCCGTTCTGGGACGATTCGGAGGCTTTTATGAAAAACAAAAACAAAACACCAAACTCGCTGCCATTGAGTCTATGCTGACTCATAGCGAACCCCATGGGTTTCTGAGACTTTAATTGTTTAAAGGAGTAGAAACCCAAGTCTTTCTTCCAAGGAGGCTGCTGGTGGTTTTGAACTGCCCACCATGTAGATTGTAGCTCATTGCATAACCACTATACCACCAGGGCTCCTAGAATCTTTTAAAACCTTGACCCAATTACGGAAGACTCTTAAGGCTTGATTTCTATATCCCTAAACAAAGATCACGCAGTGGTAGACTTTCTGAATTTGGCAATTTTCTGAGAGGTGTCCTGTCTCTTAGAGGCATTGAGAGGGTGGGGGAAGGTTGATGTTTGTGATAGGCCTGAAGTGATGAAGAAAATGTGCAGATTCTCCGCGGTGACAGTTCTTCTCATGGTTGATGTGTTCAGGGCCCATGGTTGGTTGTGGAGGGAGGTTCTGCTTCCAGGGACATACATCAGGGTTGGGCAGGATTTCATTCCAAGTCTGCTCACACCCGCCATCCTCCTGATCTGTGCTGGGAGTTTCTACTTTGCTTCTGACCTTGGCCATCTGAGCAAGTGCCCAGTGGCCCCAGCTTTGTTGTTGTCTGTTTTTCCTGGCTGGGTCTGGTGGGCAAGGCTGTCTCTAAACTCTGGCCTTCCAGTCTGGTCCAACATGGATGTCTTGATCCAAAAGCCCGTACTCTGAGACACCAAGAACTCACCAGGTGAGGCTAGGAGTCTCTGGAGGCGTAGGGGATGAAATGTTGAGCTGCTGACCAAAAGGCCAGTGGTTCAAGCCCACCAGCCACTCTGTGACAGAAAGACGAGTCTGTCTAGTCCTGTCAGTTTGGGAACCCCCAAGGGGAAGTTCTGTTCTTCCCTGTAGGGCAGTGGTTCTCAACCTGTGGGTCTCGACCTTGACCCTTTCACAGGGGTCGTCCGATTCACAGCAGCAAAATGACAGTGATGAAGTAGCAACAAAAATAATGTTATGGTTGGGGGGTCACCACCCCGTGAGGAACTGTATTAGGGGGTTGCGGCATGAGGAAGGTTGGGAACCGCTGCTGCAGGGTCACCACAGGGTGGAACAGACTCAATGGCAGTGGGCTGGGAACAGGAACTCGGCCTCAGCGCTCTTCCTGCCCAAGCAGATGAGAAAGAGGAGGCTCCTGGAACTGACGCTGCTTCCCGAAGGCCCTCTGCTTGGGGAACCGTAGAGCATGGCAGTTGGAAACGCTGCTGTCTGAGTCTTCGGCCCCTTCTCTCTCTGACTCTGAGAAGCTAGCAGAGCCCTGCTGATCCTGGGCTCCTGGGTGCTCACGTCTGGCGCTGCTGTGCCCTCTGAGAATCAGGGGAGGCCGGACTCCTTGGTCTGCCAGGCCTGCACGTGCGCCCTCTCCTAGTGGCCGCCGGTGGGGGTCGGGTGGGGTAGGGTGAGGGGAGCTGCCTTCAGCTTCCCCAAGTCCCTGCTCCAGCCTCCTGGGCAGAGACTCCCCCTCCGTCTCTTCTCCCCTGTAACTGGACAACTTAACAAGCTGGGAACATTTGCTAAGACGACCGACGACGTGCTCGGCATAGCTGGGTTTCTGGGGAAGGGGAGCTGGACAGGGGCGCAGAGGCGATGAAGGGGTGAGACCCGTGGGGCTCCAGGAGGACTAGCCCTGCCCGCTGTGCGGGCTCTGCCTTCTCAGATAGGCTCTTCTCGCCAGCTCACCACCGCCTGACCATGCGGGTGCTAGACGCCAGGCGCCCAGTGCCGTGGGCTTCTGCCCTCACAGAGTAGCGCGGATCTGAGCTCTTTTTCTCTCGGGGGGAGAAGCGGGTGGGTTTGGGGGGAAGGCCTATTTCAGCTGTGTGGCCCCATTGTAAGATGGCATTCCCAAACAGCCCCCTCGCTGATGGAGAAAGCAGGGGCTGGGCCTGAGCTGAGCATTAGCAAGTGTTGGTGGGATTCCTACACATGGGTCCTTTCACTGAAATTCGGGCGTCTCCGCCCATTTGAACCCACTCCCCTCCTTTGAGTTCATTCCCCAGAAGGGGAAGGATCTCTGTTCCTGCCTTGCCAGGTGCACATCCTTATCAGGGAGGCTAGGCAACTTACCCAAAGCCACATAGCTAATGGATCCATTCTGATTCCAACAGCCTGCAGCGCCCTGGTGGCATCGTGGCCCCCGCACTGGGCTGTTATTCACAAGGTCAGCAGTTCGAAACCACGTGGAGCCGAGCTGTTGCTCAGGAGAACGATGAGGCGCTCTGCCCCCGGAAGGAGTGAAACTGAGTGAGTAGGGGTCGGACACTACCAAGGCTCAGCGTTGTGCCGTCTGGTCAGACTAAGGTCCAATTTGGGAGTTCAGAAACGAGGTTCTTTAGCAGAAACCAAGCCAGGCATTCAGTGTGCTTTCAGCACTCCCCCCTCCCCAAAGAAGCGGGGTGGGGTGGGTGGGTCATTCTTTAACACGCCTGTTGCAGGACTAAGAGGTTCAAGCTCTCACAGTCAGGTGCTCCATTCCGGGTCTACTTCTCACCTCACCCCCACTTTCCAGTGTGGGACTAGTCTTCCTGGCAGTCCCCAGGCCCACAGCGTTGGAGGTGCCAGGTGGCAGCAGGCCACACCCGCCACAGTCCCCAGGCGCCAGCATGAAGGGCCTGATTAACTGAAAACATTCCCCAGCTTCTGAAGCACTTGATTAAAGTCAGTTGGGGAAGGAGAAGATAAGCTCTTACAAGGGCTAATTTGAGGCTTAGAAAACCTGAATATGTCTAAATCCCTAACTGTAGCGTGTGGGGCCGGTGGGAGGGCGACGGGACATTCCGGTGGCGGAGGCATGTGCCCCATGGCCCTCAGTCCCCACCCTTCCTTTGTGGCAGCTGGCTGCTCTTCTTTGCCTTTCTTCAGCTCCCCAGGCCGCCAGGCCTGCTCCCTTTGAAGGCAGAGAGATGGATGGCTTTGGATCCCCTAAAGCTGCCTCTTCGCAGCCCCAGCTGTCTGGAAAAATCAAAGTGGGGGTTGAGTGATGTTGTCCAAGGTGTCCTCTTGAGGTGCAAATGGCTCACCCAGGCCTTGCTGCCGTCCTGGCTGCTGGGGACACTGGTATAGGGCGGTCTCCCCGACCCAGCCTGCGGGTGCTATCGCTCTGCCTGGATGGCTCTGGCTCACTTCTGGTATTTGATGGGAATCTATTGCCAACAGGTAGACAGGGGGAGACCCCATTCTGGCTGCCCCTCTCGGCCTGTGGGGTCTTCAGGGGATGGTGTTTTATTGACCTAAGCTGCCACTGAGTCCAATCTAAGTCATAGTTATACCACAGGGCAGAGCAGAACTGTTCCTTTGGGTTTCCAAGGCTGTAAATCTTTTTAAAACATTATTTTATTGGGACGCATACCACTTTTATCACAATCCATCCATCCATCCATCCATCCATCCATCCATCCATCCATCCATTGTATGAAGCACATTTGTTGCCATCATCATTTTCACAACATCTTCTTTCTACTTGAGCCCTTGGTATCAGCTCCTCATTTTTCCCCTCCCTCCCCCACCTTCCCTCCCTTATGATAATTTCTAAATTATTATTATTTTTTTATGTCTTACACTGATCAATGCTTCCCTTCTCCCACTTTTCTGTTGTCCATTCCCCCAGGGGGGGTTATATGTAGATCATTGTGATCAGTTCCCCTTTTCTCCCCCCACCTTCCCCTAACCACCCTGCTATCGCTACTCTCATTATTGGGAGTTTATCTGTCCTGGAGCTCCTGTGTTTCCAGCTCTTATCTGTACCAGTGTACATGCTCTGATCTAGCCAGATTTATAAGGTAGAAGTGGGGTCATGATAGTTGGTGGGGGAGCATTAAGGAACCTGAGGAAAGGCAGCGGGGAGCCTCTTCCCTTCACCTCCCTGTGGCTGGTGGGTTCTGGTTCCCTCCTTGGGCTCCTGGGCTCCCTTTGTGTTGGTGATGGGGTCACAGCAGGCTGTAATCCCAAACCAAACTCACTGACATGGAGTTTGAGTCTGATTTACAGTGATCCTATAGGACAGGGCAGAACTGCCCCTGTGAGTTTCCAAGACTGTGACTCTTTATGGGAGTAGGGAGCCTCATCTTTCTCTCTCAGAGTGGCTGGTGGTTTTGAACTGCTGACCTTGAGGTTCGCAGCCCAATGTATAACCCATTATGCCACCAGGGCTCCTATGGTTTGCTGTGCTTGAGCATAATTACAGCAAACTTACCAACATCAAAACCTGAGCCAAATAGGCCAAGCCTGCTGCCACCTGGTCTGCTCTGAGTGATGCCGCGTCATGTGTTAACAGAGGGGAGAGGTCTCCATGGGGTTCCTAGCCTGTAATTGCCAGGGAGGCCAATGGCCAGGCCGATTTTTATTTCGGGTACCACTGGGTGGGTTTGCATCATCAACCTGTTGGTTAGTGGTTGAGTGCAAACTGTTGGTACCACCCAGGAACCCAGGGGAGTAGACATGGTTTTGTAGGTGAGAAGCCCAACACACTCTGACTGAGTCCCTTCCTCAGGGCACCACGTCAGGGTGATGGCCAGCAGAATCCTCATCTGGAAGCTAAAGTGGGCCATGGGCCAAGGATGCGCTCCCTCTCCCCAGCTCCTTAGCACCTATCACTCCCGCCAGCTTCTCAAGACCAAGTAGGAGAGGGGAACCACTGTTTCTCTGAAAGTCCATTGCCAGACCTTTCTTCTGAGGTGTCTCTGGGCAGCCTTGGGCCTTTAGTCTTTCCTTGAGCAGCCTAGTATGAGGTGCACACAGAGATCCCGGCAGCTATCTCTCGTGACTCTGAATACTGAGTGTGTTAGTCTGGGTAGAGTAGAGAAACAAATCCAGGGAGACTCATATGTGTGTAGGAAAGAGCTTTATATACAAGAGCAGTTGAACATGAAGAAAACATTTCAGCCCAGTTCTGATCAAGTCCATATGTCTGATATTAGCCCATATGTCCGATACCAATCTATAATGTCCTCTTCAGATTCATGCGACACATGCAATGATGCAGAATGCAGGATGATCACAGGCCAGCGGGTGGGAAGTCTTGTGGATCCAGTGGTGGTGTAAGCATCTCAGCAGTGGCAGGGGCCTCCACGTGGCTTCTCCAGTTCCGAGGCTCTGGCTGCCATCAGTCTGTCTCTTTGTGGCGTGTCAACAAGAATGTCTTGCAGGGACAGAGCATGCGTCCCGTCTCCAGCGAGCTATTTATCTCCTTTGTGCCTCCAAATGAGGTCATCAAGCTGCAACCTGATTGACAGGCCAAACTCCACCCCTTCACTTTCAAGTCTCAAATTGACGCCAGATTATGTCACTACCACATGGGGGGGGAGACTAGTCTTCTATGTTTATAAAAACCAGTGATTGGCAGCTTCCTATGCCTAGTGGCAGCATGGAGACACGCTCAATTTCCTTCAAGGCCTTAAGCCATACCTTGGGTCAGAAATGATCACACCGGGCCACCAGCCTCAGGGAAGGCGGCATCCTGGGCCCTCCCAACTCCCAGCCTCTTGGATCCAGAGGCCCAGGATCTTGTCTGACCTGAGAACCCAGCTTCTGCCACGTGAAAGATTGGTTCTGCTTGTGAGGGCCTCAAAGCACACTGTTGCCTGTGCCCCCTTCCAGCCTTCCCTCCAGTATACCTTCAGGGCACGTCTTGGGTGAACTGGAGAGACTCTCTGTCCTAGGAATCACGGTCCCCGGGATCCACAGTGTGGGGGGGTGGGGGGGCCTTACTGCGCGCTGGAGCAGTGCCCTGCAGGAATCCTCACTGAGCTCTTGTATTCCAAGGAAGCAGACCAGTCAGTGGCTGTGGGGGTGGGGAGTGGGGGGTTTCAGCCCCTTCATTCCAACTTAGTCCCCACTAGTCTGTCTGGGGGTTGCCTTGGGCTGCTTTCCTGTGGCCAAGATGCTGGGAGTGACACCTTCCACAGGGTCACCTACGGTGGGCAGGTGGCCTTTTCAGACAAAGTGGACTAGGAAGAAAGGCCTGGCTATCTGTTGAATGTTCAGCAGTGAAAATTCTTGGGATTACAATAGACCATTGTCTGATACTGCTCTGGAAGATGAGCCCCCATCCCCTCCACCTCCAGGGTATCAAGGACAGGAAATCCTCAGTGGCTGCCACGGTGGGCTTAGAGGTCCAACAAGCAGAGAGGTGGCTCAGCACCAGGCGGCTTGAGCAGGAGCTGGCTCGATGGTGATGAACAAGAGCATGTTAGCGCCGAGAAGTAAATTCTTCATGTTTCTGCAGACAGGACAGTTTGTGGGTGTGGGTTTCTCAAGTGGGGCTTCTTTCTGTTTGGTGGACTTAGAAAGAGGACGTGTTGAAGAAGGAAAGCAAAATGGAGTGGGGTAGACAGTCTAGACACACTAGAGCCCAGTCAAGAACGAGAATACAATCCATGGTGGCGCAGTTGTTACGTGTCGGACTGCCAACATCAAGGTCAGCGGTTGGAAACCACTAACTGCTCCTTGGGAGGAAGAAGAGGCCTTCTACTCCCAGAATGGGTGTCAAGAATCTTCATCAGTCTTTGTACAAGAACGAGGAAACTGTTCTGGGACTGATTGTGGGGATGATTGTAGAACTCTTCTTGATGCAATTGGACTATTGTGCTGTGTGTGTAAATTATATGCCAATAAAGCTGTTAACAAACAAAAGAGTTACACTCTTGGAAATCCACAGGGGCAGTCCTCCCCATCTTCTAGGGTCTCTCCGAGTCTGTATCAACTTGATGGCAGTGGTTTTTGTTTTTAATAGATTGAAAAACGCCTTCAATGTAGAAACAAAAAGGGCATATCACGTACCCAGTTATCTTGTGAAGATTGGCTACTTTGGAGAAGAATCTAGTACAGGAGAGCTCGACCACTCACCATATTCCCAAGCCATTAAACATCCAGAAAACAAACACACCGAATTGCTTATGGTGGTGGAGTGGTTCCGTATTGCTGACCACAAGGTCGGCAGTTCAACCCCACCAGTTTCTGTGCAGGAGAAAGATGATGCTGTCTGCTCCCATAAAGATTTACAGTCCATTCAATAGGCTCCATCTATTCAATAGGCTCCATCCATTCAATAGGCTCCATCCAGTCAATAGACTCCATCCAGTCAATAGGCTCCATCCAGTCAATAGACTCCACCCAGTCAATAGGCTCCATCCAGTCAATGAGCTCCATCCAGTCAATAGACTCCATGCAGTCAATAGGCTCCATCCAGTCAATAGACTCCACCCAGTCAATAGGCTCCATCCAGTCAATAGGCTCCATCCAGTCAATAGACTCCATCTAATTAGAAGGCCAGTCATAAAGGAGATCACTCATATGGAAGGCACAGGGTTACAATTTTTTCGGCACAAAGGGCTTTTGCACGTCAGGAGAAACACTAACTAATGACAAGGACCCAGGGGCCACGAGGCAGAATCGATCTGTAGGAATGATCAGGGGAACCCAGGACTATATACAAGAGCAACTGTAGCCAAGAAACGTCTGCGAAGCTTTCCAGGTGAGACTGGGGAACGAGCCTCGTGTCCTCCTGGGATGTAGTCTCAGCAGCTTGGGAGATTATCTAGGGTCCCAGGATCAAAGGTGAAGCTCCCGTTTTGCAGGAGGTACAACGTAAGAGTCTGGGGAATGAAAGCACACGCACAGGTGTGCGGGCGACCCCCTCTTCAGGATGAACAAGATCCCCCCACCCCTGCCTCCACCCTCTCACAGTGCCTCTCTCTGCATGCTACCATGCTTTATTTGAGTCTGTCTTTTCTTTCATATGTCCTGGTCATATTTTCCAAATTTCTATAACAAGCTTTTATAAGCAATAGTGGTTATTTTGATAAACCAATTGCTGTTAAGTTGGTGCGTAAAAAGCTAGAAGCTCTCTGGGATCGACTAGAGCAGTGTTGACACAATGGCAGCACTGGAAGGACGTCTGCTCTCTGTCAATTAATCTGTTATTAATCAATTAATCTAACTATCCATCCCCCCGAATGAAATACCTAATAAAATATCCTTAGGGGTGTGTGAAGGCAGTCGCTTTCAATTAAAACACAAAGGGGGTTTCGTGATTGAAATTTGAGGGTTCTGAAATCCCCTGGGAAACAAATTGCAATTAAATAACAAGAACCAAACCCAAACCCCAAGCAAGCCAAATGCCCCTGAACTATAAAAACAATCTCTAGACTACAATATAGCTGTTTAGTGCTTTTTTGTCGTTCCCCCTGTTCAGAGTAAAGCTGTTTCTTATCAACAAAAAAAAAAGGAAAAAAAACGAAAAAAAAAAAACAATCTCCAAACAACCGCCCCCCCCAAAAAACAAGCAAACACACCGCCCCCAACCAAAAAGAAACAAACCCATGACAATTCCTTAAAAGAACGAACTTGAAGGTGCGTGGTGCTGGCAGATATTAAAGTAGATCATGAAGCGCTCATCCTCAACCCCTTGATTTCAGAAAACAAATGAACCTGTAGCTTACTGGTGGCATCACAGGGTAAGTGCGGGGTGGGGGGGGGGGCGGTGCTTCAAGCCCACCTGCTGCTCTGCGGGAGGACCAGGCTGTTCGTTCCCTTAAAGAGTTGCAGTCTCAGAAACCCAGCGGAGCCGATCTCTGTCCTGTAGGGTCGCTTTGGGTCAGCATGGCCTTGATGGCAGTGGACTATAGCTAATGTGGGCATTAAAGGCGTTTTAGTGTGTTCAGGGGCGCCGTTCTACCCTAATAAAACACACGGAGACCATTTCAGCATATGCTAAAGAAAGCCTTTCAAATAGAACCTTAGGGTAGGGAGGAAGGAAGACAGATTGCATCACTGGCTCAGCGCCCCCAAGTGTTGACAATTAACGCAGCGCCCCCCTCTGGCCACGGATGGTCTACGTGGTGTGGCCTGGCAACCTCGGCAGCTGGATGCCCACCTCTCATACTGCCCCGAGGCTGCAGTGACCTCCTGCCTGTGCTGCAGCCTCACACGCTCCTTCCGCGGCGACTTTGCACCTGCTGTTGGTACACTCTTCCCAGAGTCTCGGTTTCCCAGTGCAGTTCTAGCAGAAACACCGCAGGTGAGTGGGTGGCTTGATCGAACGTGAACTTCATTTTCTCACTGTGGAGGGGTCTGGAAGTCCAAATACAGGGAAGCGGCTCCAAGGGAGGGTTTTCTGGCTCCGTCTGCCCTCAAGGAAGGTCCTTGTCTCTTTTCAGCATCGATTCCTTGGTGGGCTTTGTGATGCTGGGGTCTGTCTCATGGGCGCTTCCTTCCCCATGCCCATTCTGCTCCACCTGCATCTCAGCGGCGGTTGGCATAGCGATGCGGCCTTTTTCATATGCAGTTCCATTCCCAAATGGGATGACACCTACAGGGTCGGGGCTTAGGACCGACGTCAGCACGGATATTCTGGGACACAAGTTAGTTCATCGCACTGGCTCCTCCCAGGATTGCCTCCACCCGTCTCATGTTGCTCAGCGGTTCTCTCCCTGAGACTCCTGCAGCCACCCATCTCCTCTGGGACATCCATGGTTGCTTTCCTCCACAGACCGGCTTCTCATGCCCCCACTGGGATGTGGTCCAGCCACCTGGCCTGCCTTGTTCACTGGGCAGCCCAGGGTCTGTTAATAGTGCTTGGGACACAGAAGGCACTCAAAAGCTCTGGGTCTTAATGAATGCCTTCCAACCTGAATAGCAAACAATAGAGACCCCTGCTTCCTGATGAATGGAAAGTTGCAGAGGAGGGGCAATAAGAAGAGATGAAGGCCCACCTCAGTTCAGGCCCAGAGGGGGGCACTGGGATGTGAGGGTGAGTGGGACAGGCAAGGGGTGCCCGTGTGGAGTGTCCGTATGTTCTGGATGGAGAGGGAAACCCCTACCTTGGGCAGGTGAACATGGAAACATCTACAAGAACTTTCGGTGGGAATGAAGGCCCAGAGGGTGGAAAGGGTTCAGCTCTTTAAAGGCAGGAGGGAAGAACGTTCTAGATGGGTGGAAGGCAAGGAAACAAGACTGGCTGTAGGAAAGCTAGTGCTCACGCTGGACCTGTACGTGGATCAAGAGGCAGTTGGTGAGCTGGAACAAGGGAGGCTGTATGGTTTAAGATGAAGACCAGTATGGGCCAGGGTTGACTCCTCTCTCCATAGTTATTCAGTCTGTATGCTGAGCAAATCACGGGAGAAGCTGGATTATACGAAGAATAATTCAGTATCAGGGCTGGAGGAAGGCTTATGAACAACCTATGTGCAGATGACTGGACCTTGCTTGCTGAAAGTGAGAAGGGCTTGAAGCACTTGCTGATGAGGCTCCAAGGTCGCAGCTTTCATCGTGGATTACAACTCAGTGTAAACAAGACCCCAGTCCCCACAACTGGACCAATGGGCAACATCATGAGAAGTGGAGAGAAGATGGAAATGGTCAAGGATTCCATCCTGCTTGGATCCACCATCAATACTCATGGGGGCAGCAGTTGAGTCAAGTGATGCATTGCCTTGGGCCAGTCTGCCCCAGGAGATCTCTTTACAGAGTTGAAGAGCAAGGATGTGACTTTGAGGCTGAAGGTGGGCCTGACTCAAGCCGGGGTGTTTTCAGTTGCCTCATTTGCATGTAAAAGTTGGACAACTGAATCAGGACAACCAAAGAAGAATCCAGTGCCTTTGAACGGTGGTGCTGGCAAAGAATATTGAAAGTACCGTGGGCTTCCAGAAGAGCAAAGAGCTCGGCCTTGGAAGAGAGAGAGCCAGAGCGCCCCTTAGAAGTAAGGATGGCGAGACTTCATCTCGCGTACATGTTATCAGGACAGACCGTCCCAGGAGAAGGACATCCTGCTTGGTTAGAGACCCTCAACACGATGGATTGGCACCCAGTGGCTCCACCAACAGGCTCCCACTTAACAGTTGTGTGGATGGCGCAGGACCAGGCAGTGTTACATTTCGTTGTATCTAGGATTGCTCTGAGTTGGAAGTGACTTGGTGGCACCTAACAACAACAACAACAACAACAGCAGCAGCAGAAACAACACTCTGCCCAGAGGATCGCATCTGGGCGTCGACCACCCCAAGTTAGATCATATTATAGGAGAACCCTGGCCCCAGCTCATTGACATAAAACCCAACTACTATGACCTTTTTGTATCCAAGAGTCATTTTCTGATCTCCTGCCACTTTGCATTTTCACAGGGACATGGAGGAAAAGGGAAATGGGCAAGGAGGGAGGTAGAACCAGGCAGTAAACAGAGAAACTGCATCACACACACACACACACACACACACACACACACGCACACACTTTCCTGGAAGCCAAATCACACAACCACGCGCGATACAGTGTCAATCCACACAAGAAAAGGTGGTCGCTGTCAGCGATCATGGAAGAGAGGTGTGATCATAACAATACGAGGAGTCCACGGTTCAATACTCAGAAGGACTAGTAGTGAGTCTGACTTTCCAGTGTTGGAAATGAGCCTCCCCCTCCCCCCCCACCCCTACCATCAGTGGAGAGTCAGAGTGACCTCCCAGGAGGACAGGGTCATCCCATCTCTCCAGACTTGGGGTACACAAGGTGCCCAGGCAGTCATTTCACCTTGAAGCTCCCAGGTCCCTGGTGGTTCCCCTGTCCCACTCTGAAACCACAGGAGAAGCTGGTGCCTCTGACCCCACCATCGAGTTGATTCCCACTCATAGTGATTGTGGTGACGACATCATTTCATGTCGACTTGAAGAGATAAAAGTGTGGGGGCGGGGTCCGGCCTGTCAGTCAGGTCACAGCCTGATGGTGCCTCCTTGTGGGCGTGGCCCTCTCAGGAGGCGTGTCCTGGGAACTTCCCCTTCTCCCTGCCTTCACCTCCCTGATGAGGAGCCACCCTGAGAGACTTGGGCAAGTCCTGTGACACTGCCTCTGCCATCGGATCCACAAGACTTTGCACCTGGCCTGTGATCTTCCTGCATTCTGCATCACTGCGTGTGGCTGTGTTGAGTCTGAAGAAGGACTTATGAACTATTATCGATTCTATGGACTTGAGTTGGACCAGGCTTGGATGTTTTACTGATATACAATTACTTATTGATAGAAAGCTCTTTCTTACACATATTTGAGTGTCACTGGATTTGTTTCTCTGGTCAACCTGGCCGAACATAGTGATCCTATAGGACAGGTTGGAACTGCCCCTGCCAGTTTCTGAGACTGTAACTCTTTACGGGACTAGAATGTCCTGTCATTCTCCCTGGGAGCAGCAGCTGGTTTTGAACGGCTGACCTTGCAGTTAGCAGCTCAATGGGTAACTCAGTACGCCACTTACAGCAGCAACAAAATACAATGGAGTCTAAAAAAAAAATCAATCTAACCCAAGGAAATGATAACTGAATCCACCCCTCCTCCTTTGCTGAAAAACAAAGAAAAGAGAAAGAATGAGGTAGATCTGTTTGTTGTTGTGTAACCTAATCCAGGAGCCCTGGTGCTGTAGTGGGCTGCACACGGAACTGCAAATCACAAGGTCAGTGGTTTGAAACCACCAGCTGCTTTGAGGGGGAAAGACGAGGGAGGCTTTCTGCTCCCATAAAGAGGTACAGCCTGGAGAACCCACGAGGGCAATTCCCCTTTCTCCTACAGGCTCCCTGACTCAGAACTGACTTGATGGCAGTGAGGGAGAACCTGATCCAAGTATCTGGTTACAGATCCAGGTGTCTGAGGACACTGTTTGCTGAAAAGGTGTATCAGAAATGATATAAACAGGGCAGGCCTTGGTGGAGAAGGGGTTGGCATTTGGGTGGCAAAGAGCTAGCCTCTTATTTTTTCATTTTCTACCCAGTGGGGTTTTGAATTCTTAAATATGCTTCAATAGGCAAACCAAAAACATGTTAAGAAGCAAGAAATGACTAAGCTATCACGATTCCAGGCACAACATACAATAACAGTCCCTAATAACGAATAATCAAGATTGTGTATACCCTCTTGCACCCGCAGGGCTGTGCGCCATTTCTGATCCATTTCTTCGGACACCCTCTCCTTCAGTTCTTGGCGGGGCAGTCACAAGGATCTCTGTGTTACTGCAGGGACTGGGGTCCCTGTTGGGGGTGGGGGTTGGGGAGAGGGGCTCAGCGTCTCTGTCCAGCCCCTGGTTCTTTCCCGGGCCTTTTCCTAATCAGGTGGTGTGGGCGGAGGGCATCCATTCCAATGGTATGCTTCTTGTTTCCCCAAACATGTCCATGTAGGCCACAGGGAGGGCTTGCTCATCCATCTACCGGGAACCTCTATTTGCAGTGTGACCTTGGGCGAGTCGCTTCCCCGCCGTGGATGAGCTTCATCGTCTCCTCTAGTTGAAAATAGCTTTGATTTATGCCGGATGTCTGGCAGAAGTAATTGAATTTTGAGGGTGCAGCGTCATAACTCATTCCAGAAAGTTTGAACATGGGTTCATGGACAATGCGCGAAGAATTGGGGTCTGAGCCTCTCAGTAAATCACCCGATCGAGCAAGCACATTCACCGCACCCTGGAAGTGACCGACCGCTCAGGGCAGCCATGTGGGCCCAGCTGGGCTCTGCTGGGTCTGCGGCTGGGCCTGGGCCTCCTCCTGTGGGCTGTCTCCTGTTTGCTTCCTCTAAGCGGCTGCGCAGTAGCCCACTCCTCTCCACTCCACTCCAGTAGATGGTGTGCTGGTAGGGGGGTCTGGGGGCCCGTAGAGGCATCCAGCAGCTTCGCCAGGGAGAACGGCGAAGCTGACTTCTCCCAGAAAGATTTTATAGCCTCGGAAAGCCTAGGGAGCAGTTCTATTCCGTCCCATAGAGCTGCAAGGAGTCAGGAGCTCAGGAGCCCAGTGGATGTGTTTAATACTGGAATCCTGGAGTGGTTCATGAGCTCAGCTGCTCACTACCAGTTGGCGGTTCGACTCCCCCCAGAGGCCCCTTGGCAGAAAGGCCTGGCGTTCTCCTACGGAATCACCAGCCATTGAACATCCGATGGCGTCACCTGGAGTCAAAGTCGAGGGCAGCTGGTCTCTGTGGGCACGAGCCCAGCTGCAACGTGATGTGTGCTTGAGGGACGAAGGCGAGACCCATCGTGCACAGCCAGCCTCGCCTGGACTGCTGCTTCAGACTTGGTGTCGTGGGTCGGCGGTGCCGACATGGGTGACTTTCAGACCTCAGGCAGGGTCAGGCGGTCCTGGCTGTGTAGCCCATAGTCCCAGTGGGACAGAGAAGGATTTGGGCTGGTTCTTTCTTCATCTCTCACTCTCTTTTCTTTCCCCGTGAGTGTTTGGCTTGGCAGAGGCACGGCTACCTTGTTCCATCATCCTGGACATTTATTTTAAATCCCCTCGTGCGACATCTCTCATCCTCAGCCTGGTGATATGTGGTCCTTTCTAGTCCTGAAATCGGGAGCCCTGGTGCCATACGGGGCTACTCGGGGGATTGCTCACCACAAGGCCAGCAGTTCAAAACCATAAGCCAATCCGTGGGAAAGAGATGACACTTACAGACTTGGAAATCCCCAGGGACAGTTCTACACTGTTCTATAGGGTCACTAGGAGTCAGAATTGACTTGATGGCAATGTGGGTTTTTGGGGTGGTGGTGCCTCGGGCTGACGTTTGAACCTACTAGCCACTCGTATGAAGCAAGATGAGGCTGTTGCCGTGAAGCGTTAGAGAAACCCACAGAAACCCACTTGGGGGCACTTCTACTCTATCCTATGCGGTCACTGTGAGTGGAAATCGACTCGGTGGCCGTGAGTTTTGAAGTTTTAACCTTGAGGTGCCAAGAGGTTCCACTGGGAGCTGTCCTTGGTCAGAGGTTATTCCTCTGTGTCAGTGTGACAGCTGTCACCAGGGATGGCCCATTGAGGTCCTGACATTTCCATAGGAAGGGCACTCACAGGGTGTTTTGGGCTGGGACCTGGATGGATGTAACTGAGCCCCAGGCCATTCTCCAATGGAGCTGCCAGTGGGTTTGAACCGCCAACCTTACAGTTGGCAGCTGTGGGCTTAACCTGGGTTCATGACAAAGACATCCACAATTGGGGAACTTGGATGGCATGGGGGGGGGGGTCCTCTAGCATCAGAGCCTGAGACAAAAATTCAGGTGTACATCATTCAGGAGGCTATCCTAGGAATTGGCCCAGGGAAGGGGACAGCAATAAGTGGTCCCTGGCTAACAGTGACCTTGACTATCTCGGGTCTTGTGGTTGGAACGGATAAACACGTGACCCACACAGAAGGATACCGCTGTCTCAACTGGTTGTGGTACAGAGCTGTGAGTCAGCGGAGAGAGCGGAGCGCATTCTCAGCACCAACTGTGGGTTCCTGAGGCCAGCACAGGGGAGGCGGTGGTCAGTCGCTCCTTCCTCCCCCGTCCTGAAGCAGTTGCAATAATAGGGCTCGTGGGAATGACCTGTAGGGACACCCGCTTATGTACTCACATGGGAATGCCCTTGGTGTTCACACGCATGCGCACCAACACTAAGTTTCTCGCATGGGTACTGGTGCGTAGAAGCAACGAGAAGAGCGAGTGGCCAGGAGGCAGGAGGAAAGCCGGGAGTCCTGTTTGCAGCCACGACTAGCCCCTTTGGGTTGCTGCTGTCCTTCCTGAGTGGACGGCTTGCCAAAAAACCATCATGTCCCAGCAGAGAAAAGCGTGGGTCGGGAGTGTTTTGGATAGACCCCAGCCCGTTGATGGGCCTGAGGATGTAACAGATGTCTCACTGCTGACTGCTCAGGGTTCCGGACCTAGATGCAATGCCAGCCTGTGGATGCCACTGGTACCTACCCTCCTTCCTAGTTCTGGCATAGGTGAGTCACGTGGGAAAGAGATATGGTGACAGATGGTGGTCTCCGTCACCCCCCTGGGACTCTGGTACCCGTGGACCCCGACCCCGACTGGGTCCCTCACTTGGTATGTGTCTCAGGCAATTCCCTGGCGGGGACTCAGTGTTCTCCATCTGGAGCTCATTGGTCATGTGGGCATGACCATCCCAGGAAAGGTGGTGCACGTTGGTAGAGGGGTCGGCTCCTCTTCCACCTCTCCCTTGTGGCTGCAAAAGAGCTAGAGCCAGAATCCAGAGTCTCGGGACAGCCCCAGCATGGATCTCGGGTGGGCAGTGCTCTTGCACCAGCGGTGGCATGGCCCGGGGTTAGGCTACCGGACAATGGTGTCTGCGCTTTGGGCAGGTGTTCATCGTTAAGTGGGTTCTGGGGTTGGGGTAGTTATATAATCTCGTGTCAACTTGAGGGTGTTATGAGTGAAGGGGTGGAGTCTAGCCTATCAATCAGGTCGTAGCCAAAAATGATGCCTCAGTGTGGGTGTGGCTTTCTCATGAGGCTTCTGGGAACTTTCTCTGTCTTGATTCTGCCATCCAAAGAGACAGACCACACACTCTCTGTCTGCTCCACATTCCTGTTGACAAACCACGTGGAGCCACGCTGAGGGCAGCCAGTGCCGAGAAGCTCCCACCACCACTGGATCCACAAGGCTTTTTACCCACCAACCTGTGGTCTTCCTACATTCGACATTATTGCAAGTGGCTGTGTGAGGCTGAGAGGACCTTATGGACTAGTATTGGACACATGGGCTGATATCAGACTTGTGGACCTGAGCTGGACTGGGCTGGGATGTTTCTCAATATACAATTGCTCTTTACATGAAGCTCTTTCCTAGACAGATATGAATGTCCCTGGATGTGTTTCTCTGCTCAATCCAGACTAATACACGGCTCATTAGGGAGGAAACCTGGAAACAGGGGTTGGCTGCTCACAGTAAAGGCCGCAGTTCTCAACCACCAGCTGGTCTGGGGGAGAAAAACCAGGCTTTCAACTCTCACAAAGAGTTACAGTCTTGGAAACCCACCCAGGCAGTTCTGCTCTGTTCTGTAGGGTCACTATGAGTCAGAATTGTCTGGGTGGCAGTGAGTTTGATTTGGTTTGGGGGTCATTATTGTGTCGGCATGGTAGTTACATAATCTGGTGCCAATTTAAGGATTAAGAGTATCGGGATGGAGTCTAGCCTCTCAATCAGGATATAGACAATGAGGCCTCTATGTGGGCATGGCCTTCTCCTGAGGATTCTGGGAACTCCGGTATTCCTTCTTGGAGGTGAGAGACACTCTCTTTGTTTACATCTCTGAGGAGAAGCCACATGGACCTACCCTGATGCAGCCAGTGCCCTGAGATGGAGGAACCATGTAGAAACCCCTGTCAGTGCTGAGATGCTTAAAATGTCACTGGATACACGATATTTCCCACCTACTGGCCTGTGATCATTCGGCGTCATTGCATGTGTTTCCTGAGTCTGAAGAGGACTTTATAGATTGGTATTGGACATATGGGCTCATATCAGACTTAGGGACTTGATCTGGACTGAGCTGGAATGTTTTCTTAATGTACAATTACTCTTTAGATAAATCCCTTTCTTACACACATACGATTCTCCCTGGATTGGTTTCTCTAGTCTACCCAGACTAACACAGTCGGTTTCAAAAGAAATGTTCTCTCGCTTTTGGGTCAATTAAAGTGAACCCAGTTTTGATTTTCCAAACACTTGTTATAGCCAAGCCCTGTGATAGACCTGGGACTGGCAGAAGGGGGCTGCATGGACCCTGGCCAGAAGGGTCCCCAGCTGGTTGGGGAGCCAGACGGATTAGTCCATCACTACGTTAAACATGCTAACGGGCGGGAGCCAAGATGCATTCAGGGCAGGGAGGTATCGTTCATGTGAGTTGTTGTCAAGTTGATTTTATTCCTGGTGACCCCTGGTGTGGCAAAGAAGAACCGGATCCCATGGGGTTATCAATAACTGTGATCTTCACAGGAGGGGAGCCCCAGGCTGTTTCTTCCTCAGTGCGCTGTGCAGGTGTGAACGGGCAGCGTTCCGGTTGGCAGTGGAGTACAGACTGCATCTGCTACCTGGACACCCGGTGTGGAGGACAGTCTGGAAGGGCGAGGTGGACGGACTGGCAGTGTTTTAAAGGTTGTGGCTATGGTGAGAAGACATGTCACTGGACTCTCCTACCCAGGGACACAGGGTTGCTGTGCCCCGGGGGGTTTGAGAAACTTCTGTGATGGCGTAGCCATTGACGAGTTTAAATGGATAGCTCCTGGGACCTGGCCCCACCCACCTGAGACGGCTCCAGGTTTATTATGATGGAAACAGAAACCGGAGGGCCTGGCTCCACTGGTCCTTTTGGAAGCACAGTGATGCAACCCAGATAGCTGCTCAGATTGTGGGTACCACCGAGGCGAGGATGGGACAGGAGCGTGGCAGTGAGGAGACAGGCAGGCTGATAGAGGTGGCAACACGGGCGATGCTGACAGTGATGGGGACTCTCCATCCTGGTGGGCGACGCTGCCCGCGCTGGATCCCGTTGCACCTCAGAAGGGTGCCTGTGTGTGCCAACATGTGTCCCTGGGACCCTGTGACAGACAGCGTGGATTCCAGAGGGTGACCTGAGATCCTGCCTCCCTAATAGCCCCTGGACACTGCTGATGCTGCTGGTTCTCAGACCACACTTGGAGTGGTGACGTTCTAGACTAGGGACTGGGTGACTATAGTCTGTGGGTTCACCACCTGCTTTTGTAAGTAAAGTTTCATTGGAATATAGGCTCATTCATTTGCATGTGCCCGGGCTTCTGGCACATGACACTGGTAAAGCTGAGCTGAGTGGTGTTGGCAGAGACTTTATGACCCATGAAGTATAAAAATTTACTATCTGGCTGCTGTGCCTCCCCGCCCCCCCAAAAGGAGGCTTCTTGAACTTGGCTATCTTTTAGAACTAGATGGGGAAACTTTTTCCCCCTTATTTTTATTGGGGGCTGTTACATCTCTTACCACAATCCATATATTCATCCAGGGTATCAAGCACATTTGCACATGTGCTGCCATCGTCATTTTCTAAGCATTCTCTTCACACTTGAGCCCCTGATATCAGCTCCCCATTTCTTCCCCTTTCCTCCCACCCTCCCTCACGAACCCTTGATAAGTTATAGATTATTATTTCCATATCTTACATCATCCACATGGGGGAATTTTTAATTCTCAGTGTCCAGATTGCACCCAGAGAAGTTGGCTCATAGTCTTGGGGGACATGTGTGTGTGTGTGACACACGCCTGACATCAGTATCTTTAAAGATCCCCTGCTGATTGCAAGATGCAGCCAAATTTCAGAAGCACTTGTAGAAACCAAGTTCCTTGTTTCACATTATGCCTGCAATACATGGAAGCGTCACTAGGTGGCAGTAGCAAAGTGGATCAATTGTTCTTTTAAAAACAAAAAACCCCACGCAAAACAAAAAAACCAATTCACTGCCTCTGAGTTGATGCTGACTCAGAGTAGAACTGCACTCTGGGTTTCTATAAATCTTTACGGAAGTAGAAAGCCTCATCTTTCTGATCCACAGTTAGGGATTCCATGAGGAACCTACTCCACCACGGGGCTCCGGTAGGTCTGGGTATTTGTTTAGCTCCATGATCCCTGAGAATTTTAAAATATGAATAACTGAGGACGGGATTGCATAGCGGATCAGTTAATGCAAGCCACTTGCTCTAGCCAGCTAAGACATGTCTCTAAGTTACGGGTCTCAGAGTTTAAAAACAAAAGTAAGAAATTGTGTTAGACCTTTTATACTACCTGTCTCATGGACACTGGCTTTTGCTTGGGCCTTTATCTTTTCTGTGTTCAGTCCTTTTCATCTGGATTTTGCCACTGGGCTCTCTGTCAGGATTTTCATAGTATTTTGTGACCTGAGGGACACAGATTGGCCACCGACATTTTAAGGTCCTCAAGTTTCTTGGGAAGCTTTGATCCCCATTGTAGCAAGTAGCCCAGCAAGAACCTGTATAGCTACATGACTCTGAAGAAATGGGCCCCAGCCCACCCACTAATCCTATTACCAGTCTGCTTGGGACATATGTGTCCCACTTACTTCTATCAAAATACCAATTACCTAAAAATTTGTTTTCTCATTGATTTCAGTCTAACTTGTATTCCTGAAAATACGTGATATCAACCAAAAAATTCAAAGCAAAAATAATTCAGCCATAGAAGGATTACAGTAATAAGCATGAATGGCCTTCTTTTGGCTCTCAAAAGCTGACCAAGGACTGCCTCGCCTCTTACCATCTTAGGATTCTCACAGGGTCTTACGGATGGGGCTCATTCTACTTTACAGGCAAGGAAACCAGGCATTGTTAAGAGGAAGTTGGGCTGCTAACAGGGAAGTCAGTAGTTTGGAACCACCAGATGCTCTGTGGGAGAAAGATGAGGCTTTCAACTCCCATAAAAAGGTGATGGTCTCAGAAAACCACGGGGGGGGGGGGTGGTCCTACCCTCAGGGTCGCTGTGGGTCAGAAAGGCTGCCTTGGCAGTACATGACTGAGGAGGAGGGACTCTGCTCTAGATCTTCTGTCTGTGACAGCAGGTGGTGGCCAGAGCTGGCTGAGCCTCCCTGTTTGGGAAGAGCTCATTTTGGCTGACATCACAAAGTCACCCTCCCGGTCCCTCATTTCCGCTGCTGCCCATTCTGCAGCGAGTTTTCTCCTGTCTCACACCTACGGGGGGGGGGCGGGGGGCCCTCCCCCCATGCCTCTCTTCTGACTCCTTTCAAATGAATAAAGGTTTTACAACTTCTCTACAAAGACCCAGCGGGTTGCCAGCCAGCTTTTCTACAGACTCAGACAGCAGTCTCTAAAGGGGACACTCATCCCTTCCCTATCCCCTTTCTGGAGTCGTTTTCAAACCTCACACATCAGAACTGTCTCTCCCTCTCAGGGGCCTCACCCCGTAATTGACTCACCCCCATGGGTTGGAGGTTGCTGTGTGTGGTGTGATCACTGGAGGGGACCGCAGGTCCTGGGGAAGACAAATGAGCTCCAACTGAAAGGCAATTCCATTTCCTGGGCTCCAGCAAAACTTCTTCACCTGTCAGCCCCATGCTCCTCAGAAACAAAGAGCCGGCCGGTCTCCTGGACTGGCCTGGGTGGGCTGTTGTGTTTGGCCGATGCCCGGAGATAGATGTTGGACTGTTTGGGGCTGGCCCTTTGCCCTGGACACAATAGTTGATTGGATTCCGGCCATCCAATTGGTTTTGTGTCTCAAAGTTCTTTCCTTTCACTTTGGGGGATGAAGCATCCAGACACTGCAGCTGAATGTGTGTGGTGTCCTCTAGCTCGGCGGGTCAGGGATCCCTCTCTGATGCACTTCTCTCTCTGAGCCTGGAAAATGCTGGGCCAACTTGCCGTGGGAAATGCACCCTGAGAGTGAACACTGCTGGATGTTGATCAGCCTTGGGGGTCTTATTCCGCTCCAGGAGGCTGATCCAACAGGGACAGTGGAGGTTTTGCTAGCAGAATCCTGGATGTTCCCAGCAGAGTTCATGAGGTCACTTTAGCCTTAAAAAAAAAATTGTTTTAATTATTTCATTTTATTTAAAAAATCCCCCCCCCCACTTTAGCCATTTGAGTAAAGGTGGCTCACTAAGTGTTTGATGAACCTCAACTTCACTCTTTTAGTCTTTGGAGAGTACACACAAAGAAACAAGAGTGGACTGGTGGTGTAGGGTTAGGGGCCTGGGGAACAGTGGGGTACATGTGCCTGGAGAGCTCTAAGGCCAGGGGCTGAAGTTAACATCAGTCATGGAGGCTTGGTAACAAATCAGGGACATTGAACTTGAACTGGCTTCAGCACATGTGGTAGTTATACAGTTGTTTGTCAATTTGAGGATTAAGAGTGAAGGGATGGAGTCTAGCCTGTCAATCAGGTGATAGCCAATGAGGCCTCCATGTGGGCATGGCCTTCTCCCGAGGATTCTGGGAACTCCTGTATTTCCTTCTTGGAGGCAGGAGACACACTCTCTCTCAGCACACTCCCTGCAAGACATTTCTGAGGAGAAGCCACAGGAAGCTACCCTGAGGCAGTCAGAGTTTCAGAGCTGAAGGAACCACATGGAGACACCTGCCAGCACTGAGATGCTGACAATGCCCCTGGATCCACAAGACTTCCCACCCACTGGCCTGTGATCTTCCTGCACTCGGTGTCATTGCATGTGTTTCCTGAGTCTGAAGAGGACTGTATAGATTGGCATCAGACATACAGGGCTAATATCGGATTTATGGACTTGATCTGGACTGGACTGGGATGTTTTCTCAATGTTCAATTGCTCTTATATAAAGCTCTTTCGCATATACATAGGAGTCCCTTTGGATTTGTTTCTTTAGTCTACCCAGACGAACACAGCAAGGAATGGAATTTGAGACGATGCGAGCAGAGCTCAGAGGCATGAAGGAGGAGATGCAAAACCAGATCAGGAAAAGCCACCAGGGGAAGTCCATGGGGCCCAGGGATGGGCAGTCACTCTCTCTTCCTCATCTCTGCCTGCTGCTGGAGTCACGTCACACCACACCACACCACACCACACCACCACCACACCACACCACACCACACCACACCACACCACACCACACCACACCACACCACACCACACCAGCAGGGCCAGCAGCTGGAGCAACCTGTTTGCAGAGCTTCACCCCAGAGTGGAAAAGAGAAGCTGCATGCTACATGGAGAAAGGCTCTGATTGGTTAGGCTTAGATCACATGTCCAAGTCCTGGGCCAATCACTGCAGAGCTGGCCTGGGCCAGGGTGGGGACTCTTGCTCTTTCTCCAACTGTTCTTTTCTGTTCCCTCCTAGACTCCTTCCCTGGGTCTTGGTACAGAGACAATAGCTTCTCTGCCCCACCCCTCCCAGACCACACCTGGCTGGGACACAGGGCTGACCTGTAGCTCTCCACCCACACTCACCCTCGGGGCAAAGTCCAGGCTCCGCCTCCCACCTCCGCCTCCCACCCACTCCATGCGCTCTCCTGTCTTGCCCTCCTGCCATTCCTGTCCCAAAGCTGGAAGGTGCTTTCTCACTCTTCCTCCCAAACTGAAACGTTTCCTGGTCACACCTAAGCAGAAACTAAAGCTCAGTGTCCCTGCTTCCCTGGGGCCTTGCGACACCTCTCTGTGTCTTGCATCTCTCCGGAGCATGGTGCCTCTTCCATGAAGAATCTTACACAGGCTTTGGGCAAATAAGGAATGCCTTGCATTTGGCTTGTCCGTGGTCACATGCTCTTGCTAGGTCCGAGACAGCCCAGAGAGGAGCTATGCTTTATTTCAGATCCTCTGGATAATCACAATGGCTTCCTGGATCTCCCACAGCCAGGGCACTCTAGGGGGATGCCTCCGGAGCTTTGGGTAAGACTTGGAATGCTATTCCTTCCCCAGCTCCGGCGGCGCTCACCAAAGGGACTTCTCTCTCACGTGCGCACACAGATGGCCGGCAAGTCGTCTCTCTATCAGCCTGATTTACTCAGAAAGCTGAGCCCTTGATACAGGTCATTTCTAAGTTAGACGTGAGTGATGGGGTCTCCAGAGCCCTGGGCTTAGAGCAAATCCCCAGCACAGTCCCCTGCTTTGGGACACGTGACATGTGCTTTTGCTGCAAAGCTTGAATACCTGTGGGATGACAAAAGGTGATTCAACACCTGTCCAGGCCACCCTGGTGGCTCTCCAAGTGGGTTCATGGGATGTTGGCTACAGTGTTAAGAGAAGAGGTGAAGCCCAGTGGTGTGACACAGAATGGATACCTCTGGAAACAGCCCTGGCCTGCACTTGGTTCCTAAGTCCAGGGGGCAGCCCCTCTAGCCTCTGTTCCTGACTCATCAACCACTGTGCTTTGTCTGGGGCCCTGGTGGTGGGAGGCTGCTGTGTGAGTCTGTCCAACGTGGGCAATGAAATTCCAGAAGCCAATTGTCATCATAATCGTCCACATCTAGGTGGCTGGAATAATGTGGCCCTCAAGCTTGTAGAAAGCCTGCAAAATGATAGACCAAATGTGAAGTGAGTGAACTGGGCATTAGCTAACTGTTATTTTAATTCACAGGAGTATCTGGGCTTGTAAATGGCTAATGCCCTAGAACAGGAGCTGGCAAACTTTTGAGATGGAAGAGCCAATCCTGTCCTTCACAGCCACTTAAAAATTATTTGAGAGCCATAGATACATTTTTACAAGCACATGAAACCACCATTATCTGGATTTCCTTTAAATATTTCCAATGTTACTTTAAAACCCCCTGTGTGTACTGCCAGATCTACATATGGCTCTAGCCCAACCAAAGGCCGCGGTCCTGTAGTGGGTTACACATTGGGCTGTCAACCCTAAGGTCAGCAGTTCAAACCCACTATCCGCTCTGTGAAAAAAATATGTGGCTTTTCTACTCCCATGAAGAGTTACAGCTTTGAGAACCCACAGGGACTGTTCTACCCTGTCCTATAGGGTCACCGTAGATCAGAATGGACTTGATGTCAGTGAATTTGTTTTGGTTTGGAGAGAGCTGGCACCCTGAAGGCACAGGGGTTATGTGTTGGGCTGCTAATCACAACTCAGCAGTTCAAAACCACCAGCTTCTCAGAGAGAGAGAGAGAGAGAGAGAGAGAGAGAGAGAGAGAGAGAGAGAGAGAGAGAGAGAGATGAGGGGAGTTCTACTCTGTCCTGTAGGGTCACTATGGGTCAGAATTGACTTGATTAGCAATGAGTTGAAAGAAGACGCGGGCTCTGGGGAGGAGGACAGGACATCAGGTGGGGAGTCACCCACAGAGCCAGCGCTACCTTGCTGTTCAGGATCATTATGAGGAGACATCGACTCGATGGCAGTATGGCAGTGAGTTCAGTTTTGTGGCGTGCTGCTGAACTTCAGACCCCAATCTCTGGGTCAGAGGTGATTCTACTGAAATGACAATGAGCCTGATGCAAACACCAGACACAGTAAGGAGAGCCACTGTCCAGGCAGACGGACTTGGCCCTGGCCCCTCCGACACGTGCTTTCCATGAAGGGTCTTCATTTCTTCTTCACGACCATCCGATGCGTTATGGATTAGAGTTTTCCTGATGTGATCGATCCTTTTTATTGAGGCCTGGCTGTCATAAGTCACATTCTGGGGGACTCCTTCCAATGTGCACCTCCTTAGCACCCCCATCCTGATCCAAACAGGTACCTTCCCACTGCTCCCAGCATGCTCCCTACTTCCTACTGCCCCCCCCCAAGCCCCCCGGCTCTAAGCCCCACCACTGAGGCAGTTCCTCTTCTGACTTGTCGTAACTTCTGTCTACCTCATACCTGTTCATACCTGTGTTCTTGCAGGCCATCTATTCTGTTGTGTCTATCAATGATTGGTTATTTTGTATTTCTGTGAAATATTGCACAGCATTGCATAGGCCCACAGATCACATATGATTCCAGATGTTTTCTACACAAATAAATGGAGGTCTGGAGGGGTGTGATAGTTAGGTTTATTGTTCCAACCTGGCCAATAGGTACATGTGGGATCAATCAGGTTGCAGTTTGATCGGAGGACAAAGAGATAAATGGCTCTCCAAGGCCCGCCCCCCTCTCTCTTGCTTCCTGGTGATCGGAGTGTGCTGGAGCATTTGTGCTGCTCCTGTAGCTAAGTTCCCTGCCGCATCCTGTGAGTTATACCACCTGTGGGCCAGCCTAGCCCATGGGTCATGTCACTAGAGCTTGAGGCTCCTTCGAGACCGGCTTTGGCATGCTCCTGGCGCGAACATCACACATCACTTGAGCTTGAGGCTGGGTGGATCCTGTCGGCTTGAATTGCTTGTGCTTAACATTCCATCGGTGCTTGCTGTTGGTGACCTGCCCTGCTGCTTGTTGCTCGTGTCAGAATCTCTCTCTCTCTCTCTCTCTCTCTCTCTCTCTCTCTCTATATATATATATATATATATATATATATATATATATATATATATTCATTTATTCATGAGTATCCTGGTCTTGTTTCTCTAGAGAACCCTGCCTAACACAAGGGGCAAGGTCTCAAAACAACCACCACCACCACAAAACCCAAACAGAAAACTCACGGACACCCAGTTGATTCTGACTCATAGGGACCCTATGGAATAGGGTAGAACTGGCTTTCTGAGGCTGCCGGTCAGTCTTCGTGGAGTAGAAAGCCTCAACTTTCTCCCACAGTGCAGCTGGTGGTTTCGAACTGTGGACCTTGAAGTCAGCAGTCCCAACTCATAACCTACAATGCCACTAGGGTTCCTTTGAGGAATGTCATACAGCCCACAGCAGTCGGCCTGGATTTGAACCGAGGTCCCTCGTGCCCCAAAGTTCTTAGCCATGCTCTCCGTGTGGGGACTGCCTCTAGCTCCTGGTTTGCGGTTCTGCAGGAGAAGCCTGTACAAGCAAATGTCTTCAGGCAAAGCGTATGCCCACAACCCTCTGAGTCTCCACTGAGCTGACGCAATGGCTGTGTGCTAGAGCCGTGTGTCCCACTGTGTCCAGACACCCGGACTCTTCCAGGCACCTCTGTGAATTCCAACCACCCGCCTCTGGGTGGCCACCCAGGCATTTAACTGTCTACACTATCCAGGAACCCCATTTTGACACCCAATAATCTCTCTTCCCCCAAACCCACTTTCATTCATAATGACCCTATAGCACAGACTAGGACTCCCCTTTTGGGTTTTCGTGGCTGTACATCTCTACTGCAGCCAATTGCTGTGCCTTTGGCCTCTGTTGGTGGATTCAAAGTGCTGACCTTGGGCTTAGCAGCCCCACAGGGGAGCCACTTCTTCCCCAGAGCTCTCTCTATCTGGACGACCGGATTGGCCAGCCAGACCTGGGCTACTGGGGTATTCACAGGGTGGCTGTGAGTCGCAGTGACTGACTGGCAGTGGAAGGAGCAGGGCCAGTGCACTTGCTGACCTTTTCCATCAGGCTTCCTGCAAGTGGACTCAAGAAAATAAAATCTCATGGCCATTTAGAGGGTGCCGACTCATCTGACCCTATAGGACAGGGTAGAACTGGCCCTGTGAGTTTCTGAAATTGTAATGCTTGACGGGAGTAAAAAGCCCCATCTTTCGACCAAGGAGCAACTGGTAGTTTCGAACTGCAGACCTTGAGATGAGCAGCCCACCATTGCAACCTCGATGCCACCAGGGCTCCCTTGTGGATGGATTCCACCCTGCGCATCCAGGCCCTGTCCAGGCTGGGTGGCAGGGCCACTGCTCCGGCCGGCCTGCACCCCTGCTCCTTCACGCAGGGCCCAATGCCTGAGCTTAGTCACAATGCCTGAGCTTAGTCAGACAGGTATGACTTTGATGTTTGCCTCGTGCCTTTGATCAAAAGCCCGCGGGCTCCCTCGTGTCTCTTGGAACAAGACAGTCGTTCCGTTGTGCTGGCATGTGTTGTAACATTGTGGACAGCAGAGATGACATTTACATGAAACAGCCCTCCTTGGAATGCAGGAGATAAGACAATTTCAACAGCTCGGAGAAGAAGAATCCCCAGCATTGACTTTAAATCAAACAGAAGTAATGGCATGTCATCTCAACTTCCCCTCCTCTACCTGGCGTTAATTAAAATCCTGATAACAGAACTCCGTCAACAGCCACGGAAGGAAGACCGGAGCCCGGCTTAAGAAACGCTCAGATGAAAGTACAGTTAATCAGAATTAAAACAAAAACACCCCCTCCACAGCCTTCCGTCCTTCCCGGCTTCTTGTCAACGAGAAGATTAATATGCGAAGGTAATTTCTCTGGACGCCCTCGCCCCCACCCCCGTTGTACTTCCTGCACGGAACTGTCTGAAATAATTGAACAATTACTTTGTGCCGCATTATCAAAGTTTATTAAACGGTTCCCATCAGCTCTGTCCAATTACCAAATCCAGCTGATTTGCATATTGCAGTGCCAAGCGGTGCCTGGGGTTCCCTGACTGCATCTGAGCGCCTTGGAACAGCACGCATCTGTGAGAACTGTTTAGTTCAGTGTTACTCTTATGGAGGAGGAAGAGGAGGCTCGCATGGCCACATTGTTGGTCTGACTCACAGAGGCCCGTTAGGACAGGGCCTTGTGGGTTTCTGAGACCCTCACTCTTTCTGGGAGTAGAAAGTCTCGTCTGTCTCCCTCAGAGCAGCTAGTGGTTTCAAACTGCTGACCTTGGCTTCGCAGCCCAGTGTGTCACTCACTGTGCCACCAGGGCTCCTTGAACGGAGGAGCAAGGAGGTGAAATGATTTGGCCAAAGTCCCGAGAGGGTCCTTGTACCTGTGTACCTGTACAGGTACACAACAGACTGTGTACTTGTCTCTCCACCTGCCTGCAGGGCGCAGGCAAACAACCCCCTACCTTGTGCCCAAACAAGATCTGAATGTGCTGCCAACTCCCCATAGGTCTCAATTAGTTCCAACTGAGACACAACATCGGCCGGATGCTTGGAATGCCACTCAGTGATATGGACGGGACATTCCAATGGCCGAGGAGTCCGTGGCTGTTTAGGAGTTGGGAACCTGCCTACTGAAGTAACAAGCCATCTGGTCCTAGAGGAAATATTGTTCTTTCTTTGGGGAGAAAAGCTAACTTTCAAAACCTGTCATCTCTGATGGGTTTCAGAAGGCTCCTCTTATGGTTCACTTAGACTCTGCTTTTATTCTCAAAGGCGTCCTGGCAGTGTAGTGGTTACCTGTTGGGCTGTGATCTTCAAGGTCTACAGTTCAAAGCTACCATCCACCCTTCAGGAGAAAGGCTGCCTTCCTACTTCCCTAAGCACGTATAGTCTGGGAAACCCACAGTCCTGTCCTGCAGGGTCACTATGGGTCGGCAATGACTCGATGGCCGTGAGTTTGGTCTGTTTTTATTTACTCTTAAACTCTTATCATGGAAAATGACCAACAGATGCCCAAGTATGACAATCATGCAATCTAGTCCATTACATATTCACATAGCTCAGTAAGTAGCAGCCTGTGAACACGTAGCCAATCTCTTATTGCCCATTCTCCCAGAACACTCCCTGGGTGATTTCACAGCAAATCATAGACCTTCAACATCTTGTCCAGAAATTCATCAGGACGGACCTTGCTTTTTTCATATATAGTTTTATTAGGGGCTCATACAAGTCTTATCACAATCCATACATAGACCAATTGTGTAAAGCACATTTATACATTCATTGCTCTCATCATTCTCAAAACATTTGCTCTCCATCTAAGCCTCTGGCATCAGCTCCTCATTTTTCCCCTCCGTCCTCGCTACCCTGTCCATCATGAACCCTTGATAATTTATAAATTATTATTTTGTCATATCTTGCCCTGTCTGACATCTCCCTTCACCCACTTTTCTGTGTCTGTCCCCCAGGGAGGAGGTTATATATAGATCCTTTTAATCAGTTTCCCTTTCCAACCCACCCTCTCTCCACCCTCCCAGTATCACCACTCACACCACTGGTCCTGAAGGGATCATCCGCCCTGGATTCCCTGTGTTTTCAGTTCCTATCTGTACCAGTGTACATCCTCAGACTTGCAAGGTAGAATTGGGATCATGATAGTGTATGTAGGTGCGGGGAGGAAGAAGGTGTATGTTTCATCGTTGCTACATCGCACCTTGATTGGCTCGTCTCCTCCCCAAGACTCTTCTGTAAAGGGATATCCAGTGGGTCTCCATTCCACACTCCCCCCCCCATTTACAATGATATGATATTTTGTTCTAACGATGCCTGATACTTGATCCCTTCGACACCTCATAATCACACAGGCTGGTGTGCTTCTTCCATGTGGGTTTTGTTGCTTCTGAACTAGATGGCCGCTTATTTACCTTCAAGCCTTTAAGACCCCAGGCACTATATCGTTTGATAGCTGGGCACCATCAGCTTTCTTTGCCACATTTGCTTATGCAATGTCTTCAGCGATCATCAGGGAGATGAGCATCATAGAATGTCAATTTAATAGAAGAAAGTATTCTTGCATTGAGGGGTACTTGAGTGGAGGGTCAATGTCCTTCTGCTACCTTAATACTAAACCTATAAATATATGCACATAGATCTATTTCCCCATATTCATATATAAATATATTTACATATGTACATGCATTTATTTGGACCTCTGTAAATGCCCTTTGCCTCCTAGCTCTCTCCTCTATTTCCTTTGACTTTCCTCTTATCCCAGTATCATGCTCAGGCTTCATTTGGGTTTCAGTAATTCCTCTTGGTTACTTGTCCTTGATCATGCCCTACCAGGACTCCTACACCCTCCTCACCACCGATTTGCATCATTTGTTGTTCTCTTGTCCCTAGGTTTGTTAACACCACTACCTTTCCCCCCCACCTCTCCCTCTCCCATGGTCCTCTGGAACTGTCAGTCCCATTGTTTTCTTCTCCAGATTGTTCATCCAGCATATCTTACTTAGACAGACATGTGGAGATAATAACATGCACAAAAAGAAGACAGAGCAAAACCAAGCAACAATATACAACAAAACAACGACAGCAACAAACCGATGACAAAAAAGCAAAACAAAACACAACAAGAAAGAAAAGCTTGTAGCTAGTTCAAGGACTGTTTGGTGGCCTTTAGGAGTGTTTTCTAGTACAGTCTGTTGGGGCACCAATCCCTGTCACCAAAGTCTGCCTTCAGCATTCCCTGGGGACCTCGGCGCTCCACTCCCTTGCTGTTCTGTTGCACCCCTTTAGTGTTTTGCCTCGGTGTGGAGGGATCAGATCGGGCGCAATTCCCACACTGAGTCTCAGGTGTTGTCCCCTGTAGGCCTATAGGTCAGTGAGGGATGTTGTGTCTCATAGAGGGGCTGGCCATGTGGTCTTCTCTGTGGACTGGCTGCTCTAATCGGGAACATCGTCCTCAAGGTTTGGTGGGGCAAGATGTGCTCCACCCTCTCCTCCTCCCTCTTCATCTGCTCCCGTGTGCTCTAATCAGATATGCCCTTCTCTCAGAGCTGTATATTCAGTGACGTCCTTTCAAATAAACTCTTCTGGGGTGAAGGACAGGTGTCCACGTAGTAGTTGGGATTGGGGCCGGCCCCTCAGACATCTCCACTGGTTCCCTGCTCCACGCTGGCATGTTGCATTCACATCTTGGAGCACTGGGTTAAAGTCTGGTCCCTTTCCCTGTGCCGACATAAACAGTACCCTCCCCTTGAGTGGTTTAGTGCCCCGTGTCCCCACTACCCATTTCTTTTATTATTATTATTTTCCTTTGCCCACCTCCTTTTTAGTTGGATGCCACATGTATCCCTGATTTGGTCTGGCCCCTGCCATACTACCTGGTCCTCACCCCAGAGATGTTTGTATACAATAGCTTTTTCCCTATGCCCCTTTTGCTTTAAAACATTTTTTTATTAAGGCTTACCTCAGCAGACTCATGTTGTACTTGTCCTTTTGTGCTTGGCTTACTTCCCTTAGCATGATTTCCTCCAGTTTTTCCCATGAAGTGATGTGCTTCATGCGTTCATCACTGCTTTTTAGCGATGCTTAGTGTTCCATTGTATGTACATACCACAGCTTTTTAATCCACTCGTCAGTTGATGGAAATTTGGCTTGTTTCCAACTCCTTGCACTTGTGTACTGTGCTGTAATGAACATTGGAGCACAGATGTCTGGTCGGTTTGTTTCTTGCCTCTTCTGGGTATATGCCCATTAGGGGGATTGCTCGGTCATATGGTAACTCCATTTCCATCTGTTTTAGATATCGCCAGATCGATTTTCATGGTGGCTGTACATGCTTACAGGTCCACCAGCAATGGATGAGAGTTCCTGTCTCCCCACAGCCCCTCCAACACTTGTTGCTTTCTGGTTCTTTGAATTGGGCTATCTTTGAGGGTGTTAGGTGTTTTAATTTGCATTTCACTTATGGCTAAAGATCGGAAACATTTTCTCATATGTTTGTTGCCTATTCAGATTTCTACCCCTGTGAAACTTCTGTTCAGGTTCTTTGCCCACCTCCTCAGTGGGCAATTAGTTTTTTTTTTCTTTTTGGAAACCAGCAGAGTATTGTAGATTTCAGTAATGAGGTTTTTGTCTGATGTGTCATTGCTAAAGATGTTTTCCCAGTCCATGGACTCTCTTATTGCTCTCTTATTGTGATAGCCTATGTATTCCTTGTGCTAAAGTTCTCAAGTTCACCCCAATTTCCTCATTGATGGCCCTAATGGTTTGGGGTTTAACTTCAAGGTCTGTGATCCACCTTGAGTTTATTCTTGTGCATGGAGTGAGGTAAGGGTCTTGCTTCATTTTTCTGCAGGTAGATAGCCATTTTTTTAGCACTGCTTGTTGAAGTGGGCATCTGCTTCCCATTGGATATTTTTTGGGCCCTTATCAAAGATCAGTTGTCTGTATGCTGATGATTTTATTTCTGGTTTTCAGCTCTTTCCCATTGGTCTGAGTATCTGTCATTGTACCAATTCCATGCGGTTTTGACCACTGTGGCTGTATAACATGTGTTAAAGTCAGGTAAAGCAAGCCCTCACACTGTGTCCTTCTTGAGGACTTCTCTGCTAATTCTGGGCTTTTTCCCTCTCCATACAAAATCGGTAATCCATTTTTCTATTTCCTTGAAGAAAGATGAGGGTAATTGTATCGGGATTGCATTAAATTTACATAGTGCCTTTGGCAGAACTCACATCTTGACTATATTGAGCCTTCCAATTCATCAGCATGTGTTATTCTTCCATTTATTGAGATCGCTCTTGGTTTCTTGTAATAGTGTTCTGTAGTTTCCCCCATATAGATCTTTTGTTCTTTTAGCTAGGTATATCCCTAGATATTTCAATTTGTGTTTGGCTATTGTGAAGGGTACCACCTTCTTGATCTCCTCTTCTGTGGTCTTATCTGATGTGTATTGCAGTCCAATGGACATCTGTTTGTTGATCTTGTATCCTGCCACTCTGCCAAACTTCTCTATTGCTTCCAGTTTTCCCCTTGTAGAGCTTTTGAGATTTTCTATATATAAAATCATATCATCTGCAAATAACGATAGTTTCACCTCTTCCTTCCCCAGATGAATACCTTTGATGTCTTTTCTTTGCCTTATGCTGTTATATAAAACATCCAGCATGATATTAAATAAGAGGGGGGACAAGGGGCATCCTTGTCTGGTCCCCTTTTTCAGTGGAATTGTGTTAGTTTTTTCTCCACTGACTACCACGTTGGCTGTTGGTGTTTCATATATAGCTTGTATTGTCTTGAGGAACTTTCCTTCCATTCCTATCTTCTCAAGTGTCTTAATCGGGAATTGGTGTTGGATGTTGTCGAATGCTTTTTCTCCATCTATCAATATTATCATGTGGTTCTTATAGTTTTTCATGTCAATGTGGCAGATGATATTAATGGTCTTTCATATGTTGAACCATCCCTGCATCCCTGGTATGAATCCCACTTGGTCATGGTGAATTTTTTGTTTTATACATTTTGTATTCTATTGGCCAGTGTTTTGTTAAGGATTTTTGCATCAATGTTCATTAGGGATATTGTCTGTAGTTCTCAATTTTTGTGAGATCCTTGCCCAGTTTTGGTATCAGAGTTATACTAGCTTCATAGAAGGAGTTCAGGAATTTGCCATCTTTTTCTAAGTTCTAGAAGAGTTTGTTTAGGATTGGTGTTAGTTCTTCCCTAAATACTTGGTTGAATTCTCCATTGAAGCCATCTGGTCCAGGGGATTTTTTGGTTGGTGATCCCTTGTATGCCTTGTCTATTTCTTCTGTTGCTACGGGTCTGTTGAGATTTCTGGTATCTTTGGGGACAGTCTACGGAGTAATTGTTTTTCCAAGAATTTGTCCATGCCTTCCAAGTTGTTGAATCCATTGGAGTACAATCCTTCGCAGTACTGTGTAATTATCCTGTTGATTTCATTAGGGTCGGTTGTAATCTCCCCTCTTTCATCCCTTATTCTTGTTATTGAAATTTGTTCCCTCCTTTCTTTGGTTAGGTTTGCCAGTGGTCTATCGATTCTGTTTATCATTTCAAAGAACCAACTTTTAGCAGCATTAATTTTTCCCCTTAGTTTTCTTATTTTCCCTCTCCTGAATCTCAGCCCTAATTTTTATAATTTCTTTTCTTTTGCTATTAGTAGGATTGCTTTGCTGACTCTGCTCTAGTTGTTGTAAATTTTGTGCCAGCATATCAATCATGAGTCTCTCTTCCTTTCTCAGGTGTACATGTATTGCTATGAATCTTTCTCTGATAACTGCCTTTGCTGTGTCCCATAAGTTTTGGTACGTCATGTTCACATTCTCCTTGGTTTCTAGAAGTTTCCTAATTTCATCTCTGATCTGTGCCAGTACACACTCCTTTTGCAGTAGAGAGTTATTCATCCTCCAATTGTTTGATCTTGTTTCCTTTGTCTTCCTTGTTGATTTCCAGACTTATGCCACAGTGGTCAGAAAGAGAGTTCTGTATGATATCAATGTGCTTAAATTTATGTATATTCACCTTATGTCCCAGCATATGTCTATCTTTGAATATATGCCATGTGGACTTGAGAATAATGTGATTTTTAAATATTTGTATGAAAAGCTCTGTAAATATCTATCAGGTCAAAATGTTTAATTGTAGTGTTTAGTTCTCTAGTCTCCTTGTTGAGTTTCTTTTCCTGTGATCTAGCTTTCTCAGAGAGCAGTGTATTGAAGTCACCAGTATACTTGTTGAGGCTATGATTTCTTTTTTCATCTTTTCGAGTGTTTGGTTGGCGTATTCAGTGGGTCTCTCATTCAGGGAATATATGTTTACAATACTTAGTGGTTCTTTGTCTACTGTTCCCTTGAGCATTATATAGTGCCCCTTCTCATCTCTTTTTATGGTTTGCACTTTGAAGTCAATTTTATCCAAAATTATGATTGCAACCCCTGCTTTTTATGAATTGCTGTTTGCTTGGTATGGTTTTCTCCAGCCTTTGATTCTCAGCCTATTTTTGTCTGTAGTCTTGAAAGTTGTCTTTTGTAGGCAGCAGGTTGGTGGCTTGTGTTTTCTTAGTCAGTCTGCTAGCCTCAGTCTTTTAATGCCTGACTTCAGGCCATTGATATTCAGGGTTATTATCTCCATCTGCAGACTCTGTGATGTCATCTTCTACCTGTTGTGTTCGGTTTTTTCCTAGCTTCCTTTCTCATTAGTGTGTTGTGCATGTGTGTGATGTGTGTATCATTCTTGACTTATTTATATCCTTAAGCCAATGCTATCTTTGAGTCTGTCAAGCCCTAGCCGCACTCCACTATGGTAAGCCAAAAGCTCCCCACCCCTCAGAGTATGTGCCTATTTATCTTTATGATGCTTCTCCTGTGATCACGCAGTGTTGACATTCTCTCTAAGCAGCTCTCCTGGGCTGATTTCTCGCTTAAAAATTTTTTTTTAAAAAGGTCCCTGGAAACAGATATTGTGCTTAGTAAAGCAGGGAATCAACAGAGAATAGGAAGACCCTCACGCAAAGCGATCGACTGACACAGAGGCTACAGCCACGGGCTCAAACTCGCCAACAACAGAGAGGCTGGCCCAGAACCCTACTGTGTTTTCCTTTGCTGTCTGTGGGGCCTCGATGAGTCAGAACCAACTCAGGGGCACCCAACACCGAAACTTTATGTAATTTATGAGTCAACAAAAAAGGGTGCTCTGTGGGAATTGCGAATACTGCACTGCCAAACAGCCGTCCAAGGGAGGCCCTTGACGTGGGAAAGACACTTTATAGTTTCAGGAAACCAAAATCCAGAGTGTGTCCCCATTTCTATTCCACACACCACAGCTGAAGGGAGGTGTAGCTGAGTGCTGAATCTCTTTCTTCTGCTGCTTATTTTCTACTCCACCTGAAAAATGAATATGCATCATTTGTATAATCAACAGCCAAGAGCTTGGAGGCTAAGAGGCATCCATGTAGACCGGGGGAAGCTAGATTCTCCTAGTTACACCCTAGGACAATGCACCAGGGATGCAGCAATGGCCCCTAGCATGCGGGGGTCTCCTTGACCTGCTCCCACAAAGATTACATTCGAGAAGGCCCTGTGGGTGGTTCTCCTGTGCCAGATGGAGCTACTAAAACACCTGATTCCATCAAGTCACTTCTGACTCACAGCAACCCTAAAGGACAGGGCAAACCTGCCCCTGGGGGTTTGAGAGGCTGTCAATCTTTATGGGAGCAGAAAGCCTCCTTTTTCTCCTGTGGAGCAGCTGGTGGAGTCAAACTGCTGACTTTGTGGTTAGCAGCCCAATGTGTAAGTCAAGGTTGACGCATCAACAGTCACCCTACAAGACAGGGTGGAATTGCCTCTAAGTTTCAGAGACTGTGACTCTCTTAGGGGAGCAGAAAGCCCCATCATTTACCTTTGGAGCAACTGGTGGTTTTGAATTGATGCCCTGTGCTTAGCGGGCCAATGCGTAACCACTGTACCAGCAGGTTGGCTCAGAGTTGAAAATGGCCACAATGGCAAGCAATAAGGACAACAACAATGGACAAAGCGACAGCGACGTGGGTAGAACCAGAGGTCCCAGCTGGTACAAATGCTCTGTGCTTTACTAACTGAAAAGGGGTGGGGTGGGGGGGCGCTTCAACCCACCCAGAAAACCCCTAGACAACAGGTTGGTGACCTGCTTCCAAGAAAATCCCATGGCACTCAGTTCTGCTGTCCATGACTGGACAGTGCCCAAACAACAAAGACTCAATCCCTCTTTTATCTCCTTCCTTTCCACCGGATCCCCCATGGTGTCAGCCTAACTTGTGCTCTGGTGTGCTGGGCACTGTATTAGAATCCAGGTCCTCTCGGACCTTCACAGGTTCTAGAGAACAGGGTCTCTGGGTTAGGAAGCACAGGAGCATCCCTCTGAGCAGGGGCTGGCCAAATCGCTCAGCCCAATGGTTTGCAGAGGACCTTTGGGCCCATCACCCAGTAACCCAATTCCTGTCAAGACAGGACCCATCCGAGGCACACAGACACACTGGGCAAAGTTGGCAATACAAGCATGGCCTTATTTAATCACATGCTGTGCTGGGTCTGCAGAGACGGTCCTTGAAGATTGGCGCTGGGAATTACTGCCACGAGGGAGACTATCTGCAGAAGAAGGCTTTTAGAACCGGGTTGGTTTCCAGCTGCAAACCAGGCTGAGATAAGGGCTGGGCCAACGGGGAGGCTGCCGGCCAAGAATGCTTCTGTTGTGGTTTCAGAGGCAGAGTGGGGAGATGGGGTGGCCGGAGGAGTATGAGCTCATTAGAATGAGTCCGGCAACTGGGACAGAATAAAGAGGCGCTGCATGATGCCTCACAGGCAGGGGGGAGATTCCAGGAAGTCAGAGCTGGCAGGGTGATGAAGGCAGAGGTGCTTTTGGGGTATCATCTCTCTCAGGGTCAGGGCAAGGGTGCAGGGGCTGCTGTAGATGTGTCCCAGCTGAGGGGCGAGCAGGGGGAGGGGCCGTCTGGTGGGCAGGGCCAGGCTGGTGTCATACAGTAGCACGGCTCCCCCTGCCGCTGACTGCCTTTGCACCCACTCTGGTACTTACTGCCTATCCCCATCACGGCCTATACAGCCCTCCTCTCCACCACCACCCCCCTGCCCAAAGCCACCCCCCCAGCCCCTTCAGGGACCATGTGGGCTTTTGGAAAAATACCTTGAGTGGTGGCCTGGCCACTCTCTTTCTCCCCAGACCTCTGCATTTCCAGCTCCTGCCCAGAGTGAGAGGCTTTGGCAAGACAGCAATCCGATCCCATCTTTCCCCCATTGACAGCCCTTCAAGGCTCTCCCTCAGTGCCAGGGAGGCTCTGGCCTGCCATGCAATGCCCTGGCCCAGCTGTTCCATCGAGTCTGTCTGCCTTTGGCCCCAGCCCCAGTCTGCACCCCGTGGCACCTTAACCTTCTGACTCTGGAGGCGATTTCCGTTGCTCAGAACTACAGGCCGCCCTTGTCTGCTCGCCCCCGGCCCCCTCGAATGGCCGCGGCTGTGTGGACACTGCCTCGTTCCCATTTTAACAGGAGCAAACATGGTTCTGCTAAAGGAATGAGACTCTAACCCCGCGGCAGGGCCCGAGATGGGGAACACGCTGTCGAAGACGTGGGAATGAACGGAAGGAGACGGACGTCTGGCTTGGGTTTTGATGGCTTAACGCCTGTGGTACGCAGAGAGGAGCAGTGGGGAGTCAATGGAAGAATCCCCGTACTCACTTTCCGTGCCCGAGAGTCCCGGCAGCGTACCTCATGTGCGGCCACTGTGTGTCTGTCAGTGGAGGCTTGTGTGTTGCTATGAAGCTGAATAGGTTTCAGCTGAGCTGTGACCAGGAAGAAACGCCTGGAGAGCTACGTCTGGAAACCAGCCACCAATGACACTGTGGATGACGGTGGTCAGGTCTTGTAAGCCATCGCAGGACAGGGCAGCATTTTGCACCTGGTGCATGGGATCAACCTGTTTTGGGGGCTGATATAAAGGTAACTAACAATGAAAACTGGGCCCACCATGGTGAGGGGCTGTGCCCAGGGTCTCCCGGATCACGTGTGTGGGGCCGGGTCTAGGAACCTTCCTGATTTCTCGCGGGTAGAGCCCTGCAGAGCTTCATGCCTCAGCTCTTCTTGTCCAAGCTGTGAGGCTTTCACAGAGGTGAGTCAGAGGTATTGTGCTGAAGGTCCCAATGCCATGCCTGCCAGAATGGCGGCCATGGGAGGCTGGTCAGCACCCGGCTTCGGAGGGAAGACCATCCCCATCATAGTGGGCGGGCTCATCAGGAGGGGTGGCAGTCCCAGGAGATAGAAATGGGCCTTGCGTGTATGTCGGGCATTCAAGAAATGATCGTCACCATTGGAGACCATCTCATGAATCAGCCATGAGATGGTTTCACCCTCGTGAGTTCATGTCCATTGGACCAGGATGAGATGCCTGGTGGGGCAAATGGTGCTGTGACTTTGACTCTGTTCTCTCCCCTCTTGCCACCTCCTCCTCCCCACACACTCACATGCCTCAGAACCCTTCCTCCTCTTTGTCCCATCAACACTTGCTCCCTAACCTCAGGCAGCCACTGCAATGACCAGGTCAGAGTCCCTCTTTGGTCACATCTGGGGCGGGCAGCTCCTGGGTTCTTTTAGTGCGTCGTTTTCTTAGGACAGAACCCCGGTGGTGTAATGGATAGTGCTTTGGGTTGCTAACCACATGGTTGGTAGATTGATACCACCAGCCGCTCTGCAGGCGAAAGGTGAGGCTTTCTACTCCCCTAAGGTGTTCCAGTCTCGCAAACCCACAGGGACAGCTCTATCCTGTCCTCTCAGGGTCTCTATCAATCAGAGTGGACTCAATGGCAGGGAGTCATCCAGGATGTGGAGCCCTGGAGGAGTAGCAGATGACACACAATGGGCGATTAACAGCAAGGTCAGCAGTTCAAAACCACCAGCCGCTCCTCAGGAGGAAGATGAGGCTTTCTGCTCCCCTTAGGAGTTACAGTCTTGCAAACCCACAGGGGCAGTTCTACTCCGTCCTATAGGGTCACCACAAGTCAGCATCCACTTGCTGGCAGCGAGGTTTTCGGGTTGCGTCCGTCCTTATTGGACAGGGTCCCACTGGTTCCTCATTTCCCCGGTGGCCATTCTTCCCACTCCTGGGATTGGCTGACCCTTGCTATGGACACCTGCCATTTGACTCTCTGGGAGCCTCCTTACTAAAGGGGCCAGTCTCTCCATCACCCTTGATCTTCCTAAGAGGAGAGCCGAGGACAGAGCTTGGGTGCATAGTGATGGGGAGGTGAGACAGTCGGGCAGGGGTCTTGATGACACCTGTGTGTGTGTGTGTGTGGGGGATGTCTCTGAGTGACACAATGGTCAAGCACCCGGCTACTAACAGAGGTGGGCAGGTAGAACCACTCAGAAGGCACATCTCTCTGCCGAGCCATGGGCCATCATGCACGTGGGCTGACCTGCTGGTCGCTGGCTTGGCTTGGGTTTGAGTGGCTTGTTTTGTGGGTAGCTGGGCTCTGTCACACAGGGGACCTCCTCCAGGCTGTCATGAGCACATGTATAGCCCTACCTGAGGGCACGGAGATGGGGAGACCCTCAACCCGAGCCTCTCTTTGGTGGGGAGACTCTTCAGGCTGAGATACAGCAGGACGATGAGCTGTACCAGTGACTCCAGGGTGACCCTTTCCCCCTAGAACTCCCCAGGACACCCACTTCTGCAGCCCCAGGATGTCCCCAAGTCACCCTTGTTTTTAGTGGTGTCAAGTCCTCACCTCACTCACAGGGACCCCGTGCACTATGGGATGGTGCCACTGTGGCCCGTAGGGTTTCCATGGCTTTTTTATCCCCCAGGAGTTAGCCAGGTCTTTCTTCCTAGTCTGTCTTAGTCTAGAAGCTCCAGTGAACCCCGTTGGGCATTCTATCAACTTTGAGCTTTTGCTGACAGGTGGTGGCCCATTCAGTGCGTTGGTGGGAGTAGAACTGGGATCTCTGTGGTCACACCGCTGCCCTCTACACCCCAGCCAGCCCACCCACACACGAAGCCCCTCCCTTCCCCATCACCAGCTGCCTTTTCAACTCCCTGTGCAAGAGTCATTTGCTGTACCGGGCATGGCGCTTCAGTGGAGCCACGTCCCCCCTCCAGGCACACCGCTCACCTAGAGGAAAGGGCTGGTCTGGCAGGGGCAGGATGAAAGGATTCCTCCTTGAAACACCTCCTGGAGGAAAGCAGGCCTTCAGCTGACAGACCTCTGTGCTCCTGCTTCAGAGTGGGGAGGTATTTCTGGAGCCGGGCTGTCATTCCACAACTGGTCTCATTGGAAGGGGGGCTCTTCTGAACTCTCCCCCACTGGGCCCTCGGAGGAAATCATTTCAAGAAGACGGGCCACAGGGAAGGGATGAGCCGACCAGGGTGCAAAGCATTGATGAAACACGCACTATTCCTCTGGTTCTTTGAGGCTTCTTTATCCCCACTATTGTGATGTTTCTCAGTTCAGACTCGACTGGGTCATATACACAGGGATAGAAAAGAGATGGGGGCTCACGACACATGGAATTCAGAAACAGGAGTGGGAATAGCAATACCAGAAGGGTAGGGATAAAGATGGGGAGAGGAAGGGAGAAAGGGGGAACAGATTGCAAAGATCGACACATAACCATACCCCCCTCTCCAGGGGGAGGAACAGCAGAAAACATGGGGGAAGGGAGACAGCGATCGGTGTAAGATATGAAAATAATAATAATTTATTTTCCACCAAGGGGGTATGAGGGTTGGGTGGAGGGGAAAACTGAGGTGCTGATACCAAGGGCTCAACAGAAAGTAAATGTCTAGAAATGAATGAAGACAACATATGTACAAACATGCCTGATGCAATCAATGTATGCATTGTGACAAAAGATGTAAGAGTCCCCAGTAAAATGATCTTTTAATAAAATTTTAAAAACTCATTGCCGTCAAGTCGATTTCGACTCACGGCAATCCTATGGGACGAGGTAGAACTGCCCGTGTTGGTTTCTGAGCGGGTAACTCTTTATGGACGTAGAAGGCCTCGTTCTTCTCCCTGGGAGTGACTGGAGGATTTGAACTGGCGACCTTGAGGTTAGCAACCCAAGGCATAACCAATCCTAGGCCACCATCTTTCACTGTGTCTCACCCCAGGGCAGTGACAGCTGCCTGACATTGCTGTGTGTGTGCTTACCTGGCTATGGGGATATGTCACTGCCTGTCTGTCAGTGGTGGCTTGCAGGCTGCTATGACAATTCATATGGAGCTGGCAGATGAAGATGGACGAAGAGGAAAGGTCTGTCCATCTACTTTCAACACTGGGCCCATAGGAAACCCCATGACTCATAGCAGTTCAATCTGCCGTGAGCATGGTGCAGAACCAGGCAGCTTTTCACTCCATTACCCACAGCTCATTATGAATTGAGGCCAGCTTGTGGACACCTGACGGCAACAAAGGTGTCCCACACCAAGCTGTGACACCGTGTTTTCTGCTCTCCCACTCAGTGTGTACAAACCAGTGCTCGGCCCTCAAGGGCCACGTGTGGAAATGACGGAAGAAACACATTTATGCCTCAAGGTCATGGATGTGACAAGGCCTAGTGGGTGCCCCAGACCATTGGAACCCCTCAGCTGAAGGGCTCCAAACCTCATCCCTGCAGACAGAATGAGACCGATCCCTTCTGAGTTCAGGTTTGACAACAGAAAGGGCCTCTGTCAGCCGCGCCCCAAGCATTCATTTGATCATCTGGGCTCACCACGCCGGTGTGTCGGCGCCAATATTCCGTGGGATTTCACCCTGCGTTTGAAAGCAAAACAATTCACATTTGAAAAAATCTCATTACCCCCGTCTTCCTTCCAAATCCATTAACTGGCGTGAGTGTTGTTGGCAACCCAGATCACTGCGGATTAGCGTATGAAATGCAGTCTGGGGGAAAAAAAACTGTGTGCTTCAAGATGTTTGTACCATTTCAATTGTCAAACATTCACACGGTTATGATTCTCAAAGAAAGCACACAATGTAGGGAAATTGGTAACGAAATAAGAGCTCTGAGATGCATTGAGAGGAGGCGGCCGGAGGATTCTTCCCTGACATACCTAATTCTGGAGACGGGGAATTAAAAACCATGCCAGAATACCAATGCCAATGCCGCACCTCAGGGATGGCTGGCTGTGTCGGCAGTGAGAGGCTAGCTTCTCAGCACGTGTCGCCACCGCAGATGGCTTTGTGGGACCTTCAAGGGGACGTGCTCTCTCCCACCTCATGAACAGGGACCCCCCTCTCCCCACCCAGGCTTCCCACACCAGTAAGCCAGGCTGTTCCTCATCGCTGAACCCACATGGCCAGGGCTGGCTTGGTGAGCTCACCTGGGGTTACAGAAGGCCAGATCTGGACAGGCCCAGAAGATCTGCTCTCACAGGCCTGAGCTGTGCTCTCAAAATCGATCACGTGGAACCCCCCCAAATCCATTTGATGGGCCAGCCCCCCCACACCCCCCCTATTAAGCCTCCAGTGACTGGTTTTCTGCATATGAACTCTGGGCTAGGTAAATCTGTTAGGGAAAGTCAGTGGGGTAATGGCTCCTTGGGGGTATAGCAGGGGCGGTTGAGGGTGGGGAGAGGGGATGGGGAGCTAATAACAAGTACAAGAATGAAGAAAATGTTCTAAAACGGGTTGTAGTGATGACGGTGCCACTTTTCTTGGAGTGACAGAGCTATCAAATTATAGGATATGCAAATGGCTTGCTAATGAGACGGTTGGGGTGGGGGATGGGAAGACTCAGTTGCAAGAGCCAAGTCAAAAGAACAAAACCAAAATGAACAGTTTGGCTATCAGAAAGGAGGAAGAAGAATGAGGCGTCTGAAGGCAAATGGGTTTGGGGCCCACAGTCTAAGCTAGCTCACCCCCACACCTGCCCTTTGAGTCCTTACTCACTTGACTTGTTCTTGGCAGAGGTTCAAAGCACAGGGCCCCCTTGGTGCAAGGTGCCTTTACCACCCTCCCTCAATTCGATCCGTCTTCTTCCACCTCACTCCACCCCACCCACCCCATTCTACCCACCTGGTCCCATGCAGTCCACCCCACCCACCCCATTGAATTGTATTCCACAGATACTTGCTGAGCACTGATCCAGCCAGCTGCTGGGCATGTCTGAGTGAACGAGACAGACCCAAGCTGAGCAATAGGACGTCACAAAGTTAAGGGGGTGCTGGTGGTGTCGTGGTTACTCATTGGACTGCTAACTGCAAGGTCAGCTGTTCGAAACCACCTGAGGGAGAAAGAGAGGGCTTTCTCTTCTCGGAAAGAGTTGCAGTCTCAGAAGCTCAAAGGGACCGACCCACCCTTTTCTATGGGGTCGAGAGGAGTCAGCATTGACTAGATGGCAGTGAGGTGAGTCACAGAGATAAGAGCCTAGTTTGGTGCCCTATCATTTCCCTTCCTTCTTTTCTCCCTCCTCCCTTCCCTCCATCTCACCTTCATCCCACATCATCCCACATCATCCCTCACATCTCACATCATCCCACATCATCCCTCCATCTCACCCTCATCCCACATCATCCCTCCATCTCACCCTCATCCCACATCATCCCTCCATCTCACCCTCATCCCACATCATCCCACATCATCCCTCACTCGGATCAAGAGGAATGATCTTCCAGCACTACTCCCTGGGTGACGACCTTCCTTGGTTCCTGTTTTGCCTCTTGGATTAGGGTTGGCTTGCAGAGGGTGGGCTCCATGGAGCAGAGCAGGTGGTTCATAATAGGGGCTCGCTCAGAGTAGGGGCTCACTCAGGTGGCTCAGAGTAGGGGCGTGCTCAGTGGGAGCGCTCATCAAGCCTGCTCTACAGTCTCTGTTTCGACACTCCGGTGTCGTCTTCTACTCTCCTCCAAGCCAGGTGCTAGCCTTGCTGGGTATACCACCCAATCCTACCTCCTTCCCTTATGCTTTGCCTGGAACTGGCTTCCCACCTGGAAACAGAGTAGCCTGTGTTGATGCAAACTTTCTATCTGGCTGAATCCTCACCCCACTTCTAAAGGCTTCCCCCAAACTGTCCTCCCATTTTCCTCCCTCCCTCCCTTGCCTCCCTCTCCATCCTTGTCTTGTGGATTGGAAGCATCTCAGCACTGGCGTGGGTCTCCACATGGCTCCTCCAGCCCCAGGGCTCTGGCTGCATCAGCACAGCTCCATCAGGCTCATCATCAGTAATGTCTCACAGGGAGTTGAAGCAGAGAGTGTGCGTCCCCGTCCCGCCTCTAGTGAGCTATTCAGATCCTTAGCACCTCCAAATGAGGTCATCAAGCTGGGACCTGATTGACAGGCTGAACTGCCCCCTTCACTCTGAATAGTCTCAAGTTGGCACCAGATGATGTAGCTCCCGCACATGCTTATTGCTGAGATGAGTTAAATTGATCAGGTTGTTTGCCACATGTTGGTTTCCTAGCTTTTCTGTCCTAAGAGATGAACAGCGAGGACAAGACTTGGGCTGAGACCCTGAGTGGAGATCTGGATCCTTTCTTCCCTTTCCAGAAAGTTCCCTAACCTAACTTCCACTATTTCTCCTACTCATCCTCTCACCCTTAGCCTTGACCTTCCTATTTAAATGCAGATGATAAGCCCCCCTCCCCCATGGCATCAGGAGTGTCTGTAGTGACCCCACTGAGAGTTGCCAGGTGGTCAGATGCTCTGACTTCTGGTTGCGTCTTCCTTCGCTCACCTGATCTCTTGCTCTGCGTGGAGCTGGGATCTCTGAGTCCCAGTGCCCTGTCGGTGCCTGGCTGCTGTTTCCTCTGCTGTCACCTCTAAGGAGCGGCTCCAGCCAGCTCTACTGACCTTGCTGCTCCAGAGCCCCAGGGAAACCAGCAGGAACTGGGAGGGCAGCTGGTGGGGAAGGGACAGGGGACAATTTGCATTTCTGAGGAAGAACTGTGACAATCACTCTTGGGCGCCTGCCATCCCACATCCCATTTAATCCCTAAAGCCTCCTCAATGGTCTCAGAAATCCTGAGTTAAGGCCCCACCTCAGGGCAATGAAATCAGTCTTGGGAGATGGGGTGGGGACTGGGCATTGATATTTTTAACAGGTGTTAAAATGTAGTCTGAGTTTGGGGTCCCCATGTTAAACTGGGCTATTTATCTGAAAGCAGGTCTAGGAAAATTTTGGGAAGCCACCTTAGTCCAGGACAAGGAAGCCTTGGGAGTGTGGCTATGACCATACATTGTTCTTCCAAACAAAACTCATCACCATTGAGTCAGTGCCGACTCATAGCGACCCTACAGGACAGGGTAGAACTGCCCCTGTGGATTTCTGAGCCTGTCGTTCTTTATGGGAGTAGAAAGCCTTATATCTTCCTCCCTTGGAGAAGATGGTGGTTTTGAACTGCTGACCTGGAGGTTATCAGCCCATTGTGTGACCACGACTCCGCCAGAGTTCCTACACTTTTTTTCTTAGGTAAGGACAAACAGGAGAGACTCCTGTCTCTAGAGAACAATCTCTCCTCAGCCTGGTGGCTTAGTCAGTCAATCAAAAATAAGATGGGAGCCCATTGACGAACAAAGGAACATGAAATGTTCAGAGCTGTGTTACCCAGGGGACATTTAATGAAGTAACACAGGAAGGAAGTCAAATAGAGTGGCTCCATGACGAACAAGGGTGAGTTTTCCATGTAGCACCCAAACTCACTCCTACTAAGTCAATTCTATCTCATTGTGACCCTATAAGACTTCAAACAAGTAAATTAGAGTTTCAACTTTTCCTTATATCGATATCCATATCGTTATGACTAACTATGGCAATGCTTTTAAAAAAATCATTTTATTGGGGGCTCATATGTCTTAGCACCATCCATCCATCCATCCATCCATCCATCCATCCATCCATCCATCCATCCATTGTGTCAAGCACATCTGTACATTTGTTGCCCTCATTCTCAGAACATTTGCTTTCTACTTGAGCCCTTGGTATCAGCTCCTCCCCTCTCTCCCTCATGAACCATTGATAATTTATAAATTAATACATTTTTTTTCATGTCTTATACCGTCCGACATCTCCCTTCATCCACTTTTCTGTTGTCTGTTCCCCTGGGAGGGGTTATACGTAGATCCTTGTAATTGGTTCCCCCTTTCTACCCCACTTTCCCTCTACCCTTCCAGTATCACCCCTCTCATCACTGGTCCTGAAGGGATCATCTGTCCTGGATTCCCTGTGTTTCCAGCTCCTATCAGTACCAGTGTACATCCTCTGGTCTAGCCAGACTTGTAAGGTAGAATTGGGATCATGACAGTGGAGAGGAGGAAGCATATAAGAACTAGAGGACAGTTGTATTTTTCATCGTTGCTACACTGCACCCTGACTGGTTCGTTTCCTCCCCACGACCCTTCCGTAAGCGGATGTCCAGTTGCCTACAGATGGGCTTTGGGTCCCCACTCTGCACTCTCCCTCTTTCACAATGATGTGATTTTTTTGTTCTTTGGTGCCATCGACACCTCGTGATCACACAGGCTGGTGTTCTTCTTCCATGTGGGCTTTGTTGCTTCTGAGCTAGATGGCCGCTTGTTTATCTTTAAGCCTTTAAGACCCCAGATGCTATATCTTTTGATAGCCGGATACCATCAGCTTTCTTTACCACATTTGTTTATGTACCTGCTTTGTCTTCAGCCATCTTGTCTGGAAGGTGAGCATCATGGAATGCCAGGTTAATAGAACAAAATGTTCTTTCATTGAGGGAGTACTTGAGTGGAGGCCTAAATACTACCTTAATACTAAACCTATAAATATACGCACATAGATCTATTTTCCCATCATCACATATAAATATATTTACATATGTACAAGCCTGTATTTAGACCTCAATAAATGCCCTTTGCCTTTTAGCTCTTTCCTCTATTTCCTTTTACTTTCCTCTTGTCCCACTATCATGCTCAGCCTGCATTTGGGTTTCAGTAATTCTTCTTGGTTACATTTCCCTTGAACAGGCCCTACCAGGCATCTTACACTCTCCTCGCCACTGATTTTGGATCACTTGTTGTTCCCTTGTCCCTAAGTTTGTTAATACCACTTCCTTTCCCTTGCCTCCCTCTCTCTTATGTACCCCCGGGAACCGTCGGTCCTGTTGTTTTCTCTTCCAAATTGTTTATCCCGCCTATCTTATCTAGATAGACCTCCAGAGATAATAATATACACCAAAACAAGACACAGCAAAACAAAGCAACAAAACAAAACAAGAACAACTAAAAAAAAAATGACCAAAAAAAGCCTGTAAATAGTTCAATGTCTGTTTGGTGACCTTGAGTGTTTTCCAGTCCAAGGGGGTGCCACGCCCTGGCCCCCAGGACTTCCTTGCTCTGCTCCCCTTGCTGTTCTGTTGCCTCCCTGTGGTGGAGTCAGATGGGGCACAGATCCCACACTGTGTCTCCAGTGTTGTCCCCTGTAGGGCTATGGGTCCATGAAGGATGCCATGTCTCATAGGGACATCATTGCATGTGCTGCATGCGTTTAAAGAGGAATTTAGGGACTAGTATCAGACATATGGACCAACGGACTTGATCTGGCCTGTGTGGGAATGTTTTCTTAATAAATAATTGCTCTTTGATATAAAGCTCTCTCTTACACACATATGAGTGTCTCTGGATTTGTTTCTCTAATCAACCTGGACGAACACACTCTTGTACTTGCTACTGAGGGGGCCAGGTACCTGGTCTCATTGAATCCCTCAAGGCCCTGCAAATGAAGCATCCATCTTTAGAGACCAGTCCACCTTCCCCCTGCCACGGAGACGGACTTCCTGGGGCTTTGTTTCCGCACAGGAAAGTCTCCATTTCCCCTCTTACTTGCACCACCTCCACTAGCACGCATGTTGTTGTCCTGCATGGGAAAATTCCAGACCCGAGGAAGGGGAGGAGAGCGGACACCCCTGGGACACCCACCTTACTTACCCTCGGGCTACGTGTTGCCCTTCTGAGTGTGTTTCTCAAATTGAACTCAGGATGTACAATTAGATTAATTATGCCCTCCGGCAAGCAAGCCGGTGAGAGCCTGTTAATGACCTCTTGGCACACGGTGCATATTCAGAACCGCTGTCATGCTTTTCAGAAGAGCAGACACCCACCGCCTAGCAAAGGCCTGGCTTGCTGAGCTGACATAGGTATGGCTGAAGGTTGGATGCTGAGTGAACACTGTGCTGTAAGCTTGGCGTTCCTCGAGAAACTGATTTAGCATGTTATGGAAGTGTTTACCTGTTTGTTCTTGGCTACCTGGGCCACCAGGGTCCCTGGTGGTGCAGCATTTAAGCATCAGGCTACCCCCCTGAAAGACTGATGTTTCCAATTCACCAGCCCCTTTGTGAGAAAAAGATGCATCAGTCTGCTACTGACAAGAAACCCAACTGTTCTGGAAGTCCACTGGGGGTCCGAATTAACTGGATCGTAATGGTTGTGTTTGTCCGGGTGGTCCAAATGGTTCATTGCTCTGCTATTGTTGAAAGGCTGGTGGTTGGCGTCCACCCACAGGGACCCTCTGCAGCAAGGCCTGGAGATCTTCTTCCCAAAGATCAAGGCCACGATGTCCCCACAGAGATCTGCACAAGGACAGGTGGTTCTCTTTTGATACCAGGGCCTGAGTCTGGTGACAGTGCCACTTGGTGAATGGGAAGGGTCAGGTTCTGGTCTCTTAGTTTGGCTAACCAAGTGGACATGCTTCATGAAATATATCCATGTGTCCTTCCTGGAAAATTCACATTTTTCTTCCCCACAAAGTATGCATGCCTTTAAAAAATAAATAAAAGAAAAGTGGGGAAAGATGATTTAAAGCAACTGTAGATAATGCTGAAAAAATGAATCACTTGCAAAAAAACAAGTTCTCAAAGAAAGCAAATATTTCAATGGGGCCTGGTATCTTTGATGTATGCTTACGTCTTATGAATCATGGCTTAATTGCACCTAGGAATTTCCTTAGACTCTTTTTTGCATGCTTACCCTGGCCCCGCTTTCAATTCCTTAAAATACATTAGATCTTTACTCGCAAAACGTTGACCTATAAATAGGAAGAATGAAATGCCTAGATTTCAAGAGCTTAGTTTAATGAGGTTTTACAAATGCGTTTGACTCTGCAAGATATATAACATTTCTGTCACACACCCCTCCACCATTTCTCCTGCGTCTCCCTAGTCTGCCTCCCTCATCCCCGTACCACCTCGGGATAACAAGTGTTCTGATTTTTTCCATCAGAAATTAATTTAGAATTTTCTTGAACTCCACGCAGATGGAATTGTTGAAGGACTTTTGGGTCATTTCCAGTTTGGGGCGATGATGAATAAAGCTTGTCATGACTATCCCTGTATGGGTCTTATTATGTACATGTTCTTTCATTTCTTGACAATGTACAAGGAAGTGGGTTTGCTGGGTCAAAGGTAAGCACTAGGAGACCTGTCGGACCAGGGGTGTAAGTGCCCTGGTGCTCACCGAAAGGCTGGGGGTTCGAATCTACCAGCCACTTCCATAGGAGAAGGCTGCGGCAGCCGGCTTCCGTCAAGATCTACAGCCTTGGGAGCCCTGTGCGGAGTTCTACTCAGTCCTACAGGGTGGCCGTGGGTCGGTCAACTGGATGACAATGGGTTTTGGCTTGAGGGAGGTGAATGCTTAATGTTTGGAGGAACCATCAGACTGATTTCCAAAACAGCCAAACCAGTTGGCACTTCTCAAAGTCACGTAGGCAGAACAGTCTGGAAGTGCACGTTGCCGGGAGCATTTGTTTGGGACGGGCCCTGTATCTTTGTTGTGTTTTGTTTCAGCGGGCAGTCCGTTTGCTTGTGGCTCTCTTTGTGCACAGATTTTTAAAGAAGCTTTGCCTGGGTGGACCTAGTGCTGCCGTGGTTACTGTGTGCCGCAGACTTGGTTCTGACTCACAGGAACCCTGTCGGACAGAGGGGGACTTCCCCATAGGGTTTCCTAGCCTGTAATTTTCATCAGAGCCAAGCAGCAGATCTTTCCCCCCACAGAGCGTCTGCTGGGCTCAAACTGCTGGCCTCTCGGGTCACAGTTGAGTGCTTATCTACCAGGCTACCGGGGCTCCTCGGGTCCAATTCTAGGTTCACTTATTGCAAAGGGGTTGACATGCTCAAAGTCTCTCCTTTTTCAGAGGTCTGAACTGAGCATCGTCCAGCCCCTTGTGCATGAAGGTCATTTTCCTTTCCTGCCAGTTGTCTTTGACAGGCCTGTGGTAGTTACATAATCTCCTGTCAACTTGAGGGAAGGGGTGGAGTCTAGCCTGTCAATCAGGTTGCTGCTTGATGACCTCATCTGTAGGTGCAAAGGAGATAAATCGCTCCCTGTACGCCAGATCCATGCTCTCTGCCTTCCCTTTCATGCTGTTGAGACACTCAGAGAACTGGAGGAGACATGTGGAGACCTGAGTCAGCCTTCAGATGCTTCCACCGCCACTGGATCCACAAGACTGTCTACCCACTGGCCTGGGATCTTCCTGAATTCAGCATCATTGCATGTGCTGTGTGAGTCTAAAGAGGACTTTATGGACAAGTATCAGACATATGGGCTAATATCAGACTTAGGGACTTGATCTCGACTGGGCTGGACTGTTTTTTCAATATACAATTGCTCTTTTATATAAAGCTCTTTCTTATACACATATGAGTGTCTCTGGATTTGTTTCTCTGGTCCGCCCAGACTAACAGAGGCCGATGCATTCAGAGCTCAGTATTCAACTGAGGATGTAAGATGACTTCCATAGAGATTTTCAGAGCTTCTGGCCATAGACCCTTTCTTTCCAGTACCTGGCCCCACAAGTGACAGGTACCTCAGCCGCCTTCACCTCCAGCTGCTGTCTCCTCAACCATGAGGTATCTGGCTTTCCTTTGATCGCCTCTCCTAGCTCCCCATCTTCCCTGCCACAATTGAATCCATCTCTCAGGCAGAAAGTCAGGGGACCATGGTGCTTACCACTGTGCTGGAGTGTGGACTGGACTCAGTGCCTCACTTCTAATTGATGGAACATGGCAGCATGATGGGATGCTGCCCCAAGAGTGGATTACAAAAAGACTCTGCTTTCGTCAGGAGGGCTACTCTGTCCTCTGGCTTGTTCCCTCAGCAGGAACCAAATGCCATGTTGGGAGTCAACAAGGGGGACTAATCTCTCTAGCCAACGGCCAATGGCCAGTCAAGACTGGAGGGCTGCCCACGGCCATTCCAGTGAACTTGGAACCAGCAACAACTTGTGAGGACCTTGGGTCAGAGGCACCAGCTAAGCCAGGATCCCCGGCTGACAGACACGAGAGAGTATAAATGTGTTGAGGCTACTGAATTTGCAGTATGGTTTCTTACTAGCAGTAGATAAAGGCCAAGAGGGTCTGGCCCAAGGATGATGCTCTCTTAGTTCTCCCTCTCTCTCCCTTTCTTCCTTTTCTCATCGCGGGGAGAGGTGATTTTTTGGCAGCAGCCCGGCTCTGCTCCTCTGCTCACGCTGGACTGTGATCTCATCGGATGAAGAATTCTGCGTGGCCAGCTCGCCACGCTCTCCCTCCTACATGGTGGATCTTTTAGTTGGCTGCCATGGGAAGTCATCCTGGCCTTTTCAGTAGCTTCCTGTGCGTGCGGACTCAGACAATGAAAGGAAGCAGGAGTACTTGATGTATCAGCGGTGCGGGGTTGGTGTTGGATAGCGAATCCACCCAGTCTTCTCCTGTGCTAGTCTGGTTGTCTAGAGAAGCAAATTCATAGACACTCATATGTGTATAAGAAATAGCTTTATATCAAAGAGTAGTTATATATTAAGAAAACATCCCAGCCCAGTCCAGCTTCAGTCCATAAGTCCAATATTAGCTCACATGTTCAATATCAGTCTATAAATTCCTCTTCAGACTCACATACCACATGCAATGATACTGAGTGTAGGAAGGTCACAGGCCAGTGGGTGGAAAGTCTTGTGGATCCAGTGGTGGTGGAAGCAACTCAGTACTGGCATTGGTCTCCACGTGGCTCCTCCAGCTCCAGGACTCTGGCTCCATGTGGCTTGTCAACGGGAATGTCTGCAAGGGAGAGTGTGTATCCCACCTCCAGGGAGGAAGATGAGAGTTCCCAGAATCCTCGAGGCCTCATAGGGCTGATTGACAGGCTGGACTTCACCCCTTTGCTCAGGTTGACCGGAGATTATGTAACCGCCACAGCTCCTTAGCAGTACCTTTCGTGTTTTGGTTTGCCAGGGAATGGACAAATCCATTTTAAAAGAAATATTTCTTTAAAATAAAAGAATATCTCTTGAAAGTAGGGAGGGTGAGCCTTCAACCCACTCCAAATGGAGCAGCCCCACCATGAGTCAGACTGGCACAGGTGTAGACTCAAACACAGAGCTAATTGTGAAGCTGGCTCAGGATGGGGCAATTTCTGTTCTGTGTAGACAAGGTTGTCAGGGGGCAGAGCTGCCTCCACAGAAACTGCCAGCAACCCACTGTTATCACAGGCAAGAGTTCTGAGCCACAGAACCAGGCGCTGCAAGGACCTGGAGGCACAGATGTCTCAGCCCTCTCACCCGCCCCCAGAATACACCCCCTCCTCAAAGAGCTCTCCAGGTCCCAGGCTTAAAGCCAGGGCGCTGGGCTCTGCCCCATGGAGGTGCTGGCTCTGAGCTTCCTGTGCAAACCCACTGGGCATACATACTCCAGGTGGGGTCTTCTCTCTCAACTCTTCTCTGTCTCCTATATTCTCTGCTTGTCGGCAAAGTTAAGCCTCTTCCTCTGGGATCCCTTTGAACGTTTATCTCCTCTCTAGGTTCTCAGCTTTCAGCAACTTCCCCTACGGCACCCCCCACCCCCATCCTGCCCCTCCCTCCCTTCCCAGTTAGGAATCAGTAGATCTAAAGCAGAGAAGCCCCAAGTCTTTGGGGGCATTGTTCATTTGAGAAAATGGCCAACCCTGTGTGTGACGGGGATATTTGTGGAATTTCTGGGGTCTGCCTGCCAGAATAAATTCCATTTGATCTCCCTGAGAATTGAAGAAAGTAAAAGTCTGAGATCAAAAGAGAGATTATAGATGTCTGCCCCCACCCCCGGGAACCCTCAAATTCCCAAGAGGGTGTTTTGCTTTCCTGGTGGAACTCTGAATAGTAGGGGCGGAAGAAAATTGCCTCCAGGCAACTACTCACGGATGCTCTCTGGTCCAGCTGGGCTGAGGAGCTATTTTACTCCTTTTGGAAAGATGCTCTTTTGTATAACATGATGGGAGTTTAAGACTACCCTCTGCTTTTGTTTGGTTTCTGGAGTGGGTTATACCTCGGTGCTGGCTTTGTGGCACTGAAGGAATTCACGCTGCCGAAGCACTTTGTAATCCAAGTGAGTGTATATGAAGGAATGGAAAAGTTTCAGGTTTCACAGTCTCAAAAGAGTACATGCTATTTCTGTAAAGCATGCCAGGCCCCGCCGAAGCAGTGCTGTGGTTCACAGCTGGGCACAAAAAACCACGTGGGAAGAACCCCAGAACAGGAGTGTGGAAGTGGGGAAGAAACCCCACAAGAGGGTACAGGCCCCGAGCGGGCTCTGAGGGGGCACACGGGCCTGGGCATGCCCCGAACTCAGGAGGCTGTGCGCTACAGCACACACCTGAGCAAGACCAGAGTGGAAGAGAGTCTGGCCTCCCAAAGTCAAGGTATTGAAAACCTCTGCCTGGGGAGGCATGGTTGAAAGTATTGGTTGACCCCATTGGCTGAGTTTAGGCTCACCTGGGTGATGTCAGGGGCCTAGGCAGCTTTAGGTTTCAGGTTACACTTGTGCTAGGGAGCCCTCATCTGTGCATGCTCAGTTTGGGTTTTCCCATGGGTGTCCAATCAGTGCCTGATTTCTTTCGAACCCCTCTATGTGGGCCTTTGCAGGCAGAGACAACCTCCCTTAGCTCTATGTTCTAGCTACCTTTTCTGTTTGCTATGGACCAGACAGGACGCGACTTTCAGCTCTGTGTGCTGTATCGGCTGCATCACAAGTATCCATCTCTGCTATCGGGGTGTGGAAGTCGCACTCTTCAAGATGGAAAGGAATGGGTTCTGGCTGCGTTCCAATAAACCTTTATTGACAAAGCTAAGAAGTGGGCCAGATGTGGCCCACAGACTGTAAATCGCTCCTGATTTCAAGACGGTTAGGACCCTTTCATCCAGTGCCCCAGTCAGCGACAACGAGGATTCTCTTCTGAACACAGCTCTCAGTGGGCACCTGCGAGGTAGGCGGGGCCTTGGAAGTGCCCATTACAGCTTCCCCATCCTATAGTGATGAACCGTGCCCTCTGGGCCACCAGCAGGGGGAGGCTGAGAGCTCATATTTTAGCATCATTTCCTTTTTGTGTTTGAGTCCAGGAAGATTCTCATATCCAATCTGTAATGGGGAAAGAACTGTACCAGAGCCAGGGGATCTGTGTGCTATTTTGGTTCTAGCGCTGCTTTTGGGTCTGACCTCGGGAAAGCCTCCTCCCGAGGTTTAGATTTTTCAGGTGCTAATGGGTGGCCCAAATCTTTCAGCAGTTGGCTTTTCTTTAGAGGGCATCTTACCTGGGGCCTGATGGGTAGGGACTGAGTGGCTGAGGCTCCGGGCCCCGTGCACTCTCTCTCACCTCCACTGGGGTGCGCTCTGCGCTTCATCGTGGGAATTCAGGGTCTACAGAGGGGAAAGATCGTGGGGGAGGTGGGGGAGGGGCTTGTGATTCTTTGGTCTCCATCTTCAGTCATCTACTCAGTAGCCCCATCATGACTCTGACAATATATGTTTTTTTTTTCAAACTGGAAGGAACTTTTCACCAGTCCTTGATTTCTGTACTCACAAGTTTCCTTTCCCAGTGGCCGTTTCTCTCTTCCCACCCACCCCTCCATTCCTGCCTCCATACTCCTGCTTATCCTTTTGACGCCCCTCCAGAAATCCACTTCCGGGGTTCATCTCACTGGTTTCTTGTAGAAAAACTTGGGATGACCTGCTGATTCCACAAGGTTCTCCAGCCACACCGTTTCGTTAGCGGTGGTTCAAGGCCAGCTGCAGACCCTCGGGAGAAAGATTGAGGCTGTCTGCCTCCTAGTGATTTTCTGTGTCGGTCTCAGAAGCCCTACATGGCGGTCACGATACGCTGGAATCAAGTCGATGGCAGTGGGCTTTTAAACTGTTTTGCTAACAATTTAGGAGGACACAAATTCCTGTCAGCAAAAGTTGACACGCCTCTGGTTTGCTTATCTCCAGAGGAGGCCCCCTCATTCCAGTACCTGCAACAGCCTGGCACCTACCGGCCCCTGAACTCACCCTCTGAGGAGGGGGCCCCAATGGTCCGGAGCCCACATTCTGTAGGTGAAGTAGGTCTGGGGTGCAGGGTGGGTGTGGAGTTATGGCCATCAGTGGAAGGGAGTGTGGGGATCGAAGGACTGGCAGGTGATGAAGCTCTCCTGTGAGAAACCAGTAGCGAGATGATTGGAAAGCCCCCTCCAGCCCCCCCCCACCCCCCGAGCCCCTCACATGGGTGCCTCCTGTGGAAAACTGTATTGAGGGTCTTAGTATCAGTCTGGGTGGGTGACAGGCTCAGTTAGAGGCCTGGCGGTGTCCAAATCCTTATTAGTCTGCTGTCTCGCTGGACTCAGAGGGACCCAGACAGATGCTCCTTGGGGCCGGGATGGAGCTGGGCGGGGGCCAAGCCTGACATAAATGGAGACACAGATTCCCAGGCAAAAAAATAAAAAGAAAGAAATAAAATGATTTAGAAAGGAAACCAAGAAGAAATTACAATTAGCCGCAGGTTGCTAAATCTCCATTAGCCTCCCGCTGTGCTGGTGTGAGGCAGCCAACTTAGATTATCCAAAGACAATGCTTAAAAGCCATTTTAGCGAAATTAGCAACCCCGGAAAACCTTCCTTCAGAATATATGTGTATCTGCACTTTCCCCTGCATCATTTCTGTCAAGCAATCACGTGACAAATCGGGGTCAGAGAAGACGGCTGTCCACTCTGTGGGAGTGGGTGAGTTTTAACGGCGCTAAGGAGGATGGCAGGCTTGCTGGTGTGCACCGGACTGCCCTGGCTTTTGCCCCTGCTCATAATGTCATGATGAATACTGACCCGGGGTGACCCCATGTTCTGGGGCTTCAAGGTTCTGGGTGAGTTCAGGCCACCCATTAATTGGCCAGTCGTTGAGGACTTAATAAACCCAAACTCAGTGCCATCAAGTTGATGTTGACTCTGGCGGCCCTGCAGGACAGGGTAGAACAGCCCCTGTGGGTTTCTGAGACGGTCACTCTATGGGAGTCGAGAGCTTCAGCTGTCTCCCACGGAGCTGGTGGCTGGTGTTGAGCCGCTGACCTTGCAGCTGGCAACCCGGTGCACAACCAGGACACCACGAGGGCTCCTGAGACACTTCGGAGCACCTTTCCATTTCTGCAGTGGAACGGCAGAATCTCAGAGCCTGGGCAGTGATTTCTAGGACCTGCGAGTGGTCCTTTCATCAGAGGAAAAGCCAGTGGGGAGAACCCAGTGCTCAGTTAGGGTCCATGTGTGCTTTCATCCACTGATCAGACCTTGTTCCTGTAGTGTTCATTCCTCGTGTGCAGTAAGGACTGTGATCGAGACACGGGGATGCCGCGTCCCTGTCCTTCCAGAGGCCACAGTCTCGATTCCTCAATTCCTCTGTGCCCCATGTCTCTTCTCTCAGCAGACTGTGTGTGCGGTTTCCAATCTACTCACCGGGGGCCCAGTTATTTATACACTCTTTTTACCAGCGCATCTCGAGGCTCCAAACTGGACTCTTTTCTCTCCATTCAGATGCATGCCCCTCAACTGATTTCTGGTTATCTTTGCCCCAGATTCACGACAGAGCTCTCATGGAGACCATTCCAGGAGGACCACTCCGCCTGGACCCCACCTCCTGTCTGATGACGCAAGTCTTTGCGTGGATTTAAACTCACTTGAGAAGGAGTTTTGGTGGAGTGGTGGTCTCCTGGGGGGAAGGACAGGGCCTGCTGCCCCTGCGAAGAGTGAGCCGGCTCAGAAACCCACAGGGGCAGTTCTCCCCTGCCCTACAGGGTCGCTGAGAGATGGCCTGGGATTGGTGGAATTGAGTTAGGTTTGGTTTTTATTTCTTTTTGAGTAGATGTTGATGGAGGCTGAAAAAGACAGTCGCCTCCCTCCCCCCGACCCCATGAAAACACGGAGGTACAGAGGAAATCAAAGTCAATCTGGAATTCAGTGACAGACTCCTTGCTGACCCCCATCTTACTGCCAGACCCCACCCCACAGTGCCTGCCCTGCTGTCCCACTGTCACTCTGGGCTGGAATTCTCCCCATTCCCACCTGACCATCATGGCACCAGGTTGAGCTTTTCTTTCAAAGAAGGTGTCCGAAAGGTTCTGCCCAGTTCCCTAACTCTGGGGAGCGTGCTTCAGGGAGAAGATTGGACAAGCTCACAGAGAGAAGATCTTCTGAGCCAGGGCCCAGGGCAGGGTGGTTGGCTGAGGTCAAGAGAGTCTGAACTGGGGCAATGACAGGGCAATAGATGGAGGGCACTGACCAGGATTTGGAAATTTATTCTTGACACAAGAGGGAGTGAAGGGAGGGTTGAGTGAAGGGAGAATGTCCCCCCACCCCCCTGGTTCTTTGTCAGTACTCCCCCCACTATGCAACTCACCTTCAGTCGCTGGCCTCACCCCAAGGAGAGCTTTTGCGGACTTTGCCGCTTCGAACAGATTCCTTCTTACAGGTTCTCACATCCTGTGGTCTCCACCAGGCAGCTGATGACGCAGAACAAAATGTTCTTGCAGTGCTGCCCCTTCCTTGTGGGAGCTATGGTGGACTTCGTCTTGTCTTGATTAGTGTTCTCTCTTTCCTACCTGATATCGGTTGTAATGGCTACACAGGACACACAGACGAAAGGAATGGCTGAGGGATTTATTAAGGGAGCTCACAAGTGGTACTGCCAGGGAGAGATGCTGGGGGTTGAATTGTTTATCAGGACATGTGTCTGAGTTCGGTCAACGCTGCTAGTCAGTGCCCGTGAGCAGACCACTCTGCCATCGAAGGCATTCAGCTCAAGCTCTGTGGGCCAGCAGGCCCCACTTCCTGGATTAAGTGCCAGAGACCTCCCACTCCGGGAAGTCTCAGCCCAAAGGCGCCCAGTTCCACTTCCATGCATCAGTAAATCCAACTTCTCCAATCAAATTCCCAGAGGCACCCCACTCTGCCAGCCAGCCTCCTGCACAAAAGCACCCCTCTTAACTTGCGGGATGGGAAGTTCATCACTCTGTCCCATGCTTTGGCTCCTGGTTCTGCTGCTGGTATGTATAGCTGTTATCTGTATCCAGAAGGCTCATGTACAGGGGTGTTAGGTCCAGAGGATAAGCTCCAGGTCTGGCTCTTGCTGGTCATGAGACCCCTCTTTCTGCTTGTGGTAGTTACATAATCTGGTATCAATTTGAAAAGATTATGAGTGACCTGGACAGGAGTTTGGCCTGTCAATCAAGATATAACCCATGAGGCCTCTATGTGGGCATGGCCTTCTCTTGAGAATTCTGGGAACTCCTGGCTTTTCCATGTTGGAGGGAGCAGACACTTCACACTGTTCACTCTGTAGCTGATTTTGTAGCTGACAAGACACATGGAACTACACTAGTGCCCTGAGCTGGAGAAGCCATGTAGAGACCCCTGCCAGTGCTGAGATGCTTACACCACCACCGGATCCACAAGACTTCCCACCCACTGACCTGTGATCTGCCTGCATTTGGCATCATTGCATGTATTTCATGAGTCTGAAGAGGACTTTATAGATTGGTATTGGACCTATGGGCTAATATTGGACTTATGGACTTGATCTGAACTGGACTGGGATGCTTTCTTAATGTACAATTACCTTTTCTATAAAACTCTTTCTTATATACGTATGAATCTCCCTGGATTTGTTTCCGTTGTCTACCGGGACTAACACACTGCTTCTCAAAGTGCTCATTTTATACCCAGCACCACAGCCCTCCAGGGAATCCTGTTTAAAATGACTGCTAGGTAGGTCCTATAAGAATATTCCTCCACCTTCTTACCAGATCCATGCAGGGTAAGGTTGTTTGAGGGGAGTTAGAACATTGGATAGAAAAGCCACTTAAATAACCCACTTCCCCTGAAATCTATTGCACCATACAGTGCCCAGTAAAATGATGTCTGATGCATATTGCTGTGGTCAGCTGCCATCCATTGGCCCATGATTCATGGTGATTTCATGTACAGTGGGAATTATACTGTCTGGTCCTGAGCCATTTCCATGATAGGTTTTCAATTAGACCATTGTGAGCCATTGGGTGGTTTTTGGAAGTAGTACTCAGGCCTTTCTTTCTAGTCCCTCACAGTCTGGAAGCTCTGCTGAAACTTGCTCAGCATCATAGCACCATTCATCTCTTCAGTGACAGATGGCTTGGCTGGAAATCAAACCCAGCTGACCCCCTTGGAAGGTGAGAATTCTACCACCGAGTATGTCCAGAAAACTCACGCTCACTGCCATTGAGTTGACTCCAACTCATAGGGTTCGAGGGTGTACCTTTGTACAGGAGTAGAAAACCTCATCCTTTTCCTGAAGAGGTGGCTTCGAACTGCTGATCTTGTGGTTAGCAGCCCATGACTTTACCCGCTATACCTCCAGGGTTCCAACAGAATGCGTTAGGTTCTCAAAAAAAAAAGTTTGTAAAATAAATGAATGAATACATCCTTTCTCTATAGAGTACTTTTCTTCCTTATAGCCTTTTGCCCAACATAGTCATGCACTGTCAGCACTTACTGACAAGGAAGGAGACTGATGGTATATCTACTACGGTATCCATGCATGTTATCTCAAGCCACTTTTATTCAACACAAAAACACAAATGAAAAATATTTTTATGAACTTCAACTTCAAGGAAGATACATGAGGGATGAAGAAGCCACTCAAAGCCATGGCGACGAATAGAGAAGTTGTCACTAGAAGCCTGTTTCACCAGCTTCATCTCACAATCAGACTCGGAGAAGGCAGGGCTGTGGGCTCTCCAAGGGTTGGAATGCCCCTGCCTCTACCTCCCACCTCCCTGCCACTCCCCCATCAGACGGTGCCATGATTTCTGACGCTGAAGGTTATTGACATTTTAAGATGAGGTTTCAAATCTCAGTTCAATTTCTAGGCTTCCTCAAAGGGGACTGTGTCCAAAATGTCAGTGTAACAGGATCTGATAGCACTGGGGGATGGCAGGGCCTAACAGGGTCAGGAAAACAGCGGCAGCGATGGAAACTGGTATCAAAGCACAAGCACTGATGTCGTTCTTAAAAAAAACCAACAAGCCTGATTGTTGAGGCTACACCTAGCAGATCATACACCAAACAGTTTCTACCATGCTCACATCCTTCAAGATGTACACCCATTCTCACCCTTCTTATCGTTCATTACCATCAGCTTACTGCTTCCCCCTAAGTTTATTACCTAATCTTTGGAGCTGCTGTTGAGTTATTAAAAAACAGAATGATCCAGACAGGTTGTTCTTTGTTCATTAAGGAACCTACTGTTCGGTGCAAAGATTTCAGGAATATTTTTGGCTGAAGATGCACAGATTACCTCAGGGCAATAGTTTTAGGGGTTCATCTAGCCTCCATGGTTCCAGAAATTCTGGACTCGAGAATTTTAAATCCTGGGCTACGTCTCTGCGCTTTTGATGCAGACTCTTCTGTAGGATCTTTGATTAAAATATTCAATTATGGTAACTGGGCACCACCCAGTTCTGATCTCACGGTTCCTTGTTCACAGAAGCAATTGGGTCCATATTCCAAATCATCCTCCTATTCTCGATGCCATCTCCTTTCGGATGCTCCAGAAAAATAGGGAGAAATTCTATCTTGGATGGCTGCTTGTAAGCTCTTAAGACCCCAGGCACTATGTAGTGTCCCAGGAGGTAGGATGGAAGCACTAAATACAAGGTAAAGGAATTGGCCTAATTTTGTCTTTTCTCAGTCGTGGAAGAGGGTGGGGTCTGGGAGCTAGGAGTCCTGTTAAGGTACGTTTTTGAATGTTTGCCTCTACTGGTTACTGGGTGGGAGACTCGGGTCTTGAAGAGATCCACTGCATCCTTTATCTTTTCATGGCCTAATGAAACTCACCATTGTTGGGAAGGTGATGGCGGGTGGTGGGGGGTGGAGGGCGAGTTCGAGGATCCATATAGAGTGGCAGCAGTCAGGGAGGGTTATGGGGGATTTTACATTGAATATCCGGGAAAGATGTGTTAGAAGAAGCACCATTGAAGCTGAGACCTGAGAGATGAGAGGAGCCGAGATGGGCAGAGACGGGCAGAGCACCCTGACATGAGAGACCAGGTGTTCAAGGACCTTGGGTCAGAGGAGACCTTTGTTTGGGGTTGGGTGCTGCAGTGGGCAGAGCATAGTGGGGGTGGGTGGATTGTTAATGACCCTGGGTAGGGGTAGGGAGGGAAGTGGGTGGTCTTGCTAGGTGAGTAGGTGTGGCTAGAGGGTTGGCCAGTCAAGGGGTGCTGAGGGGTTCTCAGCAGAGAATGATGAGTTTTCCAAAAGTCACTCTGGCCACTCTGAGGTGGGAGTGTGGTAGGTGGAAAGGAGGTGGTGGTTATGAAGAGATGAGGGGCAAAAGAGGGGCTAGGGCAGAGGGAGGGCATGGGCACTCAAGAAGGGACCCAGCAGGAGCTTCTGGATTTTACCATGGATCTCAGCTTCTAACGGAAAGTTTGGTGGTTGAACCCACCCAGAGGCTCCTCAGAAGGAAGCCCTGCCAATCCTCTTCTTTAAGGATGCGACCTCGAGAGCCCGGGGGATCAGATGGGCCTACCTTGCACCCTTGGGGTCACCATGGATTGGGAGCAGGTTCAACCGTTTGGTTTGGTTTTCTTCCTTCTGCTTGGTGTTCCTGCTGGTCCTGTTGCTGGCTGCCCTGGGAGCAGATCCTCAGTTTCCCTCGCTGTCAAAGGGGAGCTGCTTTCAAAGGCCCTCCTGCCTGTGTGTGTTCCGCAGGCCCTGGGCACCTGCCCAAGCACTGTGTCCGTTTGCTCCCTCTTTCAATCCAGAGAAGGAATTTTGCATCTGCCACCGGGAGGAGATTTTAATTATGACTTCGAGTGACATTGCCTTGCTTTCTGAAGCTTGGAGACTATTTTAAAGGCCCGACTCCCTTGTGCCCCTGCTTCTTGGTGGGAGGCAGAGGGCGAGGGCACAAGTCTATGAATAAACAGAGGAACACACGAAAACGTGCCTTTGACCGTGACTTAGGAGGGATATGGGATCTTTGGTGGAGTCTCTTGGCAAGGGTCCGGGAATGCATGTCTGCTCTCAAACCTCTGAAGGAAGCTTGATCAGGCGGGGGCCTTTTTCTGTTTCCATTAAAGCCTTTGACCCTGTGGTTGGGGTTCTGTTTACTCTTGGCAAGCGCTTTTGGTTCAAAGGCGGGATGCTTCAAAAACTGGATTGGAACACGTTCTATAATCTTAATGCCTCCTGGACATCAAATAGCTCTTTCAAAGCAGAGATTTGATGAAGTCAGTAATCATGCAGCCCCAGCCACATGCAACACATCTCTGTCACCGCTCGCACTTGAATGATGGACGAGAAAATCTCTTGGCAAAGAGAGTTTGGGGACTTAATGACCCTTAAATATTTGGCTCAGTCACCCGATATGTTTTCCTAGGCTGGAAACCCCAAAGCTGGGCCCTGCCTTTCTCTCTGGTAAAAAACATAAGCCAACAGGCAGTTGCTGTTCATGAAAAGGTGTTTGTGCCTCATTGCAGAACGCTGTAATTCACCATGATTTCCCTAATGTCCCGGCCCCTCTCTCAGGCTGGCATCCCTCCCGGCATGCTTCAGAGTATCAGTTCTGATTTGAGATACTGGGCTTCTTGAGGAGACGCCACCGGAGGCTCCTGAATGCTTGGGCATGGGGATCAAAGGGCCAGCTGAAGCTTCCTGGGTGGGAAGGGAGGGTGGGTGACTGTCTCTGCTTAGCCTTGAGAGCCGTCCCTTCTCTGAGCTGCACTGGGCACCAGGAGATGCAGGAGCTTCTATCCTCTGGCTCTGATTGTAAATGAACCTCACTGCCGCCGAGTCAATGCTGGCTCCTGGCGATCCTATGGGACAGGGTGGAACTGCCCCTCTGGCTTTCTAAGACTATAACTCGTTATGGCTCTTAGACAGCCTCGTCTTTCTCCTTTGGAGTGGCTGCCGGTTTCTAAATACTGACCTGGGAGTTAGCAGCCCCGTGTGTAACCACTCGGCCCTACTTGCTCTACAACCACGGCACACCTGGGAAGGTCTGCCTGGTTCTGTGCCGTTGAATCTGCCTCGATTCATGGCAGTCCCATGGGTGACAAATCAGCACCGAGCGCCCGAGGGTCTTCTTGGCTGTCAGCTTTACAGAAGCTCTTTCCCAGCAGCCCTTCTTCTGAGAAGTCACTGGGTGGGGTTGAACTGCTAACCTTCAGGTTGGGGCTGACCCCGACCACTTCTGCTCCTGGGCCTCCTTATCTCTTAAGGGACGCAATGTGCAACTTGGCTTGAAGGGACCTTCTGAGAGCGCCGTCCATGGACGGCATCCTTGCAAAAGGCTGGGGGCTTGATTTCCCCCCACAAGGACCTTGGAAGGAAGGTCTGGTGGTCCACTTTCCAAACAACCAGCCATTGAAGACCCCAAGAGCACAGTGCCGCTCTGATACAGCCTCGCCGTGAGTCGGAATTGCCTGGGCAGCAACTGGTTCTGCTTGGACCTAGCCAAACCCTGGTGTCATTGGGTTGCTCATCCAAGATCACCAGTCCAAAACCACCAGCCACTCCATGGGAGAAAGATGGGACCTTTTTGAACACCCATTGAAGAGTTACAGTCTCCCGCCAGCCCACTACCATGACCCCAATTCTACCTTACAAATCCGGCTAGACCAAAAAATGTACATGGGTACAGATAAGAGCTGGAAACACAGGGAATCCAGGACAGATAAACTCCTCAGGACCAATAACATGCGTAGCCATACCAGGAGGGGAAGGGGAAGGTGGGACAGAAAGGGGAACTGGTTACAATGATCTACATATAACCCCCTCCCAGGGGGATGGACAACAGAAAAGTGGGTGAAGGAGGGGGAAATGAGCTGACACCAAGGACTCAGTAGAAAGAAAATGTTTTGAAAATGATGATGGCCACAAATTTACAAATGTGCTTGACACTTGGATGTATGTATGGATTGTATAAGAGTTGTACGAGCCTCCAGTAAAATGATTAAAAAGTAAAGAAAGAAAAATCAGAAAAAACAAGAGTTACAGTCTCTGAAACCCATAAGGACAGTTATACCCTGTTTTACAGGGTCACCATGAGTCAGAATCAACTGCAGTGAGTTTGGTTTTGGAGTTTTGAGAGACCAGCATGGTCATTTCAAAGAGGAGGGAATGGATGACCAGCGAGTGGAGTGGTAGTGGCTTGTCACCATCAGAGCTGGTCCAGAATCCTCCTGACTCATCAGCAGTGCTGGCCAAAAATGACTGTCGATGACAAAGAATTGGCTGCATTTTCACAGAAAGACAATGGGCCATCCCGAAGACATTGACAAACGCAGGTTTCCTGATGAGCCCAGCAAGCAGGAGGAGGATGAGGAGAGCAAGAAGCGCTTAGCCAGGCACGTCATCTGTGCGATGCTGCTCATTTGCCACGTAAGAAAAACCAGAAGCAGAAAAACCCATGGAGGAAAGGGGCTGCGTGAGGCTGTGTGGTGGGGATCACAATCAAGAGCATGAAACACAACGTGTATCACTTGTTGCACGGGAAGCGGATCTGCTCTGTCAACTCAGTGCACAATAAAAAGGAAAGAAAAATAAAATGATGGTGGAACATTGTTCAGAAGAAGAAACTGATGTTCAGAGAGGTCCAGTGACCTTGGCAACACTGCAGGGCTGACAGGGTTGGGGTGGTCATCTGAAGCTGGACTGCCGCCCAGCTTGGCTTCAAGGCTTGGAGACCAGCTGGCGTTTGTCTCTCAGCGGGATCTGGTGGTTGGATCCTGGCCCTTCCCACCTCTCTGGACACCAGGGAGGAGACTGCTGGCTCCTCCCAACCTGGCAGGAGCCCCAAGGATTTCCTCTGTGCTTCCGTCCTTGCCAAATGATGTGTATGGCTGAAAGCCCATGTCCTCAGTGGAACTTGGAGAAGGTTCAGAAAAACCCGGAGCAAAGTCACAGTAGCTACAGGAGTTTGCTGACTCCCCTTTACCAAGGAAGTGCCATTCCCAAAGAGCACAAACCCGCTCTTATTGGGAGATCTGCCGTGCCAACTAAATTCAAGGCAGAAGGGTCAGCTCACAAAGTTATGGTGACTGAGTTTGGGAATCCGAAAGGGGTAATCTAGACACAGCTAATCATGAGGTTTATTATGAAGTTTTAAGAAAGTTGATGATGAGTGAGAAAAAGACTAGGCAAGTTGACTGGAGGAAAAGTTTTTCACTATGACAACACACTTGCTCATTCTTTAAGGGTAGCAGGTCCTATGGGAATCTTGTTGGGGATCCATACTTTATCTACCCTATGACCCTGATCTTGTCCTTTCAGATTTCTTTCTGTTCCCCAAGCTCAAAGAACATATTAAAGGAACACCATTTGAGACCTTGGAGGCTGGCTAAATTGTGTTTTGAAGTAAACTGAAGAGCCCAGAATTCTTTGGGGGAAGGTTAGAGAGGTGGAAACAGCGCTATCACAAGAGTGTAGACCTAGACCTTAGGTTCCCAAACTTATCTGGCCTACCTCGCCTTTTTAGAAAAACAAACAAACATGTGATCCCTGCAGACAAAAAATTATTGTACTCTAGGATACCAGGATGCAGTGCAGATGTCTGCTTTTGCAGTTCACTTTGCTGGATTCCTCCAGAAGTATTGTCCACTTGGGAAACATCAGGTCCCTAATGGAAGATATGTTGGAAAATAATTGCTTCACGTTTTGATATTTTTGTTTGATAAGGGCTTCTAAGATTTTGTAGCTATGCTTTATGACTTACCCTCTTATTTGTGGAATAATATGGGCAAACTCAAGTATAAAATTGTTAAGGTTAAATGTCGTTATACGTGCAAAGCCACCAGTTCAGGTCTTGAATGCAATTGTCAGTTAATGTCCAGTTGAATCTACTCATGGTCCCATATGTGTCTGAGTAGCCCTGTGGTTTTCCCAGGTCCCTTTGTGTGGACTTGAATGATCAGCCTTTCAATTTACCGTTGGACGTGTTAACCATTTGTACCACCTATGGACTCCTTCCATTACATGTCTGTGGTGGCTCGTGTGTTTCTGTGATGCCGACAGTGCTGTCACTGGTGTTTCCAATACAGCAGAGTCACCCAAAGTGAATAGGTTTCAGCAGAGCTTCCAGACGAAGAACAGACCAAGAGGAAGTCCACTTTGGAGGATTGAGGCACTGAAAACCTTATGCAGAGCAGAGGAAGATGACCAGATACTGAAAACCTTACAAAGAGCAGCAGAACATTGTCAGAGATAGTGGCCAGATATGAGCCTCTCAGGTTGGCAGGGACTCAAAATATGACCAAGGAAGCGCTGCCTTCTCAAAGTAGAGTTGACCATAATGTCACGAATGGGGCCTTTATTTGCTAACGGAGCATGACTCAAAATGAAACGAAACAATCGCAGACATCTATTACCAACTGGAACTTGGAAAGTACAACGCAGGGCTCTATGAAAATGGAAGCCATCTAAAGAGAAATGGAATACATAAAGATTGCTCTCCTATGTATTAGTGTGCTGAAATGGCCTCACACTGGCCGTCTTGAATTAGACAATCACATGGTTCACCAAGCCAGGAATGACAAAGTCAAGAGGAATGGCATCATCAAAGGGACATTTCAAGATCTATCTTGAGGTATTGGTGCTGTTAGTGATAGAATGATATCTATCTGCATTCAAGGAAGTCCAGTCAGTACAACTATTATTCAAATCTATGCACCAACCACTAAAGCAATTGATGAAGAAATTGAAGATTTTTACCAATGTCTTCAGTCTGAACTTGATTTAAAATGCAATCAAGAGGCATTGATTATTGGTGATTGGAATGAGAAAGTTGGAAGCAAAGAGGAAGGAATAGTAGTTGGGAAATATGGCCTTGGTGATAGAAGTGAAGCTAGAGATTGCATGATAGAATTTTGTAAGACCAACGACTGGAGTTTGTTGTGAATACCTTTTTTCAACAACACAGTGACCTTACATGTGGACTTCTCCTGATGTAATACACAGAAATCAAATGGATTACATCTATAGAAGAGATGATGGAGAAACTCAATTATCAGCAGCTAAAATGAGGCCAAAGACCGACGATGGAACAGAGCATCAGTTGCTCATGTGCAAGGTCAAGTTGAAGTTGGAGAAAGTGAAAAGAAATCCAGGAGAGCTACATTATGACCCGAGTCTATTCCACTAGAACTTCAAGAACAGATTGGACTCAGTGAACACCAGTGACAGAAGACCTGTTGAATTGTGGGAATGACATCAGGAACATCACACGTGAAGAAAGCAAAAGGTCATTGAAAAGACAGGAAAGAAGTAAAAGGTCCACATGGACGTTAGAAGAGACCCTGCAATTTGCTCTTAATCACAGAGTAGCAAAGGCAAGTACACGGAGGAAACGGTGAACTCAAGGAGCCGAATAGAACATTTCAAAGGGCAGCTCGCTGAGAGCAGGTAAAATATGCAAAGTCCTACAATTAGAAAGCCAAAAAGGAGGAACACACTCAGCATCTCTTACACGGAATGAACTGAAGAGAAATCCAAGCTTCGCAATGTGGAAAGAGTCTACGGACAAATATGGAACGATGCAGGACGCATCAGAAGAAGATGAAAAGACCACAGAGAGTCGCTGAACCAAAAATAAACGAACTAGTCAACATCCAACCATTTCAAGAGGAAGCATATGAACACGAATCCGTTTCACTGAAGGGACCCGTCCAAGCGTTTGATCTGCTGGTTGACCCCTTTCCTATTCTCGCTTTTATTGCTTTCTGCTCTCTTTGGGGTTGAGTTTTATTTATTTATTTATTTTGTTGAGCTTGTGTATTTATCTGTATATGGGATCCAGGATAGGTAAATCTACAGAGACGGTGATTAGGTCAATAGTTTCCTTGAAGTGTGGCAGGGAAGGTTGCGGGGTATCGAGGAGCTAACAACAATAAGGACAAGAAAAAAAGTCCTAATTGATTGTGGTGATTGCACAGTTCTTTTAAATATGATTAAACTATCGAATCGCATAATAGGTGAATTATATGATAATAAAACTGTTAAAGGGGTGATAAACAAACAAACAAACAAACAAACAAACAAACAAACAAACAAAACAAGGCCCCAGGAATCGACAGAACACTAATGGAAATGTTTGAATAAACGCTCGAAGCACTGGAAACACACACTGGTCTCTTCCACGAAACTGGAAGACAACTCTGTGGCCAACTGGTTGGAAGAAATCCATATTTGTACCCATTCCAAAGAAAGAGATCCAACTACAGAACAAGATCATTGATGTAACATGCAGGTAAATTTTTGCAGAAGACCGCACAACAAAGTTGTAGCAGTACAGTGACTGAGCCCTGCCAGACATTCAGGCCAAATTCAGAGGAGGGCATGGGAGAAGGGATATTACTGATGACATCAACCACATCTAGGCTGAAAGCTGAGAATACCAGAAAGATGTTTACTTCTGTTTTATTGACTCTGCTAAGGCATCCGATTGTGTGGACTGAAACAAACTATGGACAACCCTGAGAAGAATAGAGACTCCCGAGCTCTTTGTTGTACTCATGAGGAACTTGAACTTGGATCAAGAGGCAGTGTGGGAGCAGAATGAGGCAATACGGCATGGTTTAAAATCAGGAAAGGTGTGTGTCAGGGTTGTATCCTGTCACCATACTTGCTCATTCTGTATCCTGAGAAAACAACCAGGGAAGCTGGAGTGTGTGAAGAAGAGTGTGACATCAGGAGTGGAGGGAGGCTTATGAACAACATGCGCATGACCCCACCTTGTGTGCTGAAAGTGAGCGGGACTTGAAGCAGATGAAGATCAAGGATTGCAGCCTTCAGTGTGGATTACAACCCAATGTGAAGAAGACCAAAATCCTCACCACTGGATCAGTAGGTAACACCATGATAAATGGAGAAAAGATTGAAGTGGTCAAGTCTCTCATCCTGCTTGGATCCACAATGGATGCTGTTGGAAGAATTAGTCAATAGATCAAATGATGCATTGCACAGGGTAACTTTTCTGCACAAGACCTCTTTAAAGTGCTGAAAAGCAGGCACGCTACTTGGAGGAATAAAGTTTGCCTGACATAAGCCATGGCATTTTTCATCACCTCGTATGCATGTGAAAATCGGACGCCTCATACAGAAGAGTCTAGAAGAATTGCCGCAGCTTTGGAATACGGTGCTGGTGAAGAATGTTGACATGTTGAAAGAACCGTGGACTGCTGAAAGAGCCCAGAGATCTCTCCTGGGAGAAGTACGGCCAGCATGCTCCTCAGAAGGGATCACGGGGAGATTGCATCTCACGTACTTTGGACATGTTCTCAGGAGAGGCCGGTCCCTGGACAAGGACATCATGCTTGGTAAAGTAGAGGGCCATCACAAAAGACCCTCACCACGATGGATTCGCGCGGTTGGTGCAGCCCTGAGCTCCATCCAACCCAACAGCTGTGAGGATGGTGCAGGGCCCGCTTCCTTCTCTTGGAGGTGGGGCTGGGTACCTGCTGGGGGAGCGCCCAATGGCAACAGAGGCACTCCTGGGATTATCTACTAGTTGCCTTCGAGTAGATTCTTTGGCTTGTGTGTTGTTGTTAGTACTGTTGACTATGGTTCAGCCTCACGTGAGAGAGTGGAGCTTCCCCATGGGCTTCTCAGGCTGCACATCTCCAACTCTCTCTTATCAAGGCCCTCTCTAAACTCACTGCTGATGAACCTCCACTGGCTCAGCGAACCTTCAGGACAGAGTAGAACTGCCCCTGTGGGTTTCAGAGGTGGGAAATGGCTACGGGAGCAGAATGCATCATTTTCCTCCCAAGGAGTGGCTGGTGGGTTTGAAACACCAACCTCGTGCTTAGCTGTCCCACGTGGTAGCCTCTATGCCACACTGAGTGGGTTTATACAGTCCACCTCTCAGTGGGCACCCAGCTGCTTTACCCATTACTGCATGACCACAGAGCCTGAATAGTTAGTGGAGATTCATTTGTTTGTTTTTTATCTGAGTTGTCTTGGGGTAAAAGAACAAATCCTTAGGTCCTGCCCCCAATTCCTGGGCCTGGCCGAATCCTGGCGATCTCTGTTGGGGCTCGGCATTTGTGCTGTGTTGTTGGTCACGCCTACTCCTGTGTCTCTGGTTCTCAGTTTTCCTAGTCAGTTGTCCAGGATGCTCTGACCTGACGCCTAGGCCTCTTCCCCAGCTGGGGCCATGCTCCTGACTTGGGCTTTGCTCCCATGGTGCAGCTGGGGAGGAGCCGGAAATTCCCCATGCTGGTATCTCACGTGATAATCAGGGCCAACCTTCCTTCCCACATTTGATCTTTCATTTTATGATAGCTATTACAGGCTGTTAGGCACTCCCGAGATTCCTTAAGGAATGTGTATACATTTTATAAGACTTTCTAGAAGGAGAGCGAGGAGCCCTTATTAGGGCAGCCTCTCGAGATCGTTGAAGGTCTCATCCTGGAGGACAGTGAAGCAGGGGCATCCTGTCTAACCCCTTCGGTCATGCACTGTCTGTGGGGCTTGGAGGAGGCTCAGGGTCTTTGGGAAGGAGGACTACTCTCTCATGGAGATCTGGTTGCTGTGCTGGTGGGAGGGAGGTAGGGAAAAGGGGCTGGGGTTTTCTCTTCTGACTTCCTACTAGGTGTCACCGGGTGGTCCAAGGGTTAAAGCACTCCACCACTTTCAGATTCCCCTGCCTACTCTCCAATTGGGGATACTCGCACAGGGCCAGGGGTAGGGTTTACAGCCAGATTTGGTGGGGGTGGAGGGGTGGGGATGGGGATCATTCAATCCCTGCTGCTGTTTGTTGCTATGTATCAAGTGAATTCTGCCTCACCCGCAGCCACCCCAAGTGGCAGGGCAGGGCTTCTCTAGGCTATGGTCTACGGAGCGAGTCCTGGTGGCACAGTGTTTAAGTGCTCCGGTGCTAACCAGAAGGTTAGCAGTTAGCCTCCACCGGCTGCTCCACGCAAGAAAGATGGGCAGTCTGCTTCTGTAAAGCTTATGCCTTGGAAACCGGATGGGGTGGTTCTGCTTTGTCTTGTTGGGCCACTATGGGTCGGGATGGACTCAAGAGAATGGGGAGATGTCTCCAGCAGCAGATTGCCAGATCTTTCTTCCTTGTTGCTGTTGCGTTTTGGTTAGCAGGCACACATTGAGCCACTGTGGCATGGGGCTTCCCTAGTCCATCCTCCTTGCTGTGTGCTGTTGAGTCACTTGTGACCCGAAGTGACCCTGTAGGACAGAGAGGAACGAGGACCGGCCCCACAGAATTTTCCAGCCTGTCATCTTTCTGGGAGGGCTTGGACCCTCCCACTCAGTGGACTTGGGTGATAACCTGTCCCTCAGGTCCCTAGGGTAAGGTCACCAGACATCCCACTTTTGGCAGGACAGTCCCAATTTTTAATAATTTTTCCCCTTCCCACGGTATTTTTAAAAACTCCTGATTTTGGAAAGAATGCATGACAAGCTAGGGTATATGGTTTTTGGCTGCCATGTGGCTATTTTGCCAGGATATGGTGTCCCGCTGGTGTCCCGCTTTACCAATGTTAAAATCTGGCCACCTTACAGATGCCCTTTTGTGTCCATCTCCTGGCTTCCCACAGCCTCTTGGGCTGGACAGTGCGCGGTCTCTGTCACTACAGGATGATGACCGTAGGCGAGAGGAGGGTGGACATGCACTCCCTGGTCTAGTCTTGGCTTCTCAAAGCCTGGTCCCAGGCTGCCTGCTCTGGGGCTGGTTTGATGGAAGAGCCCCAGCCCCTAGACATAAAGAAAGAGTCAGAGGCTCAGAGAGTGGACCCCTGATTCAGGTGCTCCCAGATGGTGGGAACCCCAGGTCTGTATCTGGTTAGCTCACCAGGGGCTGCCACAGGGAGTGTCTCAGACTCCCCGAAGCCCCATTCTTCCGGCGGGGCTTCCCAGATCAGGGTCCCCTGCTCCCCGTGCCTGCCCTCCTTTCTCCCAATCGGGGCCACTGTCACCCTCCATGTCTCTCTGCCTTTCCCCTCCATCATGTTAATTGATTCTGCAGTGGGAAAGCATTTAGTGAGGATGAATTTGTGTGTCGCTGAAATCAATCTCTTTCTGCAAGCTTGCTTCCCCCTTCTTTCAAGTCAGCTAAATCTTGCCTCCCCAAAATTAAATGGCTCCAGGCAGAACCGGCACAGAGCTGATTGCCCAATGCCATGGCAGCCCCGGTGCTGCCCCTCTGGCTTGACCTCACTTGACTCAGGAGCCAGATCCGCTTAAGAGCAGCGTCCTCCTTTGGTGGCCCGTGGGCTTTGATCACCACCTGGGCTAACCGGAGGCTGGTGTGTGGCCCTGGGCCGATTGGGCATTTTGCCTGAATGGGAAAGAAGAAAATCCCTTTGGAGGAGACCTTTGGAGAAAATCCCTTCATGGAGTGACTAGGGGCACACCAGGGGAGGGGTGGCTATCATCTCCATAAATTTGGGGTGACCTCAAAGAAACTAAGCAACTGCTTTCCTTTCTCGATTGTTATGTAGAACTGGGAGCCTGGCTGTCAGGGATCCACACATTGGGAGAGTGTGCACAGTGGACCTTGGTGGGTTTCTTGGTGTGACCATAGGACTCTGGGCCTCAGTCACCTTTTCTATAAAATGGGAGTTACGTTAGGCATCCACCAAATTATAGACTTCCTATTATTGTCATGAAAACACTGATAGACAGGTATTAAGGAGCAGGGTGGTACAGAGGATTAGGTGCTAGAGTGCTTGCCCACTGTAACATCAGTGGTTCAAACCCACCAGCCTCTCCTTGGGAAAACAATGAGGCTCCCGTCAGGACTCCTGGGCTCAGAAGTCCTGCAAGGCTGCTATGAGTCAGATTTGATGGTTGTGAGTTTGGATATTTGTGGCTTTAGACAGGTTTTAACCTGTGTTATTTACAGGCACAGAAACACATACCTGGCACTCACAGGTGGCTTAGCCAAGGCCAGGCATTGTTTTGCCCAGTGAATGGCCAAGCAGGGCTAGCCCACAAGGCTGCCTGCAAAAGACCTGGGTCCTCCACATTGCCCTGGAGGTGACGTGGCCAGGCGGGGTGGGCTCCCCCGCCACTCCAATGTCTCCCCTGCCACTGAGGGTGACCATGGTCTACTCTTTAACCCCTCACTCACTCATCCGGGTGCCCACTCTTCTTTCCCCGGGCCCTAGAGACTGGGGGTGCTGTGGTTCAGACAATGGAGGTGTGAGCTTTATGCTTACATATCAGTGCCTGAAGGTCCTTGTGGTGGGCGATGGCAGGGTTTTAGCTGTGACCTTTGATGGCAGTGGGAGTGAAATTATTGTGTTCATTAGGGCAAAGCCTTGGTGTGTGTGTGGCGGGGGGGGGGGGTTAACTGACTCCTAACGGGCTGGCTTAAGCTGGACTCTAACTCAAAATGCCATCTTTCACGATGCAGCGATCCTCTGGTCACACAACCACCAAGTGGGAGAGACCCACACTGGTCCCCGGCCACCGTCGCTGCCCCCGGTGGGCTGTTGAGAAGAATGGATGAGTCAGTGGATGCAGACACATGTAGCACATTCCTTGACATATTGTTGGTGCTCAAAGACTAAAATAATTTTAAAAAACTGTGTCATGGGGACAAAGCAGAAACCCTGGTGAAGGACTCACTCAGCTGTTACCCCAGAGGTTGGAAGTTCAAACCCAGCAGTGGCTCTGCAGGGGAAAGATCCTGCAATTCATTTCCATGGAGAGTCCAAACTCACTGCCATCTGGTCATTTCCGACTCAGCCACCCTAGACGACAGGGTAGAACTGCTCCCTACGAGTTCCTGAGACTGCAACTCTATGAGAATAGACAGCCTCGTCTTTCTCCCAAAGAGTGGTGGGTGGGTTTGAACGCCTGACCTTGTGGTTAGTAGTCCAACATGTAACCACTATGCCGGCAGGGCTCCGCTTCCTAATGATGGCTGTCTGCAAAGCCCTCTGGGAGCAGTTTCATTCTATGACACAGGGTCACTATGAATTGGGATCCACTTGGCAGCACAGGCAACAACAGCCACAAAATAGGAACAAACAACACACTGCCGATCTGTTGACATCTGGGTAAGACCTGCCTATTGGACAGTCCACACAGGCCGGGACAGATGTGGCGGCCGGTCTGCCGGCCGAGGGCATGCCCGCAGCCCTGCTGCCCAAGGGATGCTTTGGCGTGATTCCAAGCCATGAGGGTTCCTGTCATGGTGAGAATATAGACGGAGGTGATTAGGGATCTCACTGATTATACCGACATGAAAAAGCTCGGTCTCTGTGGGTGAGATCAGCAATTCTTCCTCCGGGCTCCCCATCACCCCAGGGTGTCTCCAATTATCTCAAGAAGGGTCAGGAACCACTCAAGAGAATATTAATTCTAATCCATTCTAATTTAATATATAAATAGGCCAGGGACAAATCCCCGGAGAAGGACATCATGCTTCGTAAAATAGAAGGTCAGCAAAAAAAAAAAAAAAACACAACAAAAAAGGAGGAAGACCCTCGATACGATGGGCGGACACTGTGGCAGCCGTGAGGGGCTCACTGTTTCCTCCGGTTGTTGTAGGGTCACCGTGAGTCAGAAAGGACCAGATGGGAACATGTACGGGCCCCCGAGAACAGGCAGGGGCAATATCCTGAAATCACATTGGTATCTTCTGAGCACCTATAGCCGGCTGTCCAAGGCCTGAGGAAGATGGGCTGTTTTCTCTAGGCCTCTCTCTCTACCCTTCCTCTCACCACGTGGCCGGCCCGGGGTGCAGACCCACGCAGGCAAAGCTGATCTGGACCGAGAGAACTGTGGTGTGATGGCAAACAGAGGCTGGGCCAGGGGGTCCGATGCCTGGGTTCCCGTGCTAATTTCGTGTCTGTGTGACTTTGGGCAACTTCGTGTCATCTTCAGTAATGCTCACCCACCCCCACCCCCCCGGCTTCCCTGGATGAGCGTCAAGCCACCAGGCAAGGACCCTGAGTTTGGTAACTGAGATGCTGAATACTGCTGACCCCAGAGGCCGGTAGTTTGAACTCACGCAGCTACCTGCTCCGGAGCAAGGCCTGGGGATGTGCTCGGTCAAGATTTCTGCCAAGAACCCCTGTGGGGCCCTCCTCTGTCCCAGGGTGTCATTAACCAGTCGAAATCGACTTGGCAGCACCCAATAGCAGACACAACATGCTCTCCTGACGACTCCTTGCATGGTGCATAATGGTGAGTGCCCTCCATGGCTGACGACAAGGTTGGAGGTTCAAGTCTAGGCAGAGGTACCTCAGAAGAAAGGCCTGGTGATCTCAGTATAAGAGTGAACCACAGAGACCCCTGCCGGACACAGTAGCTTCTACTTTGACCCACATAAGGTCATCCTAGTGGGAAGCGGTACGTCCCTCCAAGGTCTCTGTGAAGTGCGACAATGCACCAGGTGCTGGCTCACGGTGAGGAACGGAAGGTGTTGGGGTGATCCCATGTGGGCCAGAAAGGCGGCGGTCTTGGTGCCACAACATTCTTGGGTGGCTGGTGGCTGCTTTCAGAGCTGGCATAGAAGGTGGCTCACCCACGGAGCACGGATGGAGCCACCCTGCTCCCTGGTCCTTCCGGGTGGCCTGTAGCCAGCTGTCCTCTTCTCTCATGCGCTTCTCTCAGAGTTGGGGTCCAGGGTGTTGGGGGGGGGCACAGCTCAAGCTCAGACTGGTGGGATGAGTCTGGGGGAGTGGAGAGTGAGGAGGGTGATGGTATCCTGCCCCCCCCCCCCCACCCCGCAGTGAGAACCGGGTTGCTGGAGAGTCACTCTGTCCTTCACGTGCAGATGTTTCTATGTGCCCCAGAAATACTCCTCCTGCCGGCAATCTCAGCGTCTCCCCCTGATCCTGGGGGAGCCCAGGGGGAAGACAGAGCCTTTTACTCCAGATTCCCATAGAAACTAAAGCACCCCCACAGGGTGAGCAGAGTCTTGTAGGAAGTGGGGCTAGCGGTCTCTGAGCGGGACTGAGCCGGGCTGGCCTCTAGATGCGGCCAGAGGCAGGCTGGCAGCTATCCCTGTTCCTACACACCGGGTGCCTGGGACCTGGGGCAACCTCCTCCTCCAGCTTTCTGTCCTCTGTGCTTTCTTAGAAGCCCCTCCTTCCAAGAAGCCTCCTCATACTTCTCTGAATGGGGCAAGCATGGCCCCCACCCCCGCAAGTATACTCTTCTTACCCGCCCCCGTGTGTGTTCCTCAGCCTGGGATCCTCACCCTCCTGATTCACAGTGTTTCTCATCAGGGGCAGCTTCAGCCTGTGCGTCTCCTGGCTCTGGGCACAGAGCCTGGCGCCCCGGAGGTGCTGGATAAATAAAAGCCTTTGGAACGAATGCTGTATTGAGGCAGTGGCTGCAGAGCCTTGGCTTAGGCCTTAGGGAGACCAAGGCTGTCTGGTGGCAGGAGCGAGGCATCATCCATCACCTGCCTTGGGGACTTACTTGGTGGGGTGGGGGAACACTCAGGGACTGGATGTTACTGGCCCGGGTCTTTTCCAGGCTGCCCACTCCCACGGCTGAAGCGGCAGCTCCATTGCGCAGTCTTTAAACATCTTGTGTGATTCTCCCTTCTTATGTGATTCTTACCTCTGCAGACGTGCTTTGCATAGTGCCGCACGTTTTAAAACCCACACATAATTTAAGGAGCACTTAATCAATACCGCCTTGATTCATTTTTCCCTGAAATCATCAGTATTATTGTTGTGAAGAGCCCACTGGAAGTTCAGGAAGGCTCTTAAACATTTTTAATAACCATTTTCTTCCCTTGTGTCCTATTTTTTTCAAACTCTCTCTTTGAAAGATACTTTTTCCAATGGTTGAATGAGCTTAAAATACCAGACTCCCGATGGCTTGAATTGTGTCCAGTCTGCAATCCTGCAAGGGAAACACGCTGTCCCAGGATCCTGCAGATCTGCTTTGTGGATGGCAGGGTTTGACTGGTGGCTGAGTTATCCCACCAGCGCTCTTAGCTCCCTGTGTGGGCTTGAGGAACTGCCCTGGGGCAGAGAGGCATGCCTTCTCCAAGGGCTCACCACGTTTATGCACCCACTGCATACACCAACAGGAAGTTCTCTGCTGTCTTGGCCCTGGTGCAATTCCCTCTTCCGGCTGCGTTTGCCTCTGGCATTGGAGCTCCCCAGGTCCCTGGGTGGTGCCAGTAGTTTCAACTCCACCACTGACCAACAGTGCTGAGGAAGAAAGGGCAGGTGGCCTCCACTTCGGTGGTGACTGCGGCCGAGAAAGCCCCACGGGGCTGTTCAAAATCAGGGTCCCTGGGAGTCTGCACATCTGACAGCGATGCTCTGTGGTTTTTTTAGTACATACTAGACATCGTGCTAAATCCTTCGTCTGCTTGGTCTTGCCAGCCTCTCCTCCTCACCCCGTGCTGCAGACAAGGCCACGGTCACAGATGACCACTAGCTAGGTGGCCTGAAGTGGGTCCTCCCATTGTTCTGAAGCCCGGAAAGTAAAAAAATCAACCAGTGGGCAGAGTTGCTTACCCCCTGATGGCTCACGGGAAAACTCTATTCCTCTTTTAGCTTCTGGTGGCTCCAGGCATCCTTTGGCTTGTGGCCCCATCCCTCCAATCCTGCCACGGTGCTGCCTCCTCTTTCTTTTGTACTCTCTTCTTTGGGTCTGTCTCTTCTAAGTTTCTGGCCATTGGCTTTAGGGCTTATTTGGATAAGCTCGTCCATTCAAGATCCTTAATTGGATCACATCTTTTGCCATCTAATGAAATATAATCAAGTCTAGAGATTAGGATGTGGGCATTTATTTTTGAGGGCCAAAGGCAGGGTTGGAATCCAGGCAGCTGGACTCCAGCAGAGGCTCTCTTTCCCACAGTCCTGGGCATAACACCCGTGGCTCACACGCTTGGAAGACAGGCGGTGCCATTGCAAGCAGTGCCTTGTCTCACCCAGCTTGGCTAGAGCTTCGGCTAGTCCGTCCCTCAGACCTGTCGGTCTCTTTGTGCCTCCCCCTGACCCCCACCCAATTTTGGACTAATGTAGACTCACAGAAGAATAAACAAATCTTTCCTGGAAGAAGTACAGCCAGACTGCTCCTTGGATGTGAGGGTTCGTGATTTTGCCTCCTATACTTTGGACATGTTATCAGGAGAGACCAGTCCCTAAAAGGGACATCATGCTGGCAGCAAAAGCGAGGAAGGTCCTCACTCAGTGAGATGAATTGACAGCAGCCAGCAGCCACAGACTCAAGAGGGCAGCAGTTGTGAGGATGGCCCAGGCCCCGTGGTGTTTGATTCTGCTGTTCAAGTCCCAACAACATCTAGGACAAAGAGATGTTTGTCCTAGATATACCGCGTGTAGACTTTTAAACTCCACCCAGAAACTTCAGTGTCTCTGTGGCTGGTGCTCTGAACTTGGAAGGTGGCCCCTCCTTGCTGTTGTGTGTTGGTCTGAGAGGGGAGGAGGTGGATGGGGGGTGGGGGGTCATATGGCTTCAGATGAAGGCATATGAAAAGTGCAGTCAATTTGGTTAATCACCATCAAGTACCTGTAATTTCATATGGACCCCTTCCCATCTTCATTTAAGGAATCCGTCCATCCACAGTTGTATCTCACCTCCAGTTTGGCCGTTGGTCCTCTGCTCCCTCCCATGGCCCACGGCAACTGAGTCTTCCTCCCCGAGTCCAGCCCTGGCCAGCCTGACCCGTCCCTTCCCCAGTCACTGAGCCTCCTCTGGCAGGTTGGGCACTTCGTCACGCCCCAGTTCCCGTCCTAATTTTGACTGTCTCCAAAGAAGCCGCAAAGCAGCCAGCCCATCTTGAAGTCATCAGCTTCCATTAAGGGTTCAGAAGCATCTGCTTAAAACCAACATGCTAGTTTCCTGCCGGGTGAGTGAGTCAGGGGCAGGAATGCGTCCTGCACCCACCATCGCAAAGTACTTACGGGCAGTGTCCAGTCGGGGCCAAGTCTAAAAATACCCCCTTCCCTTCAGCAGCTTCTCTTTCTTTTCTTTGCAGAGTGGCCCGACTTGCCGTTGGAACTTCGCTGCGCTCCGAGCATTTGCACATTTAATGCATCCTGAAATATTAACCTGTATTATGCATGGGCAACCATATAAATATTGTCCTTTTCCTGGTCAGGAGTGTGCCCTTGGAGCTTATGTATTGAGATTTGTGTCCTAACAGGAATGAAGGGCTGTTTGGATCATGAAGGTGCCCAAAAGCTGGGTGGGAAGTAATTCTGGGTTGGGAGTTACGTGCTGATTTGTGTTCCTTGGCAGCCCCCCCCCCCCCACTGGGATAGAACCGTCAGCCCATGTTTCCTATTGGGTGAGTCAGCATCATACCAATGACTAGAAGATCCCGGCCAGGACTCACGGGCTGAGTGGCCCAGGGCAAATTGCTTTACCTCTCTGAACCTTGGCTTCTCTTGTCCAGAGGATGGGGAGATTAGTAATGGTGCAGGTTGGGCGCGGAGGGCTGCCAGAAGGATTCACGGATGAGACCTGGGCCTAACGCACAGCCCTGTGGCTTTGAGTCTGTGGTTGGTAGGTGCCGTTGACTTCGTTCTGATTCACAGCGCTGCTCTGTACAACAGAACAAAGCACCTTTCGGTCCTGCACCATTGTTAGGTGTGAGCCGCCTACTGTTGCAGCCACTGGGACAATCCATCTTGTCAAGCATCTTTGCTGCCTCTCTGCTTTCCTAAGCATGGTACCCTTTGCCAGGGGCTGATATCTTTCCTGATAACGTGTCCAGTGTCCACACGAGAAAGTCTCTCCATTCTGGCTATATTCCTTCCAAGACTGATTTGTTTGTTCTTTTCAGTAGTCCATTGCACCTTCAATAGTCTTTACCAGCACCGTAATTTAAACAAATCAATTCTTCTTTGACGTTCCTTATTCAACGTCCGACTTGAAAATCCCATGTTTGGGGTCAGGCGCACCTTATCCTCCAAGTAAGCGCCTGGCTTTTCAACACTCTAAAGAGGTCTTGGGTAGCAGATTTACCCAGTGAATGCATGGTCTCTGGCGTCCGTGAGCATTGACTGTGGATCCCAGCAAGATGAAATCCCTAGGCAACTTCAATCTTTTCTTCATGAATCATTATGATCTACCATTACTTAGCTCCAAATAGAGAAGAACCTTTATTGTGTGGCAGTGAGTTCTCTGTCGCTGCAAGTCTTTGGCCAGCAGAGATGGAGAGAGGTCAGGCACCAGGGAACATCCTGAGGTGAGCCCCATCACCAGATGAGCAATGAGACCCTGGATCTCTAGACCCCAGGACTCTATGCCATCTTGACCCCGGGAGAACATAAAATTGAGCATCGTGGAAGCTGAGTGGTGGGAGGGGTAATGAGACATCTGCATCTCTGTGTCGATTCAGACCACGTGGTGGGTACCTGCACATTTTCTATTTGCTCAATAATATGTATCTCCCGTGTGCCTGCTGTAATGCCCACTAGTATGATGTGCTGGGGACCCACAGGAGGATGTGCCTAAATGTCTGCCCTGAAGACACTTCACGGTGGTTTAAAATGCCAAATTCTATCATGAGAAGGAATTGCCGGGGGGGGGGGGGCGGGGGTAGAGGGAAGGGAAACGGGGGAGAGGAGGAACCAATCAGAGCATGGAAAGAGAGAACCTACCTTTGTCAATGGCCTACTTGGCACCCTATTCTTCTGAAATCTTTGTGAGCCAAGGAACCAGGAGCTCATTTTACACATGCAGAAATGAGATGCTCAAGGGGACCCTGGTTTTCTGCAATGGCTGCATATCAGATAGGAGGAGCTAGGTTATGCTGTAGTAACAAGTAGCACCTCCCCTCCCACAAAGTTTGATGGCTGAAAATGGAGATTTGGTTCTTTACTTTACAGATCTTTTATGGGCTAGATTTGCGCTCTCCCCCATGATTTTTATCCCCCTCACTCTGGGATCCAGGCTGATGGAGCAGCCACCTTCTGGGACTTTACCATTGGTTATGCCCAAGGGAATGGGGCTTATGGAGAAGCAGCTGTTGATTTCAGGGGCTGTGGAGTCAGTTCTGACTCAGTGCAGCCCTTCATGCAACAGAATGAGACACTGCCCAGTCCCGCGCCATCTTCACCGTTGTTGAATGAGTGTGTGAGCTCATTCTTGCAGCCTCAGTGTCAATCCATCTCAGTGAGGGGCTCCTCATTTTGTCCTGACTCTCTACTACTTTACTAAGCATGATGTCCGTTTCCAGAGGCTGGTTTCTCCTGACCACATTGTCCCAAGGATGTGAGATAAAGTCCCGGCATCCTCTCTTCCAGCAGCATTCTGGCTGTACTTCTTCCAAGGTAGATGTGTTTCTTTTACTGGCATTCAGTGGGATTTTCAGTATTCTTTCCCCCAAACCGTAATTCAAATGCATCCATCCTTCTGAGGTCTTCCTGAGTCACTTTCCAATGTCTACAAGTCCACGAGGCCACTGGAAATACCATGCCTTGATTCAGGCACACCTTAGTCTTTCTGATAGTTACATAATCTGGTGTCAATTTGGGATTTGAGAGGATTCAGAGTGAAGGGGTGGAGTCTAGTCTGTCCATCAGATCATAGCCAATGAGGCCTCTGTGTGGGCAAGGCTTTCTCCTGAGAATTCTGGGAAATCTGATTTTTCCTTATTGGAGGCCGGAGACACACTCTTTCTCTGCTCACTCCAAGTGACATCCTTGCTCTTCAACACTATGTAGAAATCGTGTGTAGCAAGATTTCTTGTACTGCCAAGACACATGGCACTATTTCCTGGGAGCTGGAGAAACCACATGGACCTACCCCGATGCAACCAGACCTCTGGAGCCGGAGAAGTCATGTAGAGACCCCTGCCAGTGCTGAGACACATACAACACTGCTGGATCCACAAGACCTCCAACCCACTGGCCTGTGATCCTCCTGCACTTGGTATCGTTGCATGTATTTTGTGAATCTGAAGTTGCATGTATTTTGTGAGATTGGTATCAGACATATGGGCTAATATTGGACTTATGAACTTGATCTGGACTGGACTGGGATGCTTTCTTAATATTCAATTGCTCCTGTACAGAAACCTCTTTCTTGTATACACATGAATGTCTATGAATTTGTTTCTCTAGTCTACCTGGACTAGCACAGTCCTAAGTGACAAAGTTGTTCAATACTTCAAAGAGGTTTTGTCTATTCTTGTTTCTAAGGAGCATCATAGCACCTTTAAGACAGATTTGCTTGTTCTTCTGGCAGTCCATGACACTGTCAATACTCTTCGGCGACACCCGAATCCAAATGAAAATATGTTCTTCTGAGGTCTTTCTTCATAAGCACACGGGGCAACTGAGAACACCACGGGCTGGTGTAGGCACACTCAGTCTTCCAAGTGGCATCCTTGATCTTCAACGCTGTGTCGAAATCTCGTACAGCACGTTTACCCAATGCAATATGTCCTTTGATTTCTTTAGTGCTGCTTCCATGAACATGGATCTTAGGTCAAAACAAAATTAAATTATTCATAACTTCCACCTGACCCTATTTATCACGATGTTGCCTCCTGGTCCATGGAGAGGCTTTGCTTTGTTTTACATTGAGTTGTAATCCATACTAAAGGCTGTAGACCCTGACCTTCATCAGCAAGGTCTTCAAGGCCTCTTCATTTTCACCAAGCTAGATAGTATCATTTGAAAATGAAAGTTGCTAATACGTCTTCCTCCTTCATTGACGCCTTGTTGTTCTTCATATAGTCCAGATTCCAAGATTTGTTTTACTCAGGAAACAGATTGAATAAATCTGGTGAAAGCATAGCGCCCAGACACACACCTCTCCTGATTTTAAACCACACCATTTCCTTCCTTTTTCTGTTTGAATGGCTGCCTCTTGGTCCATGTACCGGTTCCTCATTAACATAATGAACTGCTGTGGAATTCACATTCTTCTCAATGTTATCCATAGTCTGTTATTGCATAGTCAACAAAACACAAGCAGACATCTTCTTGTTATTCTCCACTTTCAGCCAACAGCTCTGTGACGTCAGCAATGAGATCCCTCATGCCACGTCTGATTCTGAATCTGGCTTGAATTTCTGTTAGCTCCCTTTCAATGTACTGCTGTAACTGTTTTTGAATTAGCTTAAACAACAGTTTACTTGAATGTGATACTAATGATATTGGTTGACAGTTTCCACGTTCTGTTGGGTCCCCTTTCCTAGGAAAGAGCGCAAATACAGATTTCTCCCTGTTGGCTGGTCAGAATTTCTTGGCAATGATTAGTGAGTGTTTCCAGTGCTCCGTCAGCTAGATTCCTGGAGCCTTGTTCTTTTTGCTCATGTCTTCAATTCAGTGTTAATTTATTTATCCAGTTCTATTGATTCTTGATCATATATTACCTTTTGAAGTGGTGAATGTTGACCAGTTCTTTTTGGTACAGTGATTATATGTCTTCCTTTGTCTTATGACATCATTCAATATTTTGCCCACCGAATCTTTCAATATTGTAATTCCAGGCTTGAATTGTTCTTGAGTTCTTTTAGCTTGAGAGATGCTGAGTCTGTTCTTCCCTTTTGGTTTTCTAACACTCGGTCTTTGCATATTTCATCACAACGCTTTACTTCTCTTCTTGAACTGCCCTTAGAAATTTTGTCTTCAGCTCCGTTCCTTCATCATCACTTCCATTTGCTTTAGCTGCTCTGTATCCAAGAGCAAGTTTCAGAATCTCTTCTGACATCCACTTTGAACTTTTCTTTCTTCCCAGGCTTTTAAATGACCTCGGCTTTCTTCATGTATGATGTTCTCCCACTGTTCAGCAGGTTCTTCTGTTCAAATCTATTCTTGAGATGTTCAGGAATTTCAAGTGGGAAATACTCAAGGTCATATTTTGGCTTTTGTGGACTTGTTTAAACCTTCTTCATTTGCAACCTGAACTTAAATATGAGCAATGAATGGTTTGGTCCATAGTCAGTGCCTGGTCTCCTCTTGGGTGTGAATATTGAGCTTATTCATGGTCTCTTCCCCAAGATGTAGTTCATTTGATTCTCGTGCATTCCATCCACTGAGGACCATGTGTACAACATATATTTGTTGGTGAAAAAAGGGGTATTTGCAATGAAAACATCACTGGCTTTGCAAAAATTCTGTCATGTTATCTCCAGCTCCTTTCTGTCACCAACGCCACATTTCCCAACGACTGTTCCTTCTGTTTCCAACTTTTGCATTCCAATCATCAATGAGCCTAATTTCATGTTTGATCAATTTCAGGCAGAAGATATTGGTAGAATTCTTCAGTCTCTTCATCACCAGCTTTAGTGATCGGTGTGAACATTTGAATCATGGTTGAACGAACCGGTCTTCCTTGTCGTTTGATAGATATTATCCTATCACAGACAGCATTGCCCCTCAAGATAGGCCTCCTTGAGATACTCTCTTTGACGATGATGTGACATCGCTCCTCTTGAATCGCTCATTCCTGGCATAGTTAACCATATGACTAGTTGATTCACAATGGCCAATACCAGCCCATTTCAGTGGACTAATGCCCAAGATGCATTCCATTTCAATTTTGACGACTGCCAATTTTCCTAGATTCACACTTCATACACTCCATGTCCTGATTATTCATGGAAGCTTGCAGCGATGTCTTCTCATTTTGCACCCCACCCCATCAACAACTGATGGTCCCTATAGTTTTACCCTGTCCATGCCACTACGGCGGATTCTTCTTTGAGACAGCAGATCTTCTTCGGTTATATGTTGAGGGCCTTCCATCCCGAGAGGTTAATCTTTCAGCACTCTATCTGACAATGTTTCACTGCTAATCATAAGGATTTTCATGACTAATTCCTCTTAAGTGGACAGCTTATTCCTTTTCCATTTTTAGTCTTGAAGTTCTACTGAAACTTGTTCCCCTTGGGTGACCCTGATTGTATTTTAAATACCAGTGACATAACTTCCAGCATTGTAACAACATAGGAGCCACTACAGTATGACAAATGGATAGACAAATGGTGGTCAAAAGCCAGCATTGGCCTTTACAGCTCTTATTTCATTGGTTGAAGCAAGTCTTATGACTACACCCAACCTCCATGCAGTGGGAGGGGCAATTGTACCACATGCCAGAAGGCGCATGCCAGGATGCTTCTAAACTGCTGTGTGGAAAACCCTGTCTCTATGCAAGTGGAAGAGATGCACTTCAAGGCCAGACCAGATGCTCATCAATCCTGCTACCACTCTACCATGTGGCTTCCAAGGTGGCAGGAGGCCTGTGTCCCAGGGTGTGGTGACACTCTGACTTCTGCCTTGGGAAGTAGTCTCACCATGGTGACAGGGATACTTCCCTCTGTGACTAAAACTGCCCCTTCCCCCACCCCCCACAAAGAACCAAACTCACTACTATCAGGTCAATACCAAATCATGCCAACCCTGAAAGACAAGGTAGAACTGCTTGTGAGTTTCTGAGAGTAGACGGCCCCATCTTTCTCCCAGGGAGAAGCTGGTGGATTTGAACTGCTGGCCTTGAGGCTTAATCTCCCCCAATCTTTCTAGGTCTCACACATGCTCTTTAAGTTCACTGTCCTCTGCTGCCATGAGCTTGGGAAATTTGTTGCCTGGTTCCTCTTTCCTTGGCTCTAGAGAAAGATCCTGGGGACCCATGAGGACCAAATGTTATTTAGCCATCATCAGCAAGATGGCGCCAGACGAGCTGCTCATGATCAGAGGAAAAGGAGGAGGATCAGAGAGCTGAAAAAAGAGGCTCACAAGAGATTCATGCTTGAGCATATCAGCTAGAAACCCACCTCTGCAGATTGGCAGAGCAGGGCAGAGTGGGTGAGGCTCAGCCTGTGTTATTACCTCTGTCCTCCATGCCAACTGGGAGCTCAGGCCCTTCATCCACAGAGCACAGGAAAGCAATGCTCCCCGAGCAGCTGTGAGCATGGGGAACATACAGGACGGCTGCCTTCTTGGTTTGGCAATGGTGTAGGACATTTGCACCTCTGGGATTTGCTTTGAGGATCAGAGGAGGGAGAGTTCATGGGCATTTCCAACAGCTGGGGTTGCTGCAGGGATCCACCAGGGACCCATTCTCCTCTTCCTCTGAGAATGAGACCAGGATATAGTCACTGTTGTTCTTCTATTGACCATGAGTGGAATGTCGATGTTGACTCCTATTGACCATGAGTTAAAGCATAGAACTGCCCCACAGGATTTTCCTGGCTGTCGGGTTTTGTGATGAAGATTGTTTGAATCTTTTTTCCAAGGAGATGCCAGGTGCATTTGAACCACCAACCTCACAGTTAACAGCTGAGTGCTAACCCGGGGCTCATTAGGGGTGGCCAATCTGTATTAAGTGAATTATGGAGCCATGAAGTAATAATGGGGGAGTGAATGATGCTCTTGTTGAATTGGAGACTCTCCACCCATCTCAAGCCAGATGGCAGCCTCTCCCACCAGGGGACAGCCTGATCAGAGGCCACAGGAAGAGAAGAGCCAATGAATTTTGGGGACAGATGAATGGATTCTAACCCTGGCCCCAACATGCTTAGATGTGTGATGAAGAGCAAGTTACGGGCCTCCCTCTGCTCTGGTTTCTGGTCTCTGAGGTGGGAACCACAGCGACCCCATGTGTTTAACAGCGCAATTGCACTCCACAGTGCTGTCGTGGGTGTGACGTTTCAGAAGTCAGTCACAGAGCCTGTGTCAGTGATTAGATCAGTCAGCAGCCCAGTGCTTAGCTATTTAGGTCAACACCTTGGGGGCATCAGTACACAGGAGCTAGGGTTTTTGAGATCGGCACCATCCCCTCATGATCCATGGCCATTGAGGGTACACAATGATGGGTGACTCCCTTTTCCTTCACTCCCTTGCACAGTGATCCCTGCCAATGGGATTATCACAGCCCCGTCCTGAGTCACACCTTCCCTGCCCTCCCCGGCTAGTTTTTGAGCCTTGGATGATGTAGCATCATTAGTGTTATCCTCCCTGACACACTCTGGATGGGAGGGGGTTTCAACTTGATGGATGGCTCACTACCGTGCCCTCAGAGGAGGCCGTCTCCCGAGGGCCCCTCTGGCTGTGGATCATCATTGCCTTTCCCAGCAGCACCTGGAAGGCACTGGAAGAAAAACAGCCCTGGTGTGCACCCTTGGACTCCTGGCCTGCCATCGCTCTCTCTGACAAGCCTCATTTCTGTGGGCACCCTGCTCCTGGTCCCACCAAGGTGTCTGGAGCTCCCCTGTAAGGGGTTGGCTCAGGCATTCTCTTCTCTCTCTAGCACTGCTCCTCCCTCCTCGTTATTCTTACAGGACCATCAGCTGGGGCCATGAACTCCTTCTGGGCACAGGCCCAGGGACACAGTGGAATTGATGGATGTGCTTCATGGCCTTCACAGTCCAGATGGCTAGAGGGGCCAGCAGGATGCCCTCAGACATCTGGTGGGGGGCGGTGGGGGGGGGACAGCTGGCCTTTTAGTTATCATATGGAGACTACGTTTCCTTGAGTGTCCACTGCGGTTATGCTTGCCAGTGGGTCAAGACTTTACAGCTTACCAAGTCTGCCCGTTCATCATCCAGTCCTCATTCATTCATTCCCTTCCTCACTCACTCATTCCCCACTAACTCTCCATCTTTCATTCATGCATCCTTTCTTTCTCCATTCATGCCTCATTTATTCATTCAGCTCACTGCCACTGCCACATCATGGAGACCTGCTTTACCTCCCAGAGCACCCAAGGGTGATGAGCCTCTTCTGTAGAGAAAACAGAAAACTGTTCTGGCTTCTACTAGATGTATGGAAGAAAGAAACATCCTCTCTCTCAACGAGGGAGACAAGAAGGCATTTTGGAAGCCCATAGAGAGAGGTTTGGCAGGGAATGTCTGGGTAGGTTTCCCAGAAGAGGTACCTCTTGGGTTGAGTGTTGGAGGATCCGCAGGACCTAAGCAAGAAGGACTGAACTGGCAGAGGCCACAGCATGGGCAAGGGCTTCGAGGCATGAAGAGTCATGTGGTAGCATACCATAGGTGACTGGATTTTTGAGGGGTCCAAGGGCTATTCAGGAGCTGGACAAAGGCACAGTACTGGTTTCCCAGGGCAGGAGACCATTCCCCACAGCCGGTGTCACACTGCTTTGAAGCGCGCTGTGGGTGTTTGAAAGCTGGGGCATGACTGTAGCTGGGCTGGCTTTCTGGACTGAAGGGTTCTGCAGGACAGCGAGTCTGTTCCTCCTCTTCCTCTTTCTTCCCAGTCCTTGGTCAACACCTTGGACTCCGAGGGTGTTGCTTTGGGCTCCATCCCTCTGCTCTGTCTTGCATGGCTTCCTGACAGAGGACAAAGCTGGAAGAACAACTGTCCTTGGCCCCGAGTGCTGAGGAGACCAGAGGCCACAGTACCTGAGGTCCGGGACTGGGTGCCAGGGCTGGCCCAGCCTCAGATTCCAGTTGACCTTGGGCACATCACTCCTCCCCCAAGAGGACAGAAACTTGGTGGAAAGTCCCCTCCAGTTCTGCTCACCACTGATTTTCTGCTGCTCGTTCGATGATCAGACCGTGTGGTGTAGTTCTTCCCAGTGTCTTGGTTTTTACCAGGCGACCGTAACACATCTGGTTACTCCAGATGTAGAGGGTGGTGGTGGTAAAGGTGAGGAAGGTGGCCATGGTGTCACTCTGTCTTCTGGGATCACGTCTTTGGGATCACCTTCTGGGATCATCATGGAGACCTAGCTGTTAGGGATGCTGCTGGGTGCTGTTGAGTCCTTGGGTCTTGTTGGCTGCATGCTTTGTGGAAGCAGGTCACCAGGTCTTTTGGCTCCTGGGTGGATTCGATTTGCCAACCTCTCAATTAGTAGCCAAATGCTTCACTGCTGTGGTACTAGTTGTGTGAAGTCGACATGCTGCTCACCTTCTTGAAGTCCCATGTTGCTCATCTGTTAATGGGGCTGGTGCCGTAGTGGGTTGCGTGTAGGGCTGCAAACCACAAGGTCAGCGTTCAAAGTCATCAGCTGGTCCCTGAGAGATAGGTGAGGCTAGTTCCTTGTAAAGATTCCCAACTTTGGATACCCGCAGGGACAGTTCTACTCTGTCCTCTAGGGTCCGTATGAGCTAGAATCAACCTGACAGCAGTCTAGTAGTTCAGAAGGGTTGCTTCCAATGGGATCTGCTTCCTAAAGGACGAGCTGGGAAGAGTTGCCGCATTTGGTTGTGTATACTGTGCACGTCTCAAGAACATTGGCTGAGTGGTAAATTGCGGGGGGGCGGGGTGTCGCAATCAAGCCTGTGCTCTGCTCACCTCACTGTGAGCCTTGGCCCAGTGTGCACCCACCTGGCTCCTCACAAAGGTACTGCTGGGGTGGGCAGCTGGTATGGTCCTTAGCACAGTGTCAGGTCCCCAGGCGACTCTTGTCAGGCACTATGGCGTCCATTCTGACTCCTAGAGAGCCGATGTAGAACAGAAGGAAACACTGCCTGGTCCTGCACCATCCTCACAGCTGTCGTTATGTTTGATCCCATTGGTGCAGCCACTGAGCCACGCCATCTCTGTGTTAGGCAGAGTTCTCTAGAGAAACAAAACCATGACATTTATGATAATGGATATAGATAGAGATAGATAGGTTTATATAGCAAGAAAGAATATATCAGCTAATTAGTCCACACAGCAGTACAGAGGGCTCAGTTTAATCTACTTCATGGAACAGTTAATATACAGGAAGTCCTTTGATTCAAGTGAGCTGCCAGGTCCAAGGTCAAGGAAGCAGACAGCAGAGTCTGCCCTCAGGAAGCAGACAGCAGGGTGGGTCAGCAACAGTCAGCAGCTGAGGAGCTTAGCGAAGCAGGCCAGGATGGGATATTGAACTCAAGCAATGCAAGGTAGCGGGATTCACCGGCCCCAAGCTCAAGTGCGTGGACACACTAGCAGCGTGGCAAAGCAGGTCTTGAGGGATCCTCAAGCTCATCAACAGGATCCATGATCCAGGGTTGGGTTGGCCCACAGGTGGTGTAGCACACAGGTTGAGGCAGAGAACTAGCCAAAGCAGCAGCACCCTGGTCCAATCACCAGAGAGCAAGAGAGATGGGGGTGGGCTTTGTGGAGCCATTTACCTCTTTGCTCTCAAATGAAATTGTGATCTAATTAATCCCACATGTTCCTATTGGCCAGGTTTTCACAATAAACCTAACTATAAAAATCTACTTGAGACCCTTCCCCTTTTCTGCTGACTCTCTCCTCTTTCAAGTGTACTGTTCTTCTCTCGGAACTGGGCTCTCCTGGGAACAGGTCCAAAGTACAGGAGATGAAGTCTCCCCATGCTCACTCCCGAGGAGCATTATGGCAGTGCTTCCAAAAAGATGTGCTTATTCTCCTGGGAATATATGGCATAGTCATATTCTCACCATAATCCCAAGGGATCAAGTCTTTGTCGGTCTTCCTCTTTCGTTATCCAGTGTTCACATGCCGGACACAGGTCAGTACTCATTCTATTTGCCATGTGAGACAAACTAGCAGTTGAGAACCTACTTATCCTCAAATCCCGTTGCTCATCTGTAAAATCACCAAAGCAAACTTGGTCTGCTTTGCTCTTCTCCTGAGCTGGGGTCCTCCGAGAATCTCGGAGCTCTAGGACAGGACACTTGAGCTTGGCTTTGAAATCGATCTTGTGTTGAGACTCTTCTGGCCTGTGAAACCTGGGCTTGGTGGCTCTGCCTGGCTTCAGGGACCATGTTGGTGGAGAGGAGCATCTTTCTTGGGTGTGCCACCACAACCTCAGGTGCCAAGCAAGTGAGCGTCCTCTAGGGTGCTGATGGAGTTGTAATCTACGTGTTGGGCCGTCAAGGAAGCCATATGCCACTGTAAGTGACTTTGTGTTCTAAAGAGGCTGGCCAAGGGGTGGCTTTGGACCAAAAGAAATATGTCTACCATAGATTCCACATTTGAATAAGATCGAAGCAACCGTTCATGGGTCAGAAAAAGAGACTTTGCCTTTTCCCCTCCTTCCACATGGTTCTTTCCTCTCTCTTCCTTGTCCTCCCTCTTTCCTGACCCTGAACAAACAACTTATCAGGGAGTCTCAAGGATGAAGTGGTATGATGTATTGTACAGAGCAGAGCACCCAGAGCAGGCTGGGTTTGAGGGTACCCATCATATGCCCTTGACCTTGTGCTCCCCACTCTATGTCTCACACTCATGCCCAGTTGACACATCTCTGGGCTCTACTCTTGTGAAATCCCTTCTGTCTAGATTACCTTTCTGTTCCTGGTTGGACCAGGAACTCTTGAAAACACCACTAGAAGCCCATCTGTCAGAGGCAGTCTCCCATAAGTCCTTGTTAGTCCGGGTAGACCAGAGAAACAAATCCAGAGACACTCATATGTGTGTAAGAGAGAACTTTATATCAAAGAGTAATTGTATATTAAGAGACATCCCAGCTTAGTCCAGATCAAGTCCATAGGTCTATGATTAGCCCATATGTCGGATACCAATCTATAAATTTCTCTTCAGGTTCACACACACGTGCAATGACACTGAATGCAGGAAGATCACAGTCCAGTGGGGGGAAAGTCTTGTGGATCCAGTGGTGGTAGAATTACCTCAGTGCTGGCATTGGTCTCCGTGTGGCTCCTCCAGCTCCAAGATTGGCCCCATCAGCTTAGCTCCAAGTGGCTTGTCAACAGGATTGTTTTGCAGGGAGACAAGCAGAGCATATCTGGCCTCCAGTGAGCTATTGACCTCCTTCGTGCCTCCAAATGAGGTCATCAAGCTGTGACCTGATTGGCAGACTCGACTTCATCCCTTCGCAAGTTGACAGGAGATGATGTAACTGCCACCATGGGAAGGTCAGTGTGGTGCCGGTGTACTCCATCCGCACACAGGGTCACCATGAGTCGGAATCTGACTTGAGGGCTGCTGCCACCAGCCTAGTCAGTTCATCACTGAGCTTTGACAAGCCCCAACATCCAGTGCTTTTGATTCATCTGCCCACCCCATCTCCAGACATCCAGAGGTGTTTTTTTTTGTGGCCACTACAGAGAAGACCAACGGGCCCACTGGGACCAAGCAACTGGAGACGGGGCCAAGGGCATCCTCCAGGGAGTGTAGCTGCCTTGGTTCAGTGCCATGAGTTCTGAGGAAAATGCCAAGAGGTGTGCACTTAGGTAAAAGCTGAACTGGCAGGGCAAGCAGATGGGCAGAGAAGGGCATGCCGCTTGAAACAAGAAGCTATGCCGGGCTTTGTTGAGAAGGCAGTAGATGGGTAGGCGCATGCCACGACTTGGTCTAGCTCCGTTCACTCTGCAGCCCTGTGCTGGCTCAGGGTGCCAACATCTCTCCCCGAGCAGTGCTCCCCAATCTCCCGGGCTGTGCAGTAGGTAACAAGTGGTCTTCAGTAGGAGGGCATGCAGGCTGGGACGGAGGTGGTTTCAGGACTTGCTGAGGTAGTGTGTTAGTCTGGGTTGACCAGAGAAACAAATTCATTGGCAGTCATATATGTGCAAGAGAGAAATTTGTATCAAGAAGTAATTACCCGTCAATAAAACATCCCAGACCAGTCTAGATCAAGTCCATAAATTCAATATTAACCCATAAGTCTGATATCAATCTATAAATTCCTCTTTAGATTCACGCAACACATGCAATGATGCCGAATGCAGGAAGATCACAGGCCAGTGGGTGGAAAGTCCTGTGGATCCAGTGGTGGTTGAGGCACCTCAGCACTGCTGTGGGTCTCCACTTGGCTCCTCCAGCTTTCTGAGTGTCTTCTCCCCAGGAAGGTGAAGCAGAGAGAGAGGGTGTGGCCTGCCTCCAGGAGAAAAAGCAGAAGTTCCCAGAATCCTTATGAGAGGGTCATGGCTCACCAGGAGGCACAATCAGGCCAAGACCTCATTGACAGGCTAGACCCCAGCCCTTCACTCTATCAAGTTGCCATGAAGTTACATAACTGCCACATGCAGCCTCTCTTCTTTTAAAGGCTCTCATTTCCCCTTCCCCTACTTTGCTTCCTCTTCCCTCCCTCCTTTCTTTCCTTCCTATTGTCTATTGTATGTGCACACGTGTGACATTGTTCCAGGGCAGTGCTTTTCAAACTAACCTGCAAACGAACGGCCTGAGGGTCTTGTTACAATGCAGATTCAGATTAAGAAGGCCTTCAATGGAGACAGCCCAGGTCCTGCAGGGTGCTGCTGGCTGAATGGCCACCCCATCTGAGTAAGCACAGTCTAAGTGCAATACATTAAGCTGGCACCCCTGACCAATGCCGTGCTCAGGACTTCCCTGCTCTTGTCGCTGTGCCTGCTGGGGCATTGATGCCACCCCAGGCATTTCAGAGTAGAACCCTGCTCCGCAGCGTTATCCAGGTGGGAACTCTTGGTAGAAGATCTCCAGGCCTTACTTGGGCAGCACCCGTGGGTGGGTGTGAACTACCCGCCATTTGGCTAGCAGTCCAGGGACTCCCCCATTGTTGCCACCCAGAGACTCCTTAAAAAATATCTCTAGCTCTATATTTATGTCTACATCGATAGATATATAAAACAGTGACAACATGGCAGTTGAAAGCTTTCAATAAATACCACAGGGCAAGAGTGGGTGGTGGGAAGGTGGTGTACCTACTTCTCACTTAGCAACGATCTCACTACTCAACACTTCCCACCGCAACCATAGTACACATCTACTCGCTGACTGTGCTGCATCCTAACGACACACACCGGCCATTAACGAGAGCTGCCATGGGCGTTGCGATGGGAGGCCAGGGTCAACACTGGGGGTGGAGTGGGGTGGGGTGGAGATGCTGGGTCAGTGAAGCTGGGCTGCAATGCTCACTGGTTCGCCAGGGATGCACTGCTGTCGTCAATCTCCACTTTGTGGTCTGATGTGGCTTTTCTCGATCTTTCCAGGACACATGTCTTTGGTAGAACGACCTAAGCTTTAGAACTTAAGTGAGGAGCCAGTATATTTCTTTGATTTCAGACACAACAACCAAGAAGCCAGCAAGCAAAAGGGTCATGGAGGAAGAACTGGGAAAATCTGAACTGAGATAGCATCTTAGATAATACTGTAAGAGCCTTGCTCATTTCCTTGTAAGGGTATGCAGGAAAATGTCCTTATTTCCTGGGTCTTTCCCTCTATGGGCGCCCAGATACCTCCTCCTCCCTCCCACTTGGAGCCTGCATGGGGCATGTGTGTGTGCGCGCGTGCCTTTGATCAACCAGAATAGATTCCACATTTCCGTTTTGAGATTAATTGGGATTTGACCAAAGGAGGGAATAAAGCACACACATACACACACACACATCAACGAGTAGGGAGTTGACAGATGGTAACATCCACTCGCTCTTTAACCCCGGAGGCTCCAGCCCTCATTGCCTGCAAAGGCTTTTCCCCTTTTGAAGTGGGATTTCTGCTCTGTAAAATATTTAATGAAGCCAGGTTGCAGACAGCATTGGAGAAGGTATGCAAACCTTTTGGCTTGGCTTTTCCAATGTGCTGCCCCCACTTCTGTTACAAAGATGCCCCATTCCCTGTGGGCTCCCTGGAGGCCCTGCTAGGCTGTTTCCATCTCTCTGAGGCTGGCTGATCTGCCCCGCTCCACTCATGGGCCCACTGACCCTGCTGGCTCTCAGGTCTCCACGCTGTCTGGGCCGGCCTGCCTCTGACTGTGGAAACCCCAGAATGGCGCATTCCTCCTGCAACTGGCTGCTCTTCATTCTCCGGCCTTGGCTTTGTTCCCTGGACTTCACAGAGCAGAAAATAGAAACTCTCAGGAATGCAGTCTTCCCACATACAATTGTGTCCAGTCCCGTTGGATTGCTTCGTACTCAGTTCAAGCCAATACCCCCTTACCCTGGTTTTCTTTATCTTCCTTCTTAGTTCTACAATCACCTTTGTTTTCTTAGCTACTTCACTGTGGCAGTTACATCATCTGCTGTCAATTTGAGACTTAAGAGTGAAGGGGTGGAATCTAGCCTGTCAATCAGGTCACAGCTTGATGACCTCATTTGGAGTCACTAAGGACATATAAAATAGCTCGCTGGAGGCAGGACACACATTCACTCCCTGCGAGGAATGCTTTTGGATAAGACACATGGAGCTGCAGTACAGCCCTGGAGCTGAAGGAGCCACGTGGAGAAGCTGAGATGCTTCCACCACCACTGGATCCACAAGACCTCCCACCCACTGGCCTGTGATCTTCCTGCATTTGGCATTATTGCATGAGTCTCAAGAGGAACTTGTAGATTGGTATCAGACATATGGGCTAATAGTGGACTCATGGACTTGATCTGGACTGGGCTGGATGTTTTCTCAATATTCAATTGCTCCTGTATATGAAGCTCTTTCTTATACTCATACGGATTTTTCTGGATTTGTTTCTCTAGTGAACCTAGGCTAACACATTCAACCTGAAGGGTTTATTATCCAAGCAAATCACACTCGTGCCTGAGGACCAAGTCCCCTCCCAGGCCAGCCTGCCATGACCCGGAAGTAGAAGCACCCTGCTCAGACAGGTATTTCTCCTTGTCCCCCTCCCAGCTCAAGACACTGGTTCTAATGCAGCAGCACAGAGAACAAAGTGTAACAGGGCCCAGGGATCTGCATTCCCTAGTGGGGTCAGGTAAAAAACACCAGGATTCATACCAGGCATTTGCAAATGCCCGACCCAGTCTGTTGCTATTAGGTGGCAGTGAGTCAGTTCTGACTCATAGTGATCCAATACAACGGAATGAAACACTGCCCAGCCCTGTGCCCTCCTCGCGATTGTTGTTATGTTCGGGCTCCTCGTGGTACCCACTGCCAGTCCATCTTGTTGAGGGTCTTCTTCTTCACTGCCCTTCTGCTTTACCAACCACAATGTTCTTCTCCAGGGGCTGGTCTCTCCTGACAACATGTCCAACGCACATGAGAACAAGGGTATTGATTTGCAGACTAGAGTGCACCTGACCCAAGGCACGGTATTTTCAATAACCTCCTAAGCATATAAAAGTTAGACAGTGAATAGCAAAGACCAGAGAAGGATGGATGTGTTTGGATTAGGTCACTGGTGAAGCATATTGAAAGAATGGTGCTCCTGAGAACCAAGGGAGTTGAGACTCTGTCTCACGTGCGTTGTTCTTCAATACAATGCACCATTTGGTTTCTTCACAGCCGCTTCCTTGAGCATTGGTTGCATTTCCAAGCAAGATAAAGTCCTTGACCACTTCAATCTGGTCTCCGTTTAGCATGATGTCATCTAATGGTCCCATTGGGAAGATTTTGGTCTTTCGACAATGAGTTGTAATCCACGCTGCAGGCTGCAAGCCTCAATTCATCTTGCTACCCGCCCCCCCCCCCCCCATCTCAGGCTATGTCACTCCTCTAGTCACTCAATGAACATGCCTGGAAAGCTTGTGGGTCAAGCATTTTTCCAGACCAGTTCTGTCCAATAAGAAAAAAAGGAAAAGGAAAAAATAAAGGGGGTGGGGGGCGCAAAGCATGTAGACAATTAAAAAAATTTCTAAAGAGCCTTATTCAAAAAGGGTTGAAAAAAAGGAAGATTAGTTTTAGTAGTTTACCTTGGTATTATTACAGCCGAGCACGCACATCACAGGAGGGCAACGGTGCCGCTGGGCCTTGGGTACTGCCGAGGTGCCTGGCACAGACACTGCCTTCTGGTTGTCCTTCTCTTGCATCTGTCTGTCCCCCTTCCAGGGGCTGCCCTCTGCTTCAGGTCTCATGCCATGGTCTCCCATCCCTACTTCACATAGCAGTGAGCATCTGGCCCTGCCCCCAGCTTCACCTTGAAAACCCCCAGAGCAGGACCCTGGTGAGCCGAGTTTGGTCTAAATGTCCCGAGAAGGTGAAATGGGGTTGAATAAGAACGCGGTCACCTCTCCCCAAGCCACGTGATGCTGTTCTGCAAAAAGGTGGCTGTGGACGCGGTGGTCAGACCACTTGGACCACTCCGGGCGGAGCAGGTGGGCGGAGCTGCAAAGCTTGTCTGAAGAGCTCAAACTGTGACTTCCCCACCAGCATGTTGACTCGGTGGGAATATGCCCGGCTTCTCTAAGTCTCGGTTTCCCCGTCCCATCTGTGAAAACAGAAAGGGCAAGATTCATGCTGTAAGATGCCCCGAGGATTGTGGGCCAGGCTGGTTGAAAATAGCTGGTACGCAATCGGGGATCACGAAAGGCTTGCTGCTTCTTCCTGTCCCGAGCGGCCAATTGTTTCCTCCTGGATTTTTGCTTGGGAAGCAGGTTGCGCAGCACATGATTGGAACCCGTCTCCTGTGATCTCATCCCATGGATTGGAAGGAAGCAGAAAGGGTTCCCTGCTATCATGACTTTTAAGACTGGTTTTGAAACATACTGGGCTAATGATAATTGGAGAACACCCCAAGATCAACAAGCTATGTAGGTCATGCTAACGGTGACTTCTGGGGTTCCTGAAGTAAACACGCCGGAGAGACTCTGGGCGGGGAGGGGGGGGAGCACTTAATGCAGTGTTTAGGCAAACTGGCACAATGAGTGGGGAGGGGTTGCTTCCTCTGAGGAAAGGGAGGTAGCACCCCAAGGTGGGCCATCAGAGAGTTCAGACAGGGCTTGGGGCAGGTTTCTGCCTGCAGAGGGTCTCCGCTTGACTCTCCTGGAGGATGTGTTAGGTACCCAGCATGGAAAGAATGACCTTACCTCGTGGAAGGCTCCCGACTCTCCAGGGGCTGGGGAGAGCCTAGGGGACACCTGGGTCAACATATACTCTCCACCTGCCGTCGAGGAAAAGCCAGGTCCTGCCCAGGGAGTAGACTTGGACCCAATGACATGATGATGAAGGGAAGAGCCGCCAAGTGCAGGAGAAGAGCAGTCCAGAGAGACCGCCCCTTTGTCCAAGCCCCTATCCATTCCTAGCTACCTGTTACCCATCCATTCGTCTCTTCTCCTGTAGTGCCACCTTGCTGCATAGAGAATCCTGAGCTGACCGGTCTTTGGATGATGCAAACAGTTGAGGCAGAACTGACCTAAAGGTTGGTGGTTCAAGTCCACCCAGAGGCACCACAGAGAGAGGGCACACGTGGGGACACCTTGAGTCAGACTCAATGACAATGGATTGCTTTTTTTTGGGGGGGGGGCGCGGTATTGGTGCAATATCATATTTCTAGAGTAAGAAGGGGGCTAACTGGTGGATACTGAAGAGACTCAAGTCTGAACACAAGCCCTTTCCTGGATCACTGTATCCACAAGCATATTTTTGGGGCAGTCTATGGTGTAGAAAGGGTTTGGAGACCACACACACGGACATAAGAAAACAGGAAAAATATTCAGAACACACAGCACATATGAGAAAACCTGATGCATCAACTCAACCCCTACCCCACCCCCCCCATTTTTTATTTCTGGCCCTGAGCTTTTTTGACCAAGTGTCCTGATCCTCTGGGGGCGATTGGCTCTATTTGGCTTGAATTCGGGTGTCCAGGGCAAGTATTCTTCCTGAAGGCTGCTTCATCTGCTGCTTCTTACTCTTTGACAACACTGCTCCCTTACCTGCTGGGAGAGATCTCTAGCGCTCAGCCCACCTGGTTCTGACTCACCACCTGTTGGCAGTGATGTGGACGAGTCGAGAGAACATTTGCATGGGCATTTGGGTTCTGGTCTGCTAATGCTTGCGCCAATCCTTTGGGAAAGCCCCTTCCGCTCCGTGACCTGGACCACAGCATCTCCCAGAGTCACCCGCTGCTGCTGACATGCCAGGATGCTCAGATTCTACTACAAGGAGGCCCGCTTTTCTTGCTCTGTAACGTCACAATCCATGCTCCTCAGTCTAGAAGAAGGGATTATGTTTTGGAAAGGAACGTCAGCCACCTCATACTTGAACGAGCCACTTCTCTTGCGGGACAAAACCCAATGAAGTCCCTTTGCTGCCCACAGGAGAGGCCGACCATAGCGAGGGCCCATGGTGGTGCGGTTTGTTGCTATTTCCTTGGCTCTGCGTCATGGTGACCTGTGTACGGCAGGACAAAGAGCGCCCAGTCCTGCACCGTCCTCACTGTTGTCGATGCGCTCTAGTCCGCTGCTTGGTCCTTGGCCTGTCCCAGGCCATTGTCATGACCTCTGTGGGAGTGGGAATGGACTCACTGGCAGCAGGATCAGGGCTCATCCTTCAGCATGTTTCGGACAGTGTTCTGCTGCGATCCCCAAAGTTTCCATTGACCAGTTTCAGAAGCTGCTGTCATTCAGGGTTCAAATGAGGGGTGTATTCGTGCCCCCGGGCTGCTGCCAGCTGGTGGCTTTATACAGAAGAAGGGTCCTCTGTCACAGCTCTAGAGGCCACTGGTCTAGAATCAAGGTGTCGCCCACAACTCCCTCTGAAGGCTATAAGCCTGGCCCTTGGGAGGAAGATCTGCAGTCTTGAGAAGTTGCCATGGGCCAGGAGAGCAACAGCAATGGGAACAGGACACGGAGGGAGGACGTGCGGCCAGTGCTGCCCCGTTGAGAGCATGGCAATGAATGAGATGAGACACAATGTGTGCAGCTCATAGAATGGAAAACTGACGACGTGCTCTGCGAACCTGCACCCAACTCACAATGTCAACAACGCCCAAAGGATTTACAGCCGTGGACACCTCGCAGGGCGGCGATGAGTCACAACCGTCCGGGCTAGAAAGCAGTGGCTTCGCTCAGGAAGGAGGGGAGAGGACTGATGTCTTCATTTGGGTTCCCCTGAAACAGGAAGCTGTAGACTCGGTTTAGATGGTTTGTCTGGAAGGTGACCCCAGGAAGCTGAAGGAGTGTGGCAGGGAAGGCAGGTTGGTGGAGACCGGGGGCTTGGTGGGCCTCCATATCGCTGAACCACCGACAGCCCAGGCCCACTGCCCACTAGGTGATTCTGACTCATGGTGCTGCTGAGAACTCTGGGTCTCAAAGAACAGGGACCGGGTTGTGGGTATGAAAGGTGACTTTGCTTTTTGACGAAAGGAGGGGTCCATAGGGCTGCTCCGGAAGCTTGGGAAGGCTGACTTTTTGTAGGAGGTCCAACGGGACCAAGCATGATGGCCGTGTGTACAGGTGCTCATCAGGACACCGTGACTAAGCATTTTACAAATGTGCAGTTTGATTTCCCCTTCCAGGAGATGACGAAGCACCCCGTGCAGCACGGGTCCCCTGAGGGCACTCCTGCTTGAGCCTGTGCATGTGCTGGATCGCCTTCTCTAGAGAAACAAAACTACTGATGCTTGTAGGTTTTGTATGCAGACAGAGATTTATATCAAGACACGACTTACATAATTAGTGAGTGCAGTCTGGTTCAAGTCAGGCCTTCTCCTGACTTTCAGAAGCTGATGAGCAGGAAGCAGGATGAGGAAGCAGAGGCAGCGAGGGCACAGGCAGAGGACCAAAGTGGGCCAAATGGATTCACCATCAGTCATCCACTGACTGCTCTAGGGATTGACAGGTGGCAATGCAATAGGACTGAGGAACCAGAGTGTAGCAGTTGCATAAGCTCCTGTCAACATAGGCGAAGGGGTGGAGCCTAGCCGGTCAATCAGGTTGCAGCTTGATGACCTCATTTGGAGGCACCATGGAGGTTAGTAGCTCAGCGGAGACCAGACCCACTGCTCTCTGCCTTCCCTTTCCTGCCATTGAGACCCTCAGAGAGCTGGAGGAGACACACAGAGACAGACACCAGCGTTGAGATGCTTCCACTACCACTGGATCCACAAGACCTTCCACCCACCTGGCTGTGATCTTCCTGCATTCTGCATCATTGCATGTGCTGAATGAGTCTAAAGAGGAATTTATGGACTAGTATTGGACACACGAGCTAATAGCAGAAGTATGGACTTGATCTGTTTTATTAATGTACAATTGCTCTTTGATATAAAACTATCTATTACACACAGATGAGCGTCTCTGGAATTGTTTCTCTAGTTAACCCGCCCTAACCCACAGATGCAAGATCAAGCTTTGGCAGAAGGTGGAAAGGACTCTGCTCGTTCTCTGCTCTTATCCACAAAGGCTTATGACACCACAGAGGCATCTGTCACCAGGCTGCTGCCTCTATCCTTACCCAGGAGCGTCCGGTTGACATAATCCCTAACCATCACAAGTATGCTTCTGATTTAAGTTGTCTCAGCCGGTAATTGCAAGCTATGTGTCGGATGCTTTGAATACCATCTTCTCGTGGAGCGAAATGTCAGTTCCGGCTTCAGTAGTGTGACAGAAGTGCTCACCTTGTTGTTGGTGGTTGTGATCATGACACAATCTTGCGTCAACTTGATAAATGAGGATGAAGGGTTGGAGTCTGGCCTGTCAATCCTGGTGATCCTTCCTTGTGGGTGTGCCCTTCTCACAAGGATTCTGGGACTTCTTCTCTTCCACCCCTAGAGGGCTCCTCCCTGGGAATTCCTTGTATTCCTCATGACCATCACCACCCCCTGTCAGTTGGGTATGGCTGTGGGTTTGAGCAGTCTTCAGCCTCAGGCAGACTAGGAAGAAAGGCCTGGTGGTCTCTGTCTGAAGATAAACACTAGAAATCCTGTGGATCTGCAAATGATCTTGGGGGTGACGCAGGGCCCGACGGCGTTTGGTTCTGGGATGCATGGTGTTGGCTCGAGCTGGGGCTGACTCAGCCAGGGATCATCACCGCAGACACTTCCTGGGACCGCGTGTTCTGGAACCTCCCTTGCATGCTTAAGACAATCACTCGGAGAAGTTCACCGGAGAGTTTCTTGGGCACAAAAGTCAGGAGGGAACCTGTGTGGGGGCTGGGGTTCCTCCGAGTGCCTGGGGAAGGCCATAGATCAACGCTGTCAGTAGCACATTCTCGCACCAGGAGCTGCGGGGTCTCCAGGGCTTTGGGAGTTCAAGGCTGTTCTGAGTCAGCCGTCTGCCATTTCCCTCCACCTCCTGGGCAGGGAGGGCGATCGGGGGCTTGGTATCTCTGTTTTCTTACAGCAATTGCATGAAGATTACAAATATTTGAGCTGATTGTACGCGCTCACACGCGGCAATGAATCACGCCGTGATGAGAAGCCTGGAATATGTGGGGATGAAATTAACGTCAATTGAAACAGAAAATGCACTCTCGCTCCCACCACAATGAGCCGCAGAAGACGAGGGTGGGTGGGTGGGTGCGGGGAGCTGGGAGCCCACGGCTGCTATTCTTAGTGGCAAAAACGCCGATGCCACCCCACCGCCTTTTGCTATTTCTGAATTCTTCAAGAACTCTTTTTCAGGCCCTCCTATGGGGCTACCTTCTAATGAGAGACTTTGTCGGAGGTAGCTTCCTCCCCGTCTTCTTGGCTCTCTAGGGTGATGGGGGTTTGGGTGGCAAGAATAGAAGGCAGAGGAGACACAGCACAGACCTTGAGAGCGGAGGGAGAGGAGAAAGAAGACCCAGTGAAGGAGGGGTTACACATTTGGATGGCTAAATGCAAGGTCAGCACTTTGAACCCCCGCCAGCTCCTCCAAGGGAGAAAGATGGGCCTTTCTACTGTAAAGTTACAGCCTCAGAAGCCCACAGGGGCCGCTCGACCCTGCCCTGCGGGGTCATTGTGTTTGGTGTTGACGCGATGGCCGTGAGTTTTGACATTTATTTTCTTCTTCGTATCTACAGAGCAGAGTCCTGGGGCACAGTGATATCACATTCAGCTGTTAACAACAAGAACGGTAAGTTTGACCCAACCATCTGCTCCACCAGAGAGAGACTTGGCTTCCTACTCCCATAAAGGTACAGTCCCGGAAACCCATGCGTTAAAAAACCAACCACACCAGGCTCTGTGGCTCATAGTTCCCCTACATGTTAGACGAAGCTGTATTTGACCACTTGAAGTGATGTGTTCTCATGGGAGGCTGAAACCATTCCGAAACACTGAACAGGGTCCCGTCCTTTGGTTCTTAGCCACCTTGTCAGACATCCTTTCCCATAGACAAACAGATAGATGTCTCAGACTCATGGACAATGGAACAAAACCCTGCTTGGTCCTTCCCCACCCTTGTGATTCCAAGCCCGTCCAGGTGCATTGGTGCCACCCCACATCCATGAGGGATCTCTCTCAGCTGGGCGGTCCTCTATTCCTGTAGCCATTGGTCCTCCGGATGACGTGTCCACAGCACATGGGCTGGTCAAGGTTCCCTTCTGATCCATACGGTTTCCGTGGGCAACTTCTCAGAAGTAGATTGCCAGCCCTTTCTTCCTGATCTTTGTCTGGAAGCTCCTTTGATCCCTGTCCATGCTGGGTGATCCTGCTGGTGTTTGAAACATGCAAACCACCCCATCATGACAGACAGACGGAGGTCCACTTCCTTAACCAAATCGGGACCCGCTGTGGCTTTCTGAGACTGCCACTGTTGACGGGAGTAGAAAGCCCTGTCTTTCTCCCTCGGAGCAGTTGGTGGTTTCAAACCGCCAACCTTACCAGATTTGTCCCCACCCCCCCCCAAGATGAAGCATCGTTGGGGGCTGGAGCCCAGAGGCCTCTTATCTCCAGGTGGGGCAGGAGCTTGGGGAGTTGGACACCTGAAGGGCACAGTGAACCCCAGCATCCCAGTTCCCTGAACTTCATGTTCCTCCGGAGAGAAACACGAACAGTGAAAGTTTTCCCCAGCATGGGGATACCCTGACTTCTGGAACAGGTGCCGCTCTGGCCCCATGCTCACTGCAAGGCTCTCAGCTGGTACACGGGCTCACCATCTGACACTAATGGGTACCCAGGCCGCCTCTCGTCTCAGAGCCAGGACAGTGCCTCCAGCACATGTGAGTCTCTCTAAGATCCCACCCAGCCCTGGGAGGCCCAGCCTCTGGGGCTGGATCCACTCGTGGTGGAGAGTCAGCAGGTTTCAGGGAGCATGGCAACCCTCCACCCCCCCCACCCCCCCCAGCCAGTGGAGGCTCTAGAGGGCTGATACCTCTGTGCCCCTCAAGGAGATGGATTGATGAAGAGTGCATGTGCTAGTCTGGGGAGAGTAGAGAAACAAGTCCAAAGACACTCATATGTATGTAGAGAGAGTTTTATATAAAGTGTAATTGTGTACTAAGTAATTAAGTAAACATCCCAGGTCAGTCCAGATCAAGTCCATAAGTCCATTATTAGCCCATAGGTATGACACCAGTTCCTCTTCAGACTCACACGACACATGCAATGACACCGAGTGCAGGAAGCTCACAGGCCAGTGGGTGGAAAGCCTTGTGGATCCAGTGGCAGTGGAAGCATCTTAGTGCTGGGGTGGGTTTCCACGTGGCTCCTCCAGCTCCAGGGCTCTGGCTGCCATCAGCGTAGTTTCATGTAGTTTGTCAACAGAAAGACAAGGCAGAGAATCTATCTGACTTCCAGTAAGCAATTTATCTCCATTGAACCTCCAAATGAGGTCATCAAGCCATGACCTGATTGACAGACTAGACTCCACTCCTTCACAAGTTGATAGGCGATTATGTAACTGCCACAGTGCGCTACTTAAGGTTCTGTGCCAACTTGACTGGGTCAGGGTTCTCAGTGGTTGGCAGCTAATACTGACAGGCAAACGTCAGCTGCTAACCACAAGGTTGGTGGTTCAAACCCACCCACGGCTCTTGGTTTGGCTTGTCCATCTGACTAGACTCTGCAGAGGACAATTATAGCAGGTGTTTTTCTGTAAGGATTCTAGGGCCAACCCTGCTGAGCCCTGTGGAGCGGAGGGTCCACAGTGGATCTTTTGGTCTCTCCCTCTGAGCCTTCTGGTCCCCCACCTTCTCCTTAGCTACCACCCCTCTGGCATCCCCGACTTTGGCTTCACCATTTGACTTCTCACTGTGTGTTCCTGGACTCTTGGAGCTGGGCTTCTGAAATAGGCCCTGAGATGGGGACCCAAGTGCACGTGGGTGAGTTCTGAGGGGATCCTAGGAAAAACCAGAAGGGGCTGGGAGGGGCAGAGGGATCAGTAAGGATGCCAGGACAGGGGTGCCATGTGATCAGTAACCACTCGGGGCAACGGGAGCTTCTTGCCTTTGGGTGACTCAGGGTGTCAGTGAGGGCTGTGTGACCCCCAGTTACCATCTGCGTGGGCCAGGGGAGCTGTGGTGATTGCACAGTAAACCCAGGGGGTCATTTCTCAGGGCATCCAGGCGTCCACACTTCCCTTACCTGTGGACCAGGTGTGTTCCTACTTCTGAGGAGCAGGGTCCCTTGTATTTGCACAAAGATCCTCTTGGCGTAGAGAGGAGGGGACCAGGCACCTCAGGACCTGATAGTGCCCTTCACGGACTACTCACAGGCTCTCTCTCGGGATTCTCCATACAAGGTGGTGGGAGAGAAGAGAAGAGGCGGGTGTGACCTGAAATCCAATCCGTTGCTGGGAGAGGATCCCCACGCACAGGTGGAGTAGCACTGCCTCCTTGCTAAGGCCCCGCGCTTCCTCGTGGCCGCATCTTGCTCCCACGGAGCAGCTGGTGGTTTCGAACTACTGACTTGGGGTTAGAGGCGAGCAATTAATGCGTCCGGAGGAGGGGAAGAACGGGCCCAAGAGAAAGAAGAAGGGGGATGGGGAGAGGGAGGAAGCTCAAGGAGAGAGAGCCAAGAAGCAGGCATTGATGAATCTGGGCCGCACTTGCCACCTCTTGGCGCTGTCCTTGCTGTGAGTTGGCCTGGGTGGGTCGGGGAGGGAGTCTATGTTGGACCCCAGGGCTGCAACCAGGGAAGGCTGATCCGAACGGCCCACGGGTGGAATATTCCTTTGAAGACATCCATCATGCCGTTCCAACCCTGGGCCAGGGCGATCGGGGTAGGTTCCATCTGGCAGATGGGAGAGAAGAGAGCTGCAGTCAGCTGGTGTTAGCCATGTTCTCACTCCTCCGTCAACTTGCGATGCTGAATTCCCACCCGCACGACAGACAGACAGCAGAGGTGATGAAAAGTCACGAGCGGCCAGAGGAAGCCCTGGGCCAGGCGCCGAGCAGTGGTTCCTTTCACAGGACAGCAAGTCTTCTCTCGGCTCTGTCATCGTCATGAGAAGGCACACATGGCTGTGCTGTTTCCTCTCTCGCTCCCTGACAAGCAAACGACAAGCAAACGGAAGAGGAACTAACGCCTTTGGCCCTCTGACATCTCTTGTGCTCCGGGGGTGCATCTCGGCCCTGAAGGAACACAGTAGGTCCGATGACCAAACACTGCAGAGGCAAAAAGATTTCATGCTCTGGAAGCAGAGGGTCCTTGGATGTTCCCTTCTGGACCAGTGATAGTCAAAGAGGAATGGCCATGGGAATCATGGGGGGTGGGGTGGGTGGGGAGAGTCTTGCTAAGATGTAGATTCTGATCCACTGGGCTTCAGACGGAGCCAGGGGACATCTGCATTTCCTAGTAAGCTTGCTGGCGTGAATGCTGCCAGCCGAAGGAGCGTCCTTCAGGGCAGCATCCTGTAAGCACCGCCGGGACCCACCTCCAGCTCGGTTACTTCCTAGGTGACAAGGAGCTGGGAGAATTGTTTACCTTGTCTGAGCTTCAGCGCTTGGACATTGAGGCTGTGGAACTGAACTCTGACCTCTTGGGGTTGCAGTACCCAGAGGATGAGATGATGTGAGCCAATAACCATACATGAACCATACATGGAACACGCTGTCCCATATACTTTCTCTCATAAGTGCATTCTCATTCCCTCATGTATTGCTCTTCCCATTCTGTCTCCTGGCCACATCCCCACCCTGAGTACCTGCCACTTTCCCCTCACACCAGCGAGGATCAGGGTTTGAGGCCCGGGCTCAGGTCTGGCTCACCTGGTTCTTTTTCTGAAGAGAGGCCTCACGCTGGGCTGCTCTGTGGCCTTGGGAATGTGACAGTAGGTCAGAAGGGATGTGGGACTGCTTTTAAGGACCAGGAAAGTGAATTTGATGGCAGAGAGGGTCCTGTGAATATTTGTGTTTGTGTGTGTGTGTGTATTCGGGTCTTTGGTTTTTCCAGCCTCGCTCTGTTCATGGAGCATCCTCCTGGGACCCACACCTATGGGTGTCTCCATGTTCTGACTCCCAGTACAGTCTGGGTTGGTCCCTGGTCCCTTGCCCTGTGACCCACGTCCACTGACCTGTTGAGGGAATAAGCACCCATGGGCTAGATGTTCCCTTCCGAGCAACAGCCCGTGTCCTTCTTGTTGACCCCCAGGGCTGGGCAATGCGCTGTTCTCTCTCGGGGTCACCTTTCCCATATTTGCACCATGAAGAGTCTCTAGGTCAGTGGTTCTCAACCTGGGGTCGCGACCCCTTTGGGAGTCAAACGACGTTTTCACAGGGGTCGCCTATTATATTTCCAATGGTCTTAGGAACCGAGACACCGCTCCTCTATCCGGCTCCAGGCGGGTCCGCCCACATGCAGATACGCCCCCAGATGGGGTCACTGTATTAAAGGGTCTCCGCATTAGGAAGGTTGAGGACCACTGCTCTAGGAGGTGTGTTGAAGTCAGTGGTCCACATTCAACAGCTCTTTCCCCGGCAACGGGCCCAGCAGCAGCCAACCCGATGACTGCCTTTGTTTTTGTCTACATTCCATCCAGTTTCCTTGTTCTGTCTCAGGAACCCTTTGCTCCTGATCCCCCCTTTCCTATCTGTCCCCAGAGCTGCTGGGCTTCCAGGCTCACTTAAAATGCAGCTGTGAAGTTCACAGCCTGTGCAGCTGTACTCTGGAACCTTGTATAGATAGGCCTACCCCTTTGCACACCATGAACTATGTTCTAGGTTCAAGACTCTTCTAACCCCCTGCCCAACTTCAGATGCCAAGGCTCCAGCCTGGGTTAAGATCCTGGCTTCTCAACCAGGGTGTGGGTGGGGCTGAGTTCTACAGCAATTCGGCAGGGGGGGGGGGACGGTGGCAGAGAGGTGAGGAGGTCAAGGCTAACATCAAAAGATGTAGGGTCCAAGTTACATGCTATAGATACCACACCTGGGGCCGGAAACGTCTGAATTAATGTTCCAGCTAAACAAATGTAATAACGATCAGTATTCGCAGCTCTTCAGGAAAGCTGTCTCACTCAGCCTGGAAAGAGTAGCTTGGATCAATTAATTTAAGTCTCGAGATAACAGGTCCAGTTGTTTAATGAGCATTTGTCGCGCTGGTGCCCACAACAAGAAAGCCAATGTCAATGACGCCTCAGTCCACCGCAGTGTCCATTGCCAGCTCGCCTCGGTGGAGTTCATGTCGATAACTGCACTTCAGTGTCATGGTTCTCATTTCACTGTCTGCTTGTGGTGCTCTCTGGTGAGGTAACTGCTAACCAGGAGTCTGTTAGGTTAACGCCCCCCCCCCCCGCCCCCAGTCCCTGTTCATTTAACAGGGGAGTGACGTGAGGAGGAACTGATACACTGGCCAGGTTCTTAGAGGAAACTCAACTCAATGTTGCTTTTCTAAGCAATAGACCCTCTTGGGTAAGGAAGGAGAGTTGGGATCTGAGAGTGGACGATGGCATGCTCTTATGCCCTGGGCGCCCACTGTCTCAAACTGGAGAACAAGCAGAGGGCAAGCACCCTATGGTGGGAGTCCCTGGTGGTGAGATGGTAAATGTCAACTGAAAATTGGACATTCAAGTGCACTCAGAGGCCAGTGGTTGACTCCCACCAGGGCCTCTGAGGGAGAATAATGTTGCTGTCTGTGCGTGTAAAGATTCACAGCCTTAGAGGCCTGTGCTAATCCAGGTAGACTAGAGAAACAAATCCATAGGCACTCATCTATCTGTGTATAAGAAAGAGCTTTATGTACAAGAGCAATTGAATATTGAGAAAACATCCCAACCCAGTCCAGGTCAAGTCCTAAGTCTGATATTAGCCCATATGTCTGATACCAGTATATAAATTCCTCTTCAGACTCACACAGCACATGCAATGATGCTGTATCCAGGAATATCACAGGGCAGTGGGTGGAAAGTCTTGTGGATCCAGTAGCGGTAGAAGCATCTCAGCACTGGTAGGGGTCTCTGTGTGGCTCCTCCAGCTCCAGGGCTCTGGCTGCATCAGCTTAGCTCCATGAGGCTCTTCATCAGTAGAGTCTCACAGGGAGTAAGCATGTGCCCCACCTCCAGTGAGCTATTTATCTCCGTAGTGCCTCCAAATGAGGTCATCAAGCGGCGACCTGATTGACAGGCTAGACTCCACCCCTTCACTCTTGGGTTTCAAATTGACAACAGATGATGTAACTACCACAACGTCCCATGTAGGAGTCGCTGTGAGGCAGGATCTACTGGCAGGTGGTGGGGATGGTGTGCTGGGACTGGTTTGTACCAGCTTATGAGAGGCCACTTTTCAGTTGGTATAAGGACACAAATAATGATTTGGTAAAAAAGGAAATAGTCACTCAAAAAGCATTTCACACCTTTGGTTCTCATAATTATTTCATTAAATTATACTTTTAACCCCCAACCCAAATTTCAAAAATAAAAGTCCAGACTCAGACCCATACCACTGAGTCCATGTGAAACCACAGTGACCCAGGTAGAGCTGCCAAGACCAGGTGCGTTGGAATCGCCTGCAGGGCTGTGAGTTTGGTTTGGAAGTCTCTGTGGGGGCACAAAACCTCATCTTTCTCCCTGGGAGTGCCTGGCAGACTTGAACCCCCAGCCATTTGCTTAGCAGCCCAATGCCTATACCACAGTGACACTGGGGCACCTTTGAAATCAAGTCTGTAATAAGCTCAGAATAAAGAACCGCCCCCCCCCCATTAAAGTGGTTACAGATCTGTAGCAGTGACATCATCTCCTGTCAACTTGAAAAGGGGCGGAGTCCAGCCTGTCAATCGGGTCACAGCTTGATGACCTCATTTGGAGGCACCATGGAGATAAAAAGCTCACTGGAGGCCACACATACTGTCTCTGCTACACATTCCTGTTGACAAGCCACATGGAAACCCATGGATGGAGCCAGAGCCCTGGAACTGGAGGAGCCACATGGAGACCCATGACAGTGCTGAGATGCTTCCACCGCCACTGGGTCCACAAGACTTTCCACTCACTGGCCTTTGATCTTCCTGTGTCCTGCATCATTGCATGTGTTTTGTGAGTTTGAAGAAGAATTTATAGACTAGTATTGGACCTGTGGTCTAATATTGGACTTGATGTGGAATGGGCTACGATGTTTTCTCAATGTATAATTACTCTTTCATATAAAGTTCTCTATTGTACACATAAGAATGTCTATGAATTTGTTTCTCTAGTCCACCCAGATTAACACAATATCTCTTTCGTTTTCTCATTTACTACATTGCCATGTAACCCCTCTTCTGGAACTAATGCAATTCTGTGGACAAGGGCTTGGGAACAGCAGGCTCTTGGAATGGCGAGGTTATTGCCTGAAGCCCCATGGCAACATCCAGGCTCCCCCCTTTGGGGGGCTGTGGGGACAGCAAAATAAGATGGCACACGTGGAAACACCAGCTCCCCCCCTGCATGTTAACCCTGTCATGTTATACCTGCTTTTGTCTTTGCCTATTTCTCTGTGGTGTTGGCCAAAGATATAGCATATGTCACAGACTACAGAAAGGACAGACAAGTATGTCTTGGAAGAAGTACAGCCAGGATGGCCCTTAGAAACAAGGATGGTGGGACTTTGTCTCACATCGCACTTTAGACAAGTCATCCTGCTTGGTGAAGCAGAGAGGCTGCAGGGAAGAGGTGGGCCCTTGACAAGCTGGACCAGTGGCTCAAGCATAACAGCTGGGAGGGCCGTGCGGGGCCAGGCAGCCTTTTGTGCTGTTGTCCACAGGGCTGCTATGTACTGGAACCGATTCGACGACAACGACGACGACGACAACAACAACAACATCATCCTTTCGCTGCAGAGTGACTATGAGCTTAGAGAGGGAGGAGAGAATCTTAGGATTTCGGTCATCCTGGCATATTCTGTTTGATAGGTGATGCCTGGAGCAGTGAGGTGAATTTATTTATATTATTGGATTATTTATACTGTATGAAGATAGTGAATTACCGGTAAAGGGGGAATGAATCATTCATGCTCTTATGTCTTCAACTAACATTTGATGGATCTACCACCGAGCCCCACCAGCCCCTTGCACCCAGTCTTCAGCTGCCCCTTGGTTGTCCTGGTTATTGCCAGCTCCCAGGCCTCTCCTCTGCTTAAAGTCAGTTGGTCATTCTACCTTGTCATCAGGGGTTTTTCAGGCTCCACGTGTGACAAGCCCACTTGCCAGTTCCTCCAGCCTCATGGCCTTCCTACTCCCCCACACGGGCACTTTCATGTGGGCATGGGCAGCTCCTATCTCCAGCCAAAGACTGTTCTCTCTCATTTCTTTGTCTTGCTGAGGCTGCTGGCTCCACCCAGCTCTCTCCCGTCTTTGCACTGATCACATCAACGCCCTTTCAAAGGTTCAAACCAGAGATAACGAATACAGTCCGTTTTCTGAGCATCTCCTTGGTCTAGAGCAGTGGTTCTCAACCTTCCTGATGCTGTGACCCTTTCATACAGTTCCTCATGTTGTGGTGAGCCCCCTGGTGTCTGCCACCAGTGATGACACTGTACGGCCCACCTGACCCTGGGAGCTGTTTGCCCACTGCCACATTGCCAGGGAACTTGGATCCATGCCACTCTGCACCCATAGGCCTGGGATCTCCTTGCTTCCCACTTCTCCTTTCTGCCTCAGCAGTCTGCAGCGGATCTTGGGCTAGCATTGGACTTATGGCCTTGAGTTGGGCTGGGCTGGGCTGGGCTCCTTTCTTGAGAGGATGCTCTTTCTGGTACATGGATGCCGGCCACTGGTTTGTTTCTCTAGACAATCCAGCCTAACACAACACGGTTCCAAAGCAGTGAAGCAGAGAGGAGATGGATGGTGGGTTAATGAACACCAGAATCTCTTGGAGATGATGGTTGTGATTTTAAAGAAGGTGTAGGTACTTTCTACACCAGCCTGACCTTGAAAAGCTTTGGAATAGGTGGCTCCCTTCTAGATACTGGAAATCAGCCCCTTCCTTGTAGCTTTCGGTCTAAGAGGGATGAGTGTCTGTAGCATCCATTGAGGGAACTGATGGCATTTCATGGAACCTGTCTGTGGACAGCTCCGGTCTGTGTGGTCCACGACAGTCACTCTGAAGGGTTTGTTGATGTGAATGGGTTAAGGAGCGATGAACTACCAAATGAAGAGAGCCTCTTTCCACTGGTCCAAGACACACTTTGCTAAGATTTATCCCTTTTGACAACTGCATCATTCCCCTCTCCTTCCCAAGGGACCCTTCTCTCAGCAGGCAGGCACATCTGCCCGAGTTTTCCATCCTAAAAGAGAAGAGGGGAACCCACCCAGCGTCCCCTGGTAGCACAGTCCCGTCCAGTAAGCATCCACTTTTCTTTTCGTTCAAATGTTCTCATACGTTGACCTTGTGGCCCTCACTTTACCACCCTCCATTTCCACTCAGGAGCTGGTGGCAGAACGGTTACACTCCGGGCTGCCAACTGCGAGGTGAGCAGTGTGAACCACCAGATGCTCTGCAGGAGAAAGATGAGGCTTTCTACTCCCGTAAAGGGGGACAGCCTCAGAACCTCCCAGGAATAGTTCAACCCTGTCTGGCGGGGTTGCTAGGGGCTGAGATCAACTCAAGGGCAGTGAGTGAGTTTCTGCTCCATGTACCAATCTCTCCTCTTGCATCCGATTGACCTTGTTGTGCCAAGTGGCAGAGTTGACTCCACCTTTGCACCTGAGTCCCTTTCTCCTCCTGACTTCTGTGACCTTTGTGTGCTCCCCACTCCAAACTTTTTCTATACCCATATGCTATTTCTAAATGCCATTTACATGTTTTTATTTAGTTAGCTACCCTGCAATTTTGAAAGCATCTCATTGGGAACGGAATGCCCGACTATTATTCCTGAATTTCTAACGACCCAAGTCTTCGCCATCACAGTAAATACCACTCAGGGGCTCAAGTCCAAACACCCAGATGCTTCTCTGTCCCTTTTCCTGCAGGTAGTATCCAACCTTTATAGGTTTTTAAAATTATATTTATAATAAAAGGTGAATGACTTGGTATAGCTGAGATTAGTACCTTGTGCTGAAGGTGGAGGGAGAGAAGTGGGCACGGGAGCCCTGAGCCAGAGACGGGAAGTCAGATGCAGGGCCTATACCACGCAGACAGATTCAAGAGAGCGGGGTGAATGCTCACAGAAGCCCAGACTAAACTAGCATTGGTATCGGCAGAGGGGTGGGTCATGGAAGTAGTTGCAATTCCTTTATGGTGAAGGCAGTGGTACATCTCCAAACTTGTAAATTTTGTGGGGTCAGAGGCTAGACTGAGTTTGGCACATACATCCACCTGCCACCATTCTATTTCTCCCTAGACCATATATTACAGACATTAATAATCAATGTCAGAATCTTTCCCCCACTACACCAGGAAGAAACAATCCAAGCTTTATTAACGTAATGCTCTTGGAAGCCACTAAATCCAACTGAATTTAGCATAGGAGAGGTGGGGCATATTGGTGAGTGATTGAAGGAGCTTGGGGACATATCAACCAGATATCCTTGGAGGTAAGGTGAATTGAGAAGGGTACCAGTCTTCAGTGACCTGTGTAGATCAACGATGAGTTACGATTTGGGTACCAAGTTCTTGCTCTATCCCTGACAACCGTAAGAAGGCAGACCCTCTTCCAGATCTCAGTATTGAGTTCTTGGAAGGTTGGTGGTTTGAATCCACCCAGTGATATCAGGAAAGACCTAGAGATCTACATTCAAATGATTATCGCCATGAAGACCCATAGTCATGTTTCCATGAGTTGGGATTGACTTGACAGCAACTGGTTTGGATTTTTTGTTCCATTCCGCTGAGACGATATTGTCACCTTATCAGCAGACTGGGCCTTTCTTGCCTCCAAAGCCAGTAAGACTAGAGTTCTTCTAACAGCGAGAATAGGAAACATCATGGCAGGAGGACGCAGCCCCAAAGTCCGTTCAACCCTTAAAGATCCTGGTGTCATGCACCAGCTGCCTATTTCCTCTTGTCTTAACTGCACGGGAACCGTCCCTTGGCCTTTTCCTTTATTTATTGGAGGAGAATGGCAGTCTGATTCTACTGACAGTGTATGGCCATCGCCAGCTTCATCCATGCTCTATGGCAGAGAGCTCCACAGCTGGACAGGGGGAAGGTATCTGGGAGGCTGTGTGTGTTGACCTCTCTGAAAGGCCTGGTGGGTTTCTCCCGTCCTCAAGGCTGAGCCCCACTCCCACCCTCCGTCCTCTGCCAGGTCGCACCAGCATCCCAGGCTCACGCAAGGACCGACAGGGACTTGTCTTAACTCAGCATCTTCCTTCTGCCTGGGCCAAGGAGCCCTGCTGGCAGCTTTGAATGTCTTAGCAGTTGAAAGAGCGGATGAAACGGTGTAAATGAATGTGCCGTTGCCAATGCCCTCCTCCTTTAATTTATGACTTGGGATCTCATTTCACTCAATCCTGCCAAGTCCCAGAATGATTTGTAAGGACACATCCTGGGGAGAATGTAGCGGACCCCAAATGATATCTGAATGAAGCTGCAGAAAGTAGCGCTGAAGGGGCTCCGTACGGGCAGGGGCTCTGTTTAATGCAGCAACTGTCTTATCTACTGGTCACTCTTTCCTGCCTCTTCGCTCTCCTGTCCTTCACCGTCTCAAGTCCTCCTAAGATCCTCACTTCTCTCCCAGTGACCATCCTATGGATGGAAGAGGCTAGTGTTTATTGAGTGCTTGTTCAGAGCAGGTAGGAGTCCCTAACCCACCCGACACACTGCCACCGATCCAATTGTGACTTGCAGCAACCCTACTGGACAGAGTCAAACGTCTCCTTCGGGTTGCTAGGGATCTTTATGGGAGCGGGCAGCCTCATCACTCCCCCCAAGGAAAGACAGGTGGGTTGAAACTCCCAGGCTTTCAGCTCGCAGCCCAACGCTTCAGCCGCAGCACCACCAGGGACCCTGTAGGAGCTCCTGGGTGGGGCAAATGGCCAATGACTCACTACCAGGAGGTGGATGTTGGGATCCCGCCAGAGGTGTGGTGAAGACACGTGTGTCGACTTGATGCTCACAGGTCACCTGATGGGGCCTGGTTGGACACCTCATGGGGCCAGCCCACGCTGTCCACAGGGGGTCGCTGTGAGCCGGAGTGGATTCCAATGGCAATGAACAGCAGCAGCCTAAGCAGGAAACTCACTTAATGCTTCTAACGGACCATTTCATAGCTACAGTCACTGTCTAGGATGGGCCCACGTGTGTCAGAGTAGAACTGTAAGGTGGGAGACCTCCTTCCACAGGGCCCTCTCTGTACACTGTGGGGTACACCCAAGGATGGGACCTGTTGGAAGCAGACCACCAGCCTGTCTTTTGAAGTTCCCCTGGGTGGGTTAGAATGTTCGCTGTCGTGGTTCGCAGGGGAGTACTTTAACCCTGAGATTCCATCACTGGGCACTTATTAGGTCCCAAAGGTCGCACCCTTAGGAGAAATCAGTGTTATTCAGAAACCTGGGGTGTGCTCTGTCTTCTGTGCTAGAAGACACCTCCGCATACCCCCACCCCCATCCCATCATCTTGCATGGCCGTGAGTCTCTCTGGAACCAATTAGGGACCCAGTTGTACTGTAGGCACGGTGGCCACCAGCCTTGGGAGGGGTGGTCGAGTGTTGCCTGCTGCCTGCCTGGGTGGAGATCCTGTAGGACCTTCCTGTCTTCCACACGGTGCCTGACGACTTGTCCCCTCCAACATCCTGGGGGGGCTTGGAGTCCTCGTCTCACCCACTGTAGTCCGATTCTCTCTGTCGCTGGACTGACACATTGTGGGAGAAGGTATCCCGTGCCTTCGGCCACCATTCCTCATGGAACCTGGTGCCACCCGAGCCCCTGGCATTTTATTTAGGATGACTCCCTGCGGGGGTGGGGGGTGCCCTGTGTGTGGCCCCAGACTTGAGACCTCTTCAAAGTGGTCATCAATGCAAATGTTAGATAACAAGACAAGCTGATAAGTGAGGACATTATGCATTGGGCTACCCACCGCAAGATCAGCAGTTCGAAACCACCAGCCGCTCTGTAGGAGACGAATGAGGCTTTCTACTCCCATAAAGAGTTGCAGGAAACCTGCAGGGCAGTTCTCCTCGGTCATAGTGGGTCCCCATGAGTTGGCATTGACTCGATGGCAGCGAGGGAGATCATAGGTAGCCACTGCTATTTTCACTTTTTAGAAGAGGAAACGGAGGTCCTGAGAGGTTACTCGGCTTCCTGGAGGCCATCTCTGGGGGAGCTGGAATTTATCAGCACCCCTTTAAAGGTGCAGAGACCACAGGAAGAGGTGTGCTCTGTGAGGAATGACAGGAGACTGGCACCCTGGGCCTTGTTGGAGCAGCAGCGTGAAGGAGGGACAGCAGTTTGCTGATGGAAGGAAGGAGACCCTGTCTGTGGGGCTGAGCCAAGCTGTACCACTGTGCCCCGGAGTTTGCCCGGGAGGGTGCATTGCACAGAGGCTAAGACTCCCTGCAGCCCTTAAATTCCAGATTCTCTTAGATGCTTCTTTGGAAACTCCAGAATACCGGGATACGACGGTACCATCATGCGGGAATTGACTTGTTTCACCTCTTGGACACGGTTTCCATCGTGATGAGATTACAATATTACTACTGCTGCTGCCACCACCGCCGCTACTGGGCATCGTTAATTGAGTTTGAGCTGATAGCTGGGGGCGCCGGGTGATGAATTTCAAATCTATAGGACTTGTCCCAGAATCCCGCTCACCACAGCTCTGTTCCCCAACCAGAACGCGGGTTTCTCCCTTGCTTTTAGTAGCACAATCGAGAGCCCAGGCATCAGATTGTGATGGAACTGGGTTTACACGTTGGCTCTGTCACTTACCAGCCTGTGAGTTTGGGCCCAACCCTTTCATTTCTTTGGGCTTGTCTGCTCCCCTGGGAACTCAAGTGCACAAAGCCCATCCCATGGGGCTTTTGCACACATGAAATAAAGCAATAAAGCACATAGCACAGTGTTTGGCACAGAGCGTCCTACTGATACAATGTTTCCTGCTGTTGTTATGAAGAATGAAACCATGCAGAACGCTTCACGTGATTATTCCTGCTAGTACGCTCTCCCCCAGAGGCCAGATCACCTCTAGCTAAATGAGCACCCCGCAGGCTCAGAGAGGTTAAGGCCCTGGCCCAAAGCCACACAGCTCAAATCGTGGCCTTGAGTAATCTTGTTCTTCATTTTCCAGAAGCTTCTCTCATGTTCCGGAATGTGATTTCCACGTAATGCTTCCTTCTTGGACCCGTCAAGACTCACACATGGTTCATGCAGGTTTAAAATCAGGGGAGGTGCGAGTCAGGATTGCATCCTGTCACCATACTTATTCAGTCTGCAGGTGGAGCAGGTCATCTGACCACTTGGAATATAGGAAGAAGAATGCGACATCGGGACGGGAGGACGGTTTCAGTGTAAAGAAAGCAAACATCCTTACAACTGGACCAGTAGGGTGACATCAAGACACGTGGAGAAAAGATTGACGTTATCAAAGGTTTCATCTTCCCTGGATCCATAGTCGGTGCTCATGGCAGCAGCAGTCAAGAGGTCAAGGAGACATTGAAGTGGGCAGGTTGTTGGGAGAGAGCCCTAACAAATCATCACAGACCCAGTAGGTGCACTTGTACAGCGATAATAAGTAAAGCTTATAGTCAAGTCACAGAGAATAAGAGAGACAGAAGAGACATTGAAATAATGGGCTCAGACACTATTCATGGTAGCATGCTCACCGCAGCCTCGCTTGGTGCTCCACGTGGAGGTGGGAGACGGGTGGGCAGGAGAGAGCTGGAGAGCAAACCGTTTATGGCTAAGCAAGCCTTATATCTCTTTAAGGGGCGTGAGTACAGGTAACCACATACATCACAGGAAGGGGCTGTACAGTAGGCAATACAAGCAATAGGAGGGGGATATACTGTGGACATAAGCGTAACAGGAAGGGGATGAGCTGGGGGTGTACACATGATAGGAAGGGGTGGAATCAGAGGTATACATATGACAAGAAGGGAGGACCCTAGATTCATGATGGTGGCCTAATCTTGGTCACCCTTGAGTGGACTTGACCTCCCTGGGCTCTCCTTCAGGGAAACAGTCAAGAACTATCCTTATCAGAAGGGAGTGGGCCCTACTTGTGGGATAAACAGTGGTGTCTGTTTACTCTAGATGGCTGATAACCCTTAGGGAGAATAACCCTTGACCTACTTCTGTTGACCTCCAAGTGTATAGTCATTTGCCACATGTAGCAAGCAGCTAACTTTGGGATATATTTGTGGGAGACAACTTGGGAGATATCTTTCTGTATCCCACAGTGAGTCTGCTATGCAGGACCTCTTTAGGGTATTGCAAAGTAAAGGGATTACATTGAGGAATAACGTGAGCCTGACCCAAGCCATTGCCTCGTATGCATGTGAAAGTTGGACACTGAACCAGGAAGACCAAAGACAACTGGATGCATTTGAACGATGGTGCTTGCCAAGAATATTGAAAGTGCCACGGATTACTAAAAGAACAACTCTGTCTTAAAAGATGTACAGCCAGAAAGCTCCTTCAAGACCAGGATGGTGAGACCTCTTCTCATGTACTTTGGAGATCTTGTCAGGAGAGACCAGTCTCCGGAGCAGGACATATGCTTGGAAAAATGGAAGCGTACTGACAAAGAGGAAGGCCTTTGATTAATGGACACCGTGGCTACAACGAATGGGCTGAAGCATGAGAACCACCACGAGGATGGCACAGCATCCCGCCTAGGTCGGAACGAACTCGAAGGCACTTAACAAAACACGGAGACACCAGCAGCAACAGAAGCCCCACGGTGCACTTACAGCACGTGCAGGTCCAACCATGTGATTGGAGCATCACTGACATTGGGTGTGAACGACTGCTCTTCATGGGGGTAAGAGCAGGCTCCAGAAGAAAACCAGCATAATGTGTTTGCCTTGTTGGCATATCAGTGTGAGGGAGCTTCTGACAGCTGGAGGGATTCCATTTATTCTTCACAGCATTTCCATCTGTTCGCTATTGTGCTTAGCGTTGCAGTGAACAAGGGTGGGCGTACCCCCATTTGCATCATGACTCTGATTTCTCTAGGATCTGTAGCAAGGACTTGAGGGGTCGCTGGATTATAGGATATTTCTATCTCCAACTTCTTGAGGAAGCACCATACCCATTTCCACAGTGGTGGTGCCATGTTCCAGCCCCACCAGCAGTGAATGCGGGTTCTAGTCTCCAAAAAACAACTTCACAATGAATGTTGTGGCAAGGAGTTATGGAACCTCGTTGTTGCTTTGATTGGCATCTCTCCGATGGCCAGGGTCACTCACGAGCAGTTCTTCATGTGTTTCTTGACCGCCTGCAGATCTTCTTTGGTCAAGTGTGTGTTCATGTACTGTCCCCATTTTTAATTGGATCCAGTAAGGTCCTTGCCTGACTTTTGTCATTGTAAAAAAAATTTTTTTCCTAGTTTGTAGGTTCTCTTTTCATTCTTTTGGTGAAATCCTCTGACACACACACACACACACACACACACACACACACACACACATCCACTTTTTAAGAGGTCCCTGTTGCCTGGATTGTCTTCTGCTGTTTGTGTTTTCCATTATGTGTCATGGTGTGTTGACGCCAAGCCTGCATTTGTCCGTTTCTTCATGGATGATCTTAATGGCTCCAGGCTTTCCCATTTAGCTCTCGACCCACATCGAGGGTTTTGTTGTTATTCAATATGGTGTGAAATTAGTGTCCTGTTTCATCTTTCTGCAAACAGGTTTCCAGTTTCACCAGAACTTTCATAAGGAGAATATCTATTCCTCATTGAACATCCTTTGGCCCGGAATGAAATCACCTGATAATTTCATCTTCCCTACAAACTTTTTGAAGCCTCCTTCCATGGGCATGCTGGGCATATCATTTTGCTTCTCTGCTGTAGCTGGTTAGGGGACTGCTTCTATTAAAGCAAGTGCATTTCTATTGACACACAACACAAACATTTCACAGACAATCACGTTGCTGTCATTCTTTCTGCTAGTGTTACCAAGTGTGATTCACCCCCTTGTCCTGTACCCACCAAAGACGCCATTGCTGTATGGCTGCAAGGCCCAGAACCTTGTCTTCCCCACTGTGTCAGTCTGAGTACTTTAGAGAAACAAATCCACAGAAACTCATGTATAAGAGAAAGTTTTATATAAAGGTTAAGTGCACATCAAGAAAACATCCCAACCCAGTGTTGCCCAAGCCCACAAGTCCAACATTAACCCATTAACCGATATGTCCAACACCAATCCACAAAGTCCTCCTCCATCTCACAAAACAGATGCAATGATGTTGACTGCAGGAGGAAAGCCGAGTCAGTGAATGTGCAAGCATCTCATCACTGGCAGGGGTCTCCACACTGGTGCTCCAGCACCCAGGGCTGCATTGAGGTATGTCCATGTGGCTTCTCCTCAGGGATGTCTTGCAGGAAATGAGCCTTGCCAGCTGAAGCAGGGACCTGGCTAAGACAGCCGCACCCTGGTCTGACCATCAGAAAGCAAGAGACCCCGGAACTAGAAAGGCAAGTCTTACTGAGCCATTTATCCCTCTGCCCTTCAATTCATCAACTAACTACCTCACCCCCCTTTGCTTTCTCCACCACAGCCTTCTGAGCAAGTCCCTTCCTGTTTTCTACAGGTCTGGCTCTCTGCACGTAGAACAAAGAGCTCCGAACTAGATGGACTCAATGGGCCGCCCCCCACTGTATCCTCTATGGGCCCATAGTAGAATGAAACAAGCTAACTACCCCCAGCAATATCGTCTCAGAGTTAATTCTGACTGGTGGTCACAGAGTAGAACCGCTTCTCACAGGGTTTTCTTTGCATAGCACCTCCAAGGAAGCAGACCCCCCACATCTTTCTTCCACAGAGCTACTCAGATCTGCCAGCCTTTGTAGTTAAGTGCAAATCATTTTTGCCTCTCGGGGACCTAGTCACAGAGCAGGTGGCTCCTGTAACTTTTTATATCAGGGCAGGATTAGGGTGGCCCAAGGGAGGCACCCAGGTGAACACGTGTAAGGAGGCATGCCGTCTTAGGAGTTGAGCAAATACAGGCAGCCCCAGAGAGTGAGCTTACACATGCCCTAGACAAGGTCATTCACTGACGTTTTAACCCTTCTTCACAGTCTGGGTGGGTGAGGCGATGACTCCCTGGTCAGACCCTGATTCTTGCTTGTTCCTACTTCAGTGACCTGCACGGTGAGATCTGAAATAACAGTGACTTTGCGCTTTGAAGAGTTCTGCTCAGAAAGGTAGGCTAGCCAAACGTCTTAACTCATCGGAGACTTCTGGTTGGAATCGTAGTGGTACAAGCCTGTAAGAAACGGAAGGGATGCAAAAGTTAAGAGACAAGGTGATTAACAAGGTCAGGCTAGCCCAGGAAACAGTGCTCAGTAATATAGTTATTATTTGTGGAACTGTTCCCCCAGCCACCTTGGGAAAAAAAAATGCAGACCAACAACAGACTTCTCACACGTACTTCTTTGGTTTAATTGTCTATTTGTTTCGAAATGAAAGCTAATTAAAAGATTATTTTCATATGCCTTAATCACACTACAGCTAACTGTTGGGAAATTTGCAATTAATTGATGCAACAGTTGACATAAGAATGGTTGTTTTTTTTTTTTTCTTTTTCCAAAATAACATCACTATTTGAATACACAGAGTGGAGCAATTAGTCCTTCATTAGTTTGGAGTTATTTTAAATACTTTGAAATACTTGTGTGCTTACTGTTGAATCGGAAAGGAGGTCTATCTGGCCATGGTCTTGACTCCAGCCTCATGAATTAAATACGGCCACTGGGGGTGGGGGTGGGGGTGTTCAGAAAGAACAAATTTGAGCCTCCCTAGGCCTGGAAACAGGCAAATTTACCCTTCTCTGGGCCTTGCCTTCTAATTCATCTGGGCTTCTAATATGCAGTGCATTCCTGAAGGTGGGGTAGAGCTGACCCAGGTGGACAGCCCTTCAGTCTAGTGCCCCCTATTGGAGCGGAGGAGTTGAAACAGAACATCTATAGCCACAGCCTCTTGGGAGGTCAAAACTCTCCATTGGCTTAATGAAAGAAATATCCTGCATTCTGGGCAGAGAAAGATACCGCTTTAATTCAAGGATTGACAGGTGAGGGCAGGGGGATGCTTTGAAAGACAACAGAACTTGGCGAGGGGTTTCTATGTGGTACTCCATCTTCAGCCGCAGGAAGATGCCAGGAGGGATGGCACCGCGTATTGAGTGTAGCTTGAACCCACCAGGCAGGATCCCCTAGGAGTGTCCTTCCAGCCATCGGGCACAGCACCAAGCAGAACTGCAGCCCACTGTTCCCTGGGCTCAATGGGAAGCACATCAGAGAGTTGCTAGCTTTCGGGTCCTGGAGGCACGGATGATACAGGGCTTCTGTACCGGGCTCTGTGCTCAGGTCCGTGTGCCCCGCCATTACTGCATTCTCTCCCTGACCTAACGACATCCCCACTCGCTCCCATCAAGTCGATGCTGACTCATAGTGACCCCCTGTGGGTTTCTGAGACTGTCACGGTTTACGGGTGTAGAACGCCCTGTCTTTCTCCCACAGAGCTGCTGGTAGATTTGAACTGCCAACCGTGAGCATTGCAGCCCAAATTGTAACCCCTACACCACCAAGGCTCCGATCCTATATGTTAGGTCGGAAGCCGAGCCCCAGACAGGTGAAAATGACCTAAACCAAACTCAGTGCCCTGGAGTGGAGCCTGACTCATGAAGACTCTATAGAGTGTGAGGCAACAAATACTTACCCATAGCCTCATTTTCACCCATGGGGCAGTTGGGTTTGAAATGGCAACTCATGGTTATCAGCCCAAGGCTCTACCCAAAGCTCCAGCGGGGCTCCTTTAGAGAGATGAAGTTCTCATTAAAATGAGCTATTATTTACAGGAGACGGAGCCTAGGTGGCTCCTCACCATAAGATCAGCAGTTCGAAACCACCAGCCATCTCTGGGGGAGAACCACAGGGCTTTCTACTCCCATCAAGAGTTACGCTCTTGGAAGCTCGCAGGGGCAGTTCTGCCCTGTCTGATGGGGTTGCCATGAGTGGGCAGCGACCTGACGGCAGGGAGGTTTTTGAGTTATTTCTTATGCATACCTCACTGGTTTGTAGGGAAAATAACGTACAACAGTTTATGATTAGCGCTGTGGCAGGGAGCCCCTGCGTGGTACAGATGGTTTAAGCTTCAACTCCTAATTGAAAGGTTGGTAGTTTGAACCCACCCAGGGGATGCCCTGGGAGACAAACTCTCTAAAGGTTACAGCCTTGAAAACCCTATGACAAAACCCTTTCTCTGCCCAGAGGGGCTTGTCATCAGTCCGAATGCCACTGGCAACCACAACAATGGCCCCATTGGAAGGGCCATTGTAAGCAGGCGAGGGGGTCTGACTGAGGGCAGGGGCTCACCTGGGACCCTATGGCTGAACTGGTGCTTGATTGCAGGGCCACCAGAGGATCAGCACACGGTGTGCACGTTGGCAAGCATGGCCAGGCCTGTGCAGACTCAGAGGGGCTGCCTCACGGGCACCTGTGCTTTCCCAAGAAGCCCACGATGGCTCAGCATAGGACTGGATCCTACTGGGGAAGAATCCAGCCTAGGGCCCTGGACCAGCGCCTTGCGCCTTGGGAACACCAGCGAGCATTCAACTTTGGTATTTAAAAATACCAGGCACTTGGTCTGGGTGAGTGACTTCAAAGGAACCCCCAGAGCTCCCCTCTGCTGGTGAGACTGGGGTTCCCATTGTATCGGAGATGAAGAATCTGGGGGAGAAGCTGAGAGTGACCATGCTGTTTTGTAGGCAGCCAGTGGGGAAGTGAGGTCCTGGGGAGGCTGTCTATCTTCATGATGGATACCAAGGACCCAACTCCTTTCTCCTAAGCCCCCTCTGTGCTCCATCCCAAGGGTAGACTCACATGCACCCTGTCCACAGGGAGCTCAGCGTTCAGTGGGAGTGACTGGCAGATACAGGAGGCCACCCTGAGGCCGAGTGATGAGTGAAGAACCAGAGGTTCAGGAGCCGGAGCCAGGATGCCAGTGAGGAGGAAGCATACATTTGCTCTTGACATTTTCAAGGTCAAGACCGGGAAGGCATTCAAAGCTCAGAAGTCTCCTGTGCCCCGAGGGTTAGGGAACTGGTGAGCATCATAGCACAATGCCAGCCTGTGGCAAACAGAGCAGGACAAGGGGCTGGGCTCGTGGGAAACCCTTGGAATCCTACCTTCCCAGGGTACCTATAGAACATAGATTCCCAAACTTATGTGAAATGATCCCTTTCCATATAGATATATATTTTTTTCAGCAACCCCCAGCGATGAAAAAAACATTTGTATTATAGTCCATAATCCAGGATGAAGTGCAGATTCCTCCATAGCCCCCAGGGGGTGGTGTGGCCCACTTTGGGAAACACGGCTCTAGAGGTTTGTAAGCAGGGGAGGAGAGAGGTACTGGCATTTCTCAGGAGATCAGCGTTGGCTCGTTGGTGGGGTGGCAAAAAGCCAACCCAATGGACCGAGTTACTTTCCTTTTTCTTTAATAGCCACTTAACTTGTTTTCTTTTAAAATTTCCACCCCACCCCACCCCCAGATTTCCATATTCTGTAGCAACTCATACAAATAAGTAGAACACTATGGTGAGTGGGCGGGCAGGGTGGGAAGTGGAATCCGTGCAAACACAGGGTCTGCAGAGAGATCATGGCCAACCAGAAACGGGGCCAGGTTCCCCCTCCAACCGGGCCACCTGACTCAGCAAGTGGGAACCATGACTTTTCCTGGCACGAGGAAGGCAATGCTCTCGTGGGTTTGCCAAGTGATTCCTCCCAGAGACATTTCAGGATTTCTGCTTATTCTTTTTATTGTGGTTAATGTACAACACCCCCACCAAAAACAAGCACAAAAATACCTCTATTTTTAAGTCTAGGCCCATATACAGCAACCCTGTCTCAGAGTAGAATTGCTCCGTAGGGTTTCAGAGACTGTAACTCTTTATGGGAGGCTGTGAGACACTGCCTCATCTTTCTCCCAACGATCAGCTGGTGGGTTTGAACCCCTGACCTTTCAGTTGGCAGCCTAACACTTATCCAGGGATCCTGGTTGATATATACTTGTGATTTTCATAATCGTCACATCAGTGTCCTTAATTACATTCATCATGTTTGTGAGGGTTGGAGATCATGTCAACAAGACACTCCCGGGTGAAGGCAAGAGCAGAGATCAACCTATAAAGTGCATTGCAGCCTGGTGACTCCTCCTTCATGTCACAAGCCTTTTTGTATAAGAGAGAGACCAGGCAGAGTCGAATCCTCTTTGGCCCTTCACTTTCACCTGCTCCTGATCCCAGGAGTTGTCAGCAGATTACCAAGGGTGGATTCAATTGGCCAAACTCTGCATCAACCAGTCTGTGCCCCTTGCTGTCTCTGCTTCATCTTCCTGCTTCCTGTTCATCAGCCTCCATGAGTCAGGAGGAGTGTGATTTGCATCAGACTTACCTGTTTCTACAAATGCAACCAGGTCAGCCATTTCTTGATATGTCTCTTTCTATATACACACACAAGTGCCACTTCTCTAGAGAGAACCCAATCTAACAATGTTTCTCAACCATCTCCACAAAGCTCCTGAATTTTTTCCCCTCTCACTCTTAACAGAAGTTCTGTGTTCCATAAGCATGGGGTCTTCCAAGAATTTTGGCAGGCTCTTGCTTTCTAACTCTTTAGTGTGGACTGGGTGAAGGTTTACGGGGAAAATCAGCTTTCATGACACGGCTCATGCACCTTATGTTTCCTGCCATTGGCTTTCATCCCCAATATAAGGCTGCTTATCCCAGGCACCCCTTGGTTTCTTGTTGTCAATTCTCCTCTTTTCTACCCGTCCTGACTTCTGAACTTTGTCTTTGGTTCGAGTGACCCACGAACACCTTGGGATACTAGTTTCTGTGCTGCTTTCATTTGGATCGCTCTTTGTGTTAGCTTGGGTTCTCTAGAGAAACAACCAGTGATGCTCGTGTTCATTGTATATAAGGAGAGCCTTAGATCAAATCAAGGAATGGAGTACACCGTTTCAGAAGTAGGTGCGTCCAGTCAGTTCAAGTCAGGGTAGTCCACCCAAGGCTCATGGGATTGGCAGGCAGCACAACAAGAGGTGGAGAAACCAGGCCAGGATAACGAAGTGGAGTGTGTGTGTGTGTGTGTGTGTGTGTGTGTTTTAAGGGGGGTTGTGAAGGCAGTGAGGGCAAAGACCAGTGGACGCAGGTCTGAAGTTGGCTGAATGAATCCACCGTTGCTAGTCCACTGATGGCTCCTGGGATTGGCAGGCAGGCAGGCAGGCAATGTAGCAGGAGAACAGCTGCCCAGATGCAAAATCTAGTCCCAGTGGAAAGTGAAGAGCCACAGAAGAGTCAGCGCTCCTCAGTCTCTTTCTCTTAGACACCGAGGGGTCTAGGAGATGCCAAGGAGGGGTCGTCAGGCTGTGTTGCAATCGATAGGTTGTACTCCACCCCAACGCTTCTTATCCAGGAGCGTCTAGTTGACATCATCCCTGATCATCGCACTCTTTGCTCTGGGCGAGGCGGACAGCAGCACCTTAGATGGCTGCTTGGAAACTTTGAAGACTCCAGACATTACTCACAAAAGCAGGGTGCAGACCACTGTCTTTGTGAACTGTTGTGCCAGTCAACCCCGATGTCCCCTGCCACTTTGGTCCTAGGTTTGGGAAGCGATTTCTCACCGGGTCCCACAATGTGGGCTAATGGTATCCCGCTGACATTCAAATTTAGCAACAGAAGTTCCCAAAGCAACAGTGTAAAGTAATGCCACCCAGGCTCGGCAAGGCTGGGGCAGAGGGTACCACGGGGGGGCATTGGCATCCTTTTCTTAAGGGGTGGTTTCCTGTATGCATCCCCAAGATCCCATCTGTAAGGGGTAAGACCTGGCTTTCTCTGGATTGGGGTAGAAGCAGGGTATGGACTTCGGGGTGGGGTGGGGGAGGTGGGGGCTCCAAGACACCCCTTGGAATTGCAGGGCTCTGAAAATTGGTTGAGCTGGAGGCTGATGGACAGCCAGTGCTGCAGGCGATGATCTGTACATGTGATGGCTTCTCGTGGAGGCTTTGGCAGGACAGGGAGGAGGAGTGCATGATAGCAGGGGACTGGCGGGAAGTTCTGCACATCAGATCACAGGTGATTTCAACAACTCAGAAATCCACAAGCAGCCAGGTGCTCCCTTCAGTCGGGTCCCCTGGCCTCCACGCCTCTTCTTGGAGGTGCTTGCCTTTGAGAATCCCAGGCCCAGTGCACGGTCCTCGTTGACTTCGACGGGAAGCACAATGACTTGGACAGAAGCCTTGAGGACTGGTTTACACTCAATCCAGGGTCAACCAAGCCCCTGGCCATGGAGCAGGTTCCAACTCCTAGTGATTGTCTTAGTGACAGAACACAAAGAGCCCAGAGGCCTTCCCTTCCAAGCTCATCGGTCAGGCTCTGTGGAAACAGACTGCCCCTCTTCCTCCCAGGCCAGGGGGCTCCAGACAGGCTGCTGGGTTCAACCGGCCAGTGTTCAGTAGCAGCAGAGGAGGGCTTCCAACAGAGCCACCGGGGCTCCCAAGACGGCTTGAGCTCTTTCACGTTGCTCCTTGCTATGCTTTCTAAGCTGCCATGCTGGGATGTGATGGCCTGGTCCGCTTCCCCACTGTCACCGGGGCAGGCACGTGGAGATGACTGGGACTTGACCCCAGCCTGCAAACACCTCCCTCTCTCCTTGTGGGTCTCTCTTGCCAGCCCCTGGAAGGTCTCGCTTGCTTTTCGGCAAAAGGAAGGGCATTGGCTATGTGTTATCTGATTTCATATACAATATAAGTGCACATTAAGAAAGCATGCCAACCCAGTCCAATCCAAGCCCACAAGTCCAACATTAGTCTATGTGTCTGACATCGATCTTCCAAGCCCTCCTCAAACTTGCAAAACATTTGCCGAGTGCAGGAGGAAAGCCAAATCAGTGAGCGTGTAAGCATCTCAGCGCTGGCAGGGGTCTCCACGTGGCTGCTCCAGCACCCAGGGCTGCATCACGGTAGGTCCATGTGGCTTCTCCTCAGGGATGTCTTACAGGAAGTGAGTCTGGCCAGCTGAGGCAACGAACTAGCTAAGGCGGCCGCACACTGGTCTGACCATCAGAGAACAAGAGACAAGAGAAAAAGGCGAGGCTCACCAAGTCATTTATCTCTCTGCCCTTCAATTAATCCCACATGTGCTTACTGGACAGGTTGGCACAAGAAACCTTAACTATAACAGGCTACAATAAAGAGGCTAGCCTGGGGGCCTGCAAGCACAGATGGGCCCTCTGTGAAGCTTGCCGGGCCTCCTGGGGCTCGGTGACTATTTACAGGCGCTTGTGCTGCACTTAGGAGCCCCAGTGGCATAGTGGTTACAGCCCTTGGCTGCCCACCATAGGTCGGTGGTTTGAACCCACCAGCCTTTCTGTGGGAGAAAGAAGGGGCAGTGTGCTCCCGTGGATTTACAGCCTTGCAGAGCCCAGGGGGCAGTTTCACTGTGTCCTACAGGGCCCCTGTGAGCAGCAGCCCTCGTGGCATAAAGGTTTCCCACTGGGCCGCTAACCCAGAGTCAGCAGTTCAAAACCACCAGCCACTCTTTGGGAGAAAGATTAAGCTTTCTACTTCTATAAAAAGTTACAGGTCTCAGAAACCCACAGGCTCAGTTCTACCCTGTCCTATGGGGTTGCTGTGAGTCGGCATCACCTCCATGACTGCGTTTGAGTTCAGGGGTGGGGCAGCTGTGAGCCAGAAGCCGCTCCATCCATCACATGCCAGGCCACACTTCCCAAGTCCCGTCCCTGTCCCTGGTACCCAGCAAGAGTGGACCTCAGCCTGGGTGTGCGGAGCTATTGATGGATCATTGACACATCCGAGGTTCTGTTCCTTGGGGCTTCCGATTCTCTTTGGGAATAGATTTTCATCTTTACAGGTTCAAAACAAAAGCCATCGCCTCCCACAGCCCCCCTTTACAGGAGATGGTGAGGACGCACAATCTCATTAAACAGAAGTTGACAATTTATCATCTGCCAACAGCTCCGGGCCCCGCTTCTTGTGGATTCTTGCCAGGATGCCGGCGCCTGGTTCAATATCTAATTTCTTTGGAGTTTGATTGAGGTGGGGGGGCCTCTTCCACAACCCTCGCCACCAATTTTCCAAAGTGAAGGTGAGCAGAAAGAAGCAGAAGGCGCCCGTGTGACAGCCCTGGGGGCCCATGAAGAATGCACCCCACAGGAGCTGGGCTGAGTAAGTCCCCATGGAGCAGCAGGATCTGCGATGGGCTGTGGTGGGCACCACCCCCCCACCCCCACACCAGCCCCCGGCCTCTGCCCAACAAGGGCGTTGCCATCTGTGCCTGTGAAGCCTACATCCCTGGAAACCCAGGAGCCACACAACAGAACTGCTCCAAAGGGTCTCCCTGGCTGTCGTCTGTATGGAAGCAAGCTGGCAGGCCTTTCTTCCGTGGTACCACTGCTCGGAATAAGCGCCCACCCTTTTAGTTGACTGACTTCTGCTGGCGCCCCCCAGGCTCTCCGTAAGGGGCTGCAGCCCTGGTTGTCTGAATCTTGTGGTATGATAACTTCTCTCCACTCCCAAACCTAACTCCCTGCCATCCTTCCACCCCACCCCCATCTCCCGCATTTTTTCTTTTCTTTTCCTTTCTGGCCACAGTCTCCTGGGATTGTGTGCAAGGTTTTCTTTATCCCACCTGGAATGTTGGTGAGCAAACTGGGCTGTGGTTGGACGCATTTCACCAGCTCATTAGACCCTAAGTCAGGCTCCATCCATTTCCACTCCTCCCTTCACCTCCTAGCCCCCACCCCTCAGCTTTCTGGGCTGGGTCAGCATCTGTCCGTCCCAGGAGAGCCAGGCACTCAAGAAGGAGGTCACTGGTATTACTACCACGTTGACCACTGCAATGGGTTCTGAGAAGGATATAGGGGCTGGGCAGGTCCCCAAATCACCCCTGGCCTGGCATGTGGGCACATCTCCACCAGCCCGGCCACTGGAGGGGGTGTGGTCTGTGATGGGAGCCAGTGTGCAGGTGCTCACCAGGCAGCAGGCAAGGAGAAGGGTGACAAAGCAGACAGAGGGACAGAGAGCTTTGTCTGCAGACTCCCAAGCTCGCCGTGTCACCGGGAGCTCCTCCAGTCAGGAGCCGGGGTCCCCGAGGGACAGGGAGGCCAAGGGAGACTCAGTGAGGTCAGGAGACTTGAGGAACGCCCCCACTTTTTTTTTTTACATGGGGACGGGGGTCAGCTGCCTTTATCTCTATTGACATGGCACCTGATGAGCAGCAGACAGCCAGTTGGCTCTCAGGCTACCCAGGAGCCCCTAAGGCGGTGGTAAGGGGTGGGGAGAGGGCTGGGTTGAGGGGTGGTGAGTGGGAACGGAAAGCAGTTAGGCTGGGCAGGTGAGGGGCGGATAAATAGGAAAGAGAGGGATAGAGCCAGTGTAGACACTGTTTCTGACACGTTAGCTTTGAAGCAACGGTGTTTTATTTGACCATTTTCCTTTAATGCAGGAAGACTTGCGCACATTTAAATATTTATTGGAGCTGATGCAAAGAGGGATGGCCCCCCATCTCTGATGACTTTTGAGAAGATGGCAAGGGGTGGGATTCGGAGCCCAGGAAGGATCTGGGCTGATTGTGGGTTTACAGGGAGGGCAGAGCGTGTGCAGGAAGGTCCTTGGGTTGCCTCCATTTCCCTGAGAAGCAGCAACCTGGTGAAACTGGGGGTAGGGGTGGGGGTGGGCAGGCAGAGTTGGACTGACAGCCTCGGAGGGCCCACCCAAACCCAGACTGAACCAGCAGCTGTTGAGCCGAGTTTCAACGGCTGGGGTCACCGGACCGCTCTCCCTAGTCTTCATGGTCTTTGGTGCACTTGACTCCATCCACTGTGAGCCCTGGTGGTGGGGTGCAGTGGTTACACGTACAGGCTGGTAACTGCAAGGGAAGCTGTGAGAACCAGTAGCTGCTTGGGGAGGAAGAAGAGGCTTTCTACTACTGAAAAGATCTGCAGTCTTGGAAGCGGGGCAGCTCTAACCTGTGCTATGGGGCTGCTCTCAGTTGGAATTGACTTGCCATTTGAGTGTTTCTATGTTACTTTGTTTTTGTGTCTACTCCTCCCCAACACTTCTTCCAGCACTGTATCTACCAGTGTTCTGTTGGGAGTCAGAGGACTTCCACTGACCAACATTTTAAAATCATTTTATTGGGGGCTCGTATAGCTCTTACCACCATCCACCCACCCACCCACCCACCCACCCATCCATCCATCCATCCATCCATCCATCCATCCATCCATCCATCCATCCATCCATCCATCATGTCTAGCACATTTGTACATATGTTGCCATCATCATTTTCAAAACATGTTCATTCTACTTGAGCCCTTGGCATCAGCTCATCCCCCACACCCTCCTCCACCCTCCCTTCCTCATGAACCCTTGATAATTTATACATTTTTTTTCATGTCTTACACCATCCGCCTGTCTCCCTTCACCCACTTTTCTGTTGTCATTCCCCCTGGGTGGGGGCTGTATGTTGATCACTGAGATCGGTTCCCCTTTTCTCCCCCCACCGTCCCTCCACTGACCGACTTGTGGCAGGGCACCCATCAGCCGCCTTTTCTTCCTCCACAACCTCAGTCAGCAAGGCTGATCTGTTCACTGCTGCTGATGTAATCTGCTGGTGCTTGGGGGCTGATGAGTTGGGTTATGAGTTGGGCTGCGATACACAAGGTCAGCAGTTTGAGACCATCAGCTGCTGCATGGGGGACAAATGGGACATTCTGCTCCTGTAAACAGTGAAACTAGGAAACTCACAGAGGCAGATCTGTCCTGTTCTATAGGGGCGCTAGGAGTTGGCTTCGACTAGGCAGGGCCGGTGGGTTTGGTGTTTGGGACTGGCAGTCTAGGAGGTCCTGGGTAGTGCAAATGGTGAATGTGCCAAGCTGCTAACAGAGGGTGGGGGTGCCTGGAAGAAAGGCCTGGTGATCCACTTCTGAAATACCAGTCGTTGGAAACACATAGTGGGGCACAGCCTGGTCTTACACCTGTGGGGCTGCCGTGCACTGTTAACGGTGAAGCCACAAGTGGTAATCCCAGGCTACGGACAGGCAGGCATTTCTGCTCTTGTTCATGTGCTCTCCCACCATGCTTTTAGATCCCTTGAAACGGGTCCAGTGGGGTTTGCTTACCACGGCATTCTCAGAACAGAGAATTCTCGGCACAGAGCAGGTAGACAACACGATTGTTTCTAGAATTAATAAACACACCAGTGAATTATATCATTTGCAAATAGCCTAGCCGGGTCTCTTTCTTTTCTTTAAAAATATAAAGCATTATCAGCAAAAATGCACAGACTTGGAACACTTCAAACAAAAGCTTCAAACGCATTGTCATGGAATCGACGCCTGCCCACGGCAACCCTGAAGGACAGGGTAGAACTGGCCCTGTGGCTTTCCAAGACTGTAACTCTTTACAGGAGCACAAAGCCTCATCTTTCTCCCATGGAGCGGCTGGTGGTTTTGAATGGCTAATCTTGCTCTTAGCAGTCCAATGCATAATTACCACACCACCAGCACTCCTTGACTTTGAACTCAAGACACCCAGCGTTCAAACCCAGAACTTCCTGTTTGCTAAGGATGTGTCTTTGGGCAAAGTCACTTGACCTGAGCTTCGGCGCCTCCGTTTCAGGACCTGGCTGATCCCGTCTGTTGGCCTGAGACACATCCATGTTGCTCCCGCCGTGACTCTTGTCAGGAGCTGACGATGAGATATGCAACCCAAGTGCTACATGTGACATTTCTTTTTTCAATTAAAGACGAAATGCACTGCAGTTGAGCATATGCCCAGCAACTGGGCAACACCCTGGCTGACCAGTTTCTACTGCACGATTTTGGGAACAGGGCAACAGTGTCTGGCTCTACGTCTCTTCCCACTGCCCGGCCCTGAGGGGCTCCTCCCTCAATATACGTGCAGTTGGGAAACATGTCACTTTGGGAAAGCTGGAAGACAAGCAATTGCGAGAGAGACAGAGACAGAGAGCTGCCGGCTGCCAGACAGTTGTTTCTGATCATGGCGCCCCTGTGGGTGGGCAGCATAGACGGACACTGCTTAGGCCTTCAAATGGCAATGATCCCCAGACCTTTCTTCCTCGGGGCCTTTGAGGGAGTTTGAACCACCAACCTTTGAGTCCGTAGCTGAGGGTTCTGTCCTTGTCACTCGGGGACTTCTGCTTGACACCTGCAGAGTTCATGCCCCCACACCGCCTGCTGCCGCTGAGTCCATGGGGATTCATGCTGATCTCATATCACCCAGCGCCCATGTGCTCCGAAGGACGTTCTTGACTATCATTTTAGGAGCAGATCTCCAGGGCTTGCTTCCACAGTACTGTTGGGTGGCTTTGAATCTTTAACCATTAGTGGCCAAGCACAAGCCATTTGGAACCCCCCCTAGGAATCTGACCTGGTGACTGGAGTTATTACTGGGTGTTGTTGAGTCACTTTGGATGCACAGTGACCCCAGGAGACAGAGGAGAACGGGCCCAGATGGTTTTCTTTCTCTTTTTAAAAAAATAGTTTTGTTTGCATAGACTTCACATGTCCTACAGCTTGATGGCTCAGTCACATTAAGAATTGTGCAGGCCATCACCACAATCAATCTCAGAACATTTTCTTCTCATACTCATGGTTGGTAGCTGTCCATTTCCCCCCATATCTTGGTTGTCTCTATAGATTTACATGTCCTGGATTTCACATCAAAAAAAAAATCATTCAAGACATAAACAGGAAGCAAACAAACAAAACAAAGCAAGAGATCCAATAACAATGACGAGACAAGACAGAAAATCCTCAATTGAAAAGAAAGCAGAAAATATTGAAAACCGAAACAACTTTAACGTGAGTCCGCAGAGAGATCAAATGATCAGGTACTCCATTTTAACTCAACTACATTTGCCGTGATCAGTTTTACAGCTTGGGCTCTGATAGCAGGGCGATTCACATCCCCAGACTCTGGTCAGAGGGGATTCACTGTAGGCTTCATCCCTGCGGGGACCCTGCAGACGGAATTTGGGCTTCCATGTCATCCTCAGCCTTATGCAGAGTTCACAATTTAAACTCGGATACCATTCCCTCCTTCAGATTCGGATTTTATTGTTTACACTCCTTGGATCACACAGGCTGGTGTGCTTCTTCCATGTGGGTTTAGTTGACACCTCACATAACGTCTGCTTGTTTGAATGCTTTAAGATCCCAGATACTACTTTTTTTTCTGATAGCTGAGCGCCCCATCTGCTTCCTTCACCACACTTTGCTACAACGTCCATATCGTCAGTGATCTCTTCACTTCATAGAGCTTTCTTGACTGGATTCTTTATGGAACAAGATCCCCAGGTCTTTAATCTCAGAGAGCCACTGAGTGAGTTCAAACTGCTGACCATTCAGATACCAACCAAAAGCAGCCACATACATGGGGTCTCCAGGGATCTTTATGCGACATATTACCAACCCACTGCCTATGCAGGGTTCCCGAGACTGTGAATCTTTACAGGAACAGAGAGCATCATATTTCTCTTTGGAGAGGCTGACTGGTTTGAACCTCTGACCTTGTACTTAGCAGCCCAGCACATAAATCACTAAGCCACCAGGGCTCCCACCTGACCTATAGTGGCTGCCTAGTAAAGCCTTTCTCTTGGCTGTGCTGGGCATGTGGTGGGCCCTGTAGTTGCCCCAGGAGCAGCAGAACCACCTCCCAGGCAGGGCAGCCTGGTGGGTGGCACGTGGCACCTGCGGAGTTTGATGAGCACTCATCTGGTCTGAGCAGGGAAGGGGAGGCTGGGAGACCTGGCCCTTCTCCACCTGGCATCACCCACCCCCTTCCTGATGCCACTCCAGCTTGGGCACCTGGCAAAGGAAGCCAGGGCATTTGCCCCCCTGCGTCCACACCCCCCTGGGAGCTCCGGCGTGGAGATGGGCTGCCTGCTGGAAATCTGTCGTGACTCCAGTAATTAAACAGGCACGTTGATGAGCATTTCTGCTGGTGTGCCTTCCAGTTCCCCATGTTAGAGCCGAGGCTCAGAGTAATTATTGACATGCTCTCACAATTTGTTTTGGTTCCTGTTTTCCAGAAGTGATACTTTTGCGAAATTCATATATAGCACGTGCTTTGCATGTCTGATTGTCAGCCCCTGACAAGAGTCACCATGGGAGCAAAAGCCCTCGCTGTATCCCGGGTGGAAGTTCTTCGGCACTCCTATCCTTTCTGATGATGTCGCAAGGCATGACCAGGGCTTCTTAGTGAGAGGGAGGGGTGAGGGGGCGAGAGATGTTAGAGAAAGAGAGAGAGGGGAGAGGGGAGAAGAGAGGGGAAAGAGGGAGAGAGAATATGTTAGCTCAACTGTATTCTCTTGTTCATGATGAGGACATTTCAGATACTCCTCTGGATGATTGTTTACTCAGCTTGGCTCTGGCACCGTCACAAAGAACCGCCATTTTCTTTCCTAGCCTTACCAGGGTGGTGGCACTCCCAACCTAAATGTTGACCTTCGGAATCCACCTGGGGATGCTGCAGAGAAAGGTCCTGGCGATCCAAACAGCGGGCAGAACTCCACATCATGAAGGAGACCAGGCTCACGGGTGGAATAGAGACAGGTGGGATCTCCTAAGACCAGGGCCCTCTACTCCCTCCCCTCCCCCCTTGGGGCTAGAGCTGAGCTTACCCTTCTGTGGCAGAATCATCCACTGTTGAAGATCCAATGGGCAGCATTTCCCTCAGGACAACGTTCAGACCATCCGGACCAGGAGGAGCAGAAGGGGCAAACACAGGGAGGAGGTGAGCTAGGGAGGGTGCATGGAGGGGATCGTCATGGGTGAGTTGAAAGTGCACACCGTTGAACGTAAGACTGCTGATCTGCTCTGCAAAGCTTCACCCAATTGACAACAACGAAGTAGAATAGTAATAGAAAAGGGCCAAGAAAAGTGCACGGAATGGTTCTCCTCTCTCAGGTGTGGGCCACGTGAGTTGGTTCGTGACCAGCAGAATGTCTTAGAATAACGGGCCCTCGTGGTGACATACACAGCCCTACACGGCCTGGGGGAGGGGTACACGGGAATTCTTGGAACATTTGTAAGCGCTACTGTCCTTTGAGATGGGACAGGCTCTGATCTGGTCCCCAGAGGCCTGGGGATGCCCTGGGGGCACAAGGTGAAGATGACCAATGGGCTGACGTGAGTCATGCCCCACACACCTGAGCAGGGAAGAGCATTCAGAGCTAGGGATGCAGAGTCCAGAAGGCAGTCGGCCAGGAGCTGGGCGAGGAAAGACCTGCAGTGGAAGGGAAGAGGAAAGAGCACACGCATGTTTCCGGAAGGGAAGCAGGAGGATGCATGTGTTTCCCGAGGGGAAGAGGGATGCGCTTGCACGTGTTTCCGGAAGGGAAGTGGGGACAAACAAGCACGCATGTGTCTCTGGGACCCCTGCTAGGGGTCTTTGAGGGACAGGAGGCCCTCCCAGAAGGCCCTAGGAGGCTCTCATTGGCTTTGCTGTGATGAAAAGCTGCATGCTCCACAAAGGCTATGCTGGTGTGTGCATTGCCTGGGGCCCCTGTGACAACTGGGTAAAGCATTAGACTGCTGACAACAAGGTTGGGGGCTCAAGCCCACCACTTGCTCCTCAGAAGAGAGGCTGTCTGTGTGCTCGCAGAAATCTGAACAGCTTCCCAAACCCTCTACAGCAGTGGTTTTCTTTCTTTTTAAAATCATTTATTGGGGCTCATACAACTCTTATCACAATCCACACATACATCAATTGTGTAAAGCACACTTATACATTAGTTGCCCTCATTATTCTCAAAGTTTGCTTTCCCCTTGGGTTCCTGGAATCAGCTCCTCATTTTCCTTTCCGCCCCCCCCCCCCGCTCCCCTCTCCCTCATGAACCCTTAATAATTTATAAATTATTATTTTATCTTATCTTATACTGCCCGGCATCTCCCTTTACCCACCTTTCTGTTGCCCATCCCCCAGAGAGGAGGTTATATGTAGATCCTTGTGATCGGTTCCCTCTTTACAACCCTCCTTCCCTCCCAGTATTGTCACTCATACTGCTGGTCCTGATGGGTTCATCTGTCCTGGGTTCCCTGTGTTTCCAGTTCCCATCTGTACCACTGTGCATCCTCTGGTCTAACCAGGTTTGCAAGGTAGAATTGGTATCATGCTAGTTGGGGGGAGGAAGCGTTTAAAAACTAGAGGAAGGTTGTGAGTTTCATTGTTGCTACACTGAACCCTGAGTGACTCATCTCCCCCCCCAGTACCCCTCTGCAAGGGATGTCCAGTTGTCTACAGATGGGCACTGGGTCCCCATCACGCGTTCCCCTCATTCACAATGATAAGATTCCCCCCCCCCCGCCTTTGCTGCTTGAAACCTGGTCCCCTCAGCCCTTCATGATCACACATGTTAGTGTGCTGCTTCCATGTGGGCTTTGTTGCTTCTGGGCTAGATGGCCCCTTGTTTACTTTCAAGCCGTTAAGACCCCAGACGCTATATCTCTCGAGAGCTGGACACCATCAGCCTTCTTCACCACATTTACTTATGCACACATTTGTTTTCAGCGCTTATGTGGGGAAAGTGATCACACAATGATGGTTTTTGTTCTTTGGTGTCTGCTACCTGATCCCTTCAACACCTCGTGTTCACACAGGCTTGTGTGCTTCTTCTCTGTGGGCTTTGTTGCTTCCTAGCTAGATGGTTGCTTGTTTGCCTTCAAGCCTTTAAGACCCCACACGCTATATCTTTTGATAGCTGGCCACCATCAGCTTTCTTCACCATGTTCAGCAGTGGGTCTCAAACTTCCTAAGGCCGCGACCCTTTCATACAGTTCCTCATGTTGTGGTGACCCCCTCAACCATAAGATTATTTTCGTTGCTACTTCATCACTGTCATTTTGCTACTGTTATGAATCATCATGTCAACATCTGATATGCAGGATGTATTTTCATTGTTACAAATTGAACATCATTAAAGCATAGTGATGAATCATAAAACAATATGTCAATCTATATTATGAAATATTTATTTCTAATGACAAATAAATGAAATTTTGTCTTGAAGCTTGATGTAGCATGGGTAACAGTCTTAATATAACAACAGTAGACTACATCGCTACATTTTGCCACCGTGCATATAAAAAGCCAACGTCAGTGGGAAGATTGAGATAGCTTCTTTCTCACCAGATCAGCATCTTTGCATGTGGGCGGACCCGTCTGGGGATGGATAGAGGAGCAGTGTCTTGGTTCCTAAGATGTGTTTTCTGATGGTCTTAGGCGACCCCTGTGAAAGAGTTGTTCGACCCCAAAGGGGTCACAACCCACAGGTTGAGAACCACTGCTCTAGAGGTTTCTATGAGTCAGAATCTACTCGATGGCAGTAGGTGGGCTTCAGTAGCAAACCAGGTAGTTTTAAAAGAGCAGATATTTATCATCTGAGATGTTTCCAGAGCCTCTCCCAGTGTCTGGTGGATCCTGGGATCCTTGGCTTGTGGACTCCTCACCCTGTCTCAGCCTCTGCCCTCACCCTGCTGCCTCCCCACCCCCGCCTCTCCCTGTGGTCCGTCTTCCTCTTTTACAACCACAGCAGGACTTTGGGACAGGCCCTGACCTCCTGCAGCCGGACTTCACCCCAACCAAGAACACCCTTGAAGACACAGTCCCCAGTCAACGAGGTCACATGCATCGCTCTGGAGTTAGACCACCAACCTCCCTCGTTTGGGGGCTGTGGAGGTGTGAATGGCACATGTACAATTGAACCATAGCAGGCCATGGTCTTGTGCTGGAGGCTCAGCTCTGCACGGCTGTTGTTATCGTTAGTTGCTATGCAGTCATTTCCGACTCTGGGCGCCCTTGTGTGCCCCAGAACAAAGACACGGCCCCAGTCCAGCCCTCTGCGCAGTCAGGGTCATGTTCCAGCCCAGGGCTGCGGCCGCCCCGCCCATCTACCTTACGGAAGGTTTCTCATCTTTCTCACTTTGTCCCGCTCACCGCGACATCAGCCCTTCGAGCACGGCAGTCACTCCTCAGAGAAAGGGGAGGCTGTCTTACTCTGGAAAGATGCACAGCCAAGGAAAATCTGTTCCCTGGAGTTGGAATCACGTGGGTGACAGCGGGTAACTACGTACCAGCCCGAGTGCCCGGCGGATGTGCATATATTACTCGCGCCCTCTTCCTGCAAGAGAAAGAGTTCTGCTGGAACAGTGGGTCAACCACTGGACTGGCGATTTAAACCCACCAGCCGCCCCTCAGCAGAGAGAGGAGGCTGTCTGCTCCTGTGAACATGCAGTCTGGACCACCCTAGGGCAAATTTGCCACTCTTGTAGAAGCTCTTGCTGAGTCAGGTGAGCGCATATGGGGGGCTGTCCTACAAAATAATCCATGCCAGAGAGGTTGAATGATGTGCCCAGGGTCACACTGAACCTAGCTGGGAGCGCAGGTTTGGTCTCTAGGCCTCATTCATCTTGTCCCTGGGCTGGTGGACAGGTGTGCCCTGAGACCTGGTCTCCAGTCCAGCAGCCAATGTCCTGACCAAAGCCTGGGTCCTGCACACTGCTTGGAGCTGAGCTCCCGAAAGAAGTGCCTGCTACAGAGACAGCTTCTCCATGCCTCGTGGGCCCCGGCCCTTCTAATTCCAGGCGTGGGAATCATTTGGGAGGAGGGCATCATTTATTCAGGGGGCTTTATCAACATTGGGCCTCTCTGGCTTTAATAAATGAAATGTGTTGTACAGTGAGGGGATCAGGGGGGCTGCAGCTGCGGCGACTGCCTGCGGACGGCTCTGAATAATTTACCTCCAGGAAGGCTATTTTATGACAGGGCTTATAATCTTCTTATTGGTTCAGAATCAACATTTACAGCGGATGGCTTTGAACTGATGTCATTGATAAGCTTTTCTCTTCATTATGAGACATGAATCCAGTGGGCTCAGAATAGGGGGGCTTGGGCAGAATGGATTCCCTCTTTGGGCCTTAATATCTCATTCTCCAAAAAGAACCCATCAATAATAGAGGCCAGCTATTAATATTTCATTTTAATTAATATATGAGGAGCAGGAACTCTTTTCATTTGAAGAGGCATATGGGAGGAGGCTTGGATTTCTCACAGAGGTGTTCTCTCTGCCGGAAGCCTTCAGGCCTCAGGGCCCCTGCCTGCTGCTAGAAACCCCCACCTGCCTGGGAGAGAAGGAGGGAGGGAGTCCGGGGCTGAGTCCTGGAGTCAAAAGACAAATAAAAAACCAGCTCCAACTAAGCTCCCTGCCATGGAGTCGTTGATGCTGACTCATAGCCGGCCTGCAGGACAGGGTAGAACTGCCCCCGTGGGTCTCTGAGACTGTCACTCTTTATGGGAATAGACAGCTTCCTCTTCTTCCCATGGGTGAGGCTTGGTTGTTCTTGAACTGCTGACTGTGCAGTTAGAAGCCCTATGCTCTCCCACTACGCCAAGACCAGGAAATCCACTGCATTGAGTCCCCAGCCAAGGAGTTCTGGTGGTGCAGTGGGCGGATCATCAGACAACCTCAAGGTCAGTGGCTCAAACCCTGCCAGCTGCTCTGCTGGAGACAACAGATGAGGCTGTCTACTCTGGCAAATCCTCCGAAGCCCCGTGGAGCCATCCTACTTGGGTCTGCAGGATCGCTGGAGTCAGGATCCACTGGGCAGCAGTGGGCGGATCTGTGGCCAAATCAGGAAGAGTATGCCAAGTTCTGCAGTGCTTGGACTCCCGTGGAGCAAACACGTGTGGAGGGAGATGGATGACGGCACTTAGAAATCGGAAGGGCTGTCTGTCTGTCTGGGCTGTCTCCAAAGGCCAGGTGCCCTGGTGGACCTGTGCTCCGCAGGGTCTGCGGTGGCTGAGTCCCCAGAAATAGACCGCAAGGACTTTCTGCAGAGACGCGTCTGGGTGGACCTGCACCTCTAACATCCGGGTGACAGCACCCAGGGAGCCCAGCAGAAGGTCAAGACTGCTCATCGATGGAGAGGCCACAGACAGCCTCTTGCCTCTACCCTCCAGAGAGGTTCCGGTGCGCCAACGCTGCCAACATGCCACGAACATGGGGCTTTCATGAGCTGCACATGTGGCTTCCCCTTGCTGATAACTGACAAGCCCAGAAGCGTGTGGTAGAACCAGCCACGGGGCCACATCCCAACCACTTCGGTGGATTGGGTGGGGTGGGGAGGGAGGAGGCTCACTGGGGTGTCCCAAAGTCCTGACCAGGTGAAGCTCTGGCCACCAAAGACAAACCAGCACTCTGGCTTCTTACTGGGTTGCACAGCCTAGTGCTGTGTTTGTGTACACACCAGGGTGTGCTTTGTGGTGTCCATGGGTGGGTATGTGTCGAAGATATCCGAGGAAAAAAGATGGGGCTACACATGTGCTTGAGTACTTTGAATTGAGGAACACTCTAATCAGTGTTGGTTTGGGGGGATATCTGAAGGGTGGTCAGTGATGGACGTGTGGGTATGGGCAGAGGTAGGGTGAGGGGAGCCGAGGCCTAGGCAGTGGGCACCTGGTGGAGTCTAAGTGGGACTGGAAATTTTCTGGGTTGGACACGGGCCAGGGAGGAGGAGGGAAGGCCAGCAAGGGAGGGGCAGCAGGGCAGTGTCTTGGTCTTTTGATGGCCAGGAGTCTTGGGCATCTACCTTCCAGGGTCCTGGTGGGTGAGTAGGGGGAGGGGCTTGGTGATGAGGCCTGGTTCCTCCCAGGCCTGACCCCATAACTCGTTACAAGGTGTGGGGGCTTAGAAACATGTTGGACTGTCGAGGTGACCACTGCCTATAACAAGGGGCCAGGTACACAGTGGTTAGAGCACTCAGTTATGAACCAGAGGTCAGCGGTTTGAATCCACCAGCTGCTCAGAGACAGAAAGACGCAGGTGGCTCTTGCTCTTGTCCAGATGACAGCCTTGGAAATCCTCTGGGGGGCAGTTCTGCTCCATCCTCCAGGGCTGCTGTCAGTCAAAATGGACTGTTCACTGGTGGGTTGGGTTGGGTTGGCCGCCTCTAAATTTGTGTAAGGATTCTGGGAAGAGGAGTCCCAAGAAGAGGTCATGCTACAGAATCACACACTCTCCTGATCCCCCAAGCTGATGGGCTGGCAGTCTCAGACAGTGAGCAATGTTCTTACCCCTGCTCCTGCTGCCCCCTGGGTAGACAGGCAAGCTTTAGCTCCCTAGCTGTCCGTGGCTGCCTCCAGGAGATGTTTCCCTGGTGCGTCTCCATGGTGAGTGTTTTTGGGTGCCCTTGCCTGGCCTGCTCCGAGGTGTTCGGGGAGCCAGCACCGATGGGAGCTGTGGAGAAATGCCTTTTTCTGTTGGAGATATCTGGTAGTTCTCCTCCTGGCGGGCCTCCCTTTGGGAATTTGGGCAAGTAGAGAGGAGCCCTGGCAGTGATGTGGTTCCCTGCTTGGCCGTTCACTGAAAGGTTGGTGGTTCAAACCCACCAGCTGCTCTGTTGCAGGAGAAGTTTGGCAGTCTGCTTCCAGAATCATGTGCAGCCTTGGGAACCTCTGGGCGGGCAGTCTACCCTTCTGTTCCCAGACCATGACACTGAGTCCAAATTGACTACCTGGCAACAGTGTTGTGCTTATTTTGTGTAGAACCAGCTGGAAGGATCGCCCCTGGTCACAATGGCTGGCAGGCCATCTAAAGCACCAATGCCAGTAAAGAGCAGCCGGGCATCTCCTTGGTCCCTACACATTGACAGTCATTCAGCACCTACTCAGGGCCTATCTGAAGATGCACAGGGCAGGGTTTTGCAGAGCTTCAGTGGAGTGGGGAAACCAAGACGGAGGCCGGCCAATGGCGTTTGGTGCGAATCACCCATGGGGAGAAGGGGAGAGACAGAGAGACGACCCGCCAAGGCCCTGGAAAACAGATCTCCACTGTCTCTTCCTGGTCCAGTCTGTTGCTTCTGGGTAAGCATTGGGCTACTAACCACAAGGTCAGCAGTTCAAAGCCAAGCAGCTTGTTCCCATCAGGATTGACAAAGCCCCAGAGCTGCTACTTAGGGTCCCGATGGCAGCAGGTATGGCTTTGCTGTCCTCTGAGCCTCACCCTGGGTTGAGCTTAACCAAGTGTCTAGGTAGCACAGAGAGGCGCTCATGAGGTCTTGTCTGGGTCTTGCTGCTTAACAGAGCTGGCCGGGACTGGGGTGAGGAGTAGGGGCCCATGGGAACCATACCAGCTGCCCTTCATCAGCTGACTCATGACACACCCCATGCGTGTGCTGTGGGTCAGGGGAGAAGTGTACTCGCGAGGCCTGGCTTTCCAGAACCCAGTCGCCAGGCCTTTCTTCCGAGGCACGTGTGTGGGCAGACTCCAACCTCCAGCCTTTTGGACAGCAAGAGAGCACTTCATTGCTTGCACCTCCCAGAGCCCTCCACAGCTTGGGGTTCGGTCCCGGAGAGGGTGGGTGGGGGACACCTTGGAGGCCACAGCACCCGGGACTCCTGACAGGGCACTGACCGCCAGTGCAGGTGGCTGTCCCTGGACACAGTCAAATCAGATCTGGGCTGCATGCAGCTGTCGGGGCTTCCGGAGGGTGGCGATTGCCTGTACGTGTGATGTTCTTTGCAATCCACCAAACACCTGTGCAACTGAACAAAGTGACGGGTACGTGGCGAAGCCTCTTCTTCCAGCTGTGCAGCACTCCTGCTGGGGGCAGAGCTGGCTGGCGAGGTCAGAGGAGATACACTTAGGTCAGCTACTTGTCTGTTTTCGTTAGCGCCCAGGAAGGGACGGGCATGGGTGTGTGGTTCTTGTCCAGAGAGTTCTAATTCTTCGCTCACACAGTAGCCCGTGAAGCCCATGGAACAGCTCTCCAAGCCAGCATCCTTCTCTCCCAGTGGAACTCAGCCACACGCCGGGACTCCTTGGGTCACCCTGATCAACTGCACAGCCCATTTCCTTCACCTGTAATGGGGGACCCCCAAGTCAGCCGAGAACTCAGCCCTCCAGGGCTTCACCCCAAACACTTGCCTATTTATTTACGTGCCGTGGCTGAGGCCACAGGGCTGTCATTGCACTGCTCTGTAGGATTGTTTTGGCTTTCACCTTAGGGGAGCGGATCACCAGGCCTTGCTGCCACAGCACTGTTGGGTGGATTTGAATGTACACACTTTAGGTGAAAAGCCAGGGTCAAACCATTTGCAGTACTTGGGGGACTGAGTCATGCAAATGGAGTGATTATGGGGTGCTTGAAGGCACATAACAGCAATAGGTAACAAGACATTTGACAGGTGAGCCCCCTTCATAAGTACAGGTCAACGTTCTTCTGGCCATTCCCTGATTTTACCACCACCCTTTACAGAAGGTCAGCACTGTCTTTGCACCTTAAAGTCAAACAACATGTCGATCTCACAGTCTGTCCTCGGGATAGCTGTTTGCTTCCTTCATATGAAATCCACCTTTAAAAGACCCGAATCTGCTCATTATAGTCCATTTTTGTAAATAAGGTTTTCTTGGAACTGGTGCCAGGATTAGGGTAAGGCAGGGCCGTAAGTTAGGCGGGATCCCATCTCTAGTTAACATTTCAAGCCTGGCGTGAGTCTTCTATGTGGACTTAGTTGATGCCTCACTTCGATGCCTGCTTGTTTGCAGACAAGCTTTGAGGATCCCAGTCACTGTTGTTTCTGATAGCCGGGCACCATCTAGTTTCTTCACCACACTTTGTTGTAGCAGGGATGGGTGCCCTTTGGATGCCCCTCTAGCTCCTTGTCCTGTGCTGCTCTGCAGGGTCCCTGAGGCGCCTTTCCCACCTTTCTGGCAGCGGAGGATTAAGAAAGGGTCAACCTGAACACCGCTGGTGTTGAAAAACAGAGAGCTGAACAGGTTCAAACTCTGGTTTTCGAACAACTCTCCCCAGCACACCTGGCTTGCATAGGGACCTGCAGGGACATATTCCTACCTATGTCTCCTCTGGGCAGGTGAGCAGGGCCACCTGTAAGGCTTGAGCTTGTACAATGAGAGGGGAGGTTGACTGGGCAATTGGAGGAGGAGGGGGGCCAGAAAGCTAGCACTTGGGGTGGGGGGAGGGATATTCCTGATGGCCAGGGGTGGATTCCCAGGAAAGCAAGGTAAGCCTGGCTTCCCAGTGCTTACTCATCTGTAGTAAGCAGTTTGATCAGGTTTGCTTCCCCCACATCAAAGATGCTGCTTCCGGGCCTGCCTGGCACCTGTCTGTCTCCCAGGTCCACGGCGCCTCCTTGAGGAAGCCAAGCCCCTTCTCTGATGTATAGTCCCTGGGAGGGGCAGGACCCAGGATGGGCGCTCAGCTTGGTGAAAAACATGAAGCTGTTCACTGCAGATTCCTAAGTAAGCACATAGCAGCTCGTGCTTACCAGCTAAGCGGCACAAGGCATGGAGGCTGGTCTGCTAGGAGGCCTTTGGGTGCCCTGCTCCAAGGCTGGTCAGCCAAGAGCTGGACTTGGGGCTCAGACCTGCATGGCAGCTACACTCCTCCCTGCCTGCCATGAGGGATGCGTGGGGTGGGGGAGGGTGGTGTCAGGGGTGGTGCTGGCTCCTGGTGGAGGCTTTGAAGGTGAATGGCAGCACCCCATGCGTCCCCACTTCTCTCCTCATCTCATTCTTCGGGCTCTTGCTAGGCCTGCAGCTGTGTTCAGTCCCACAAGCAGATCAATGCATGGAACCCTCTCTCAGCACAGTGCTGGGGGGAGGGAGTATTATCACTGCCATGCAGCCTGTGGGGACAGGGACACAGAGTGACAGCCTGCATTCTAGTGGGAGGTTCTCAGACAAGACCTGAAGACCATGGGCATCCCTATCGTGACATTCCGGACCTCAGCCCTGCCACTTGCCGGCTCTGTGACCTCCACCAAGCTTCACAGTGGACGGACCTGCAGCTGGGTGCCTGGCACACTTCTGCTGTGGTTCTTCCCGGTGCTCTGCCCTCACAGGCCCCACCTGCCCTGCCCTGGCTTGCTGTGATCTTACCGCCTCTCCTTTCCCCTCCAAGGCCTTCTGTGGTCTGCCTGCAGCTCCTCAAGCACAGGCACCTCCCCGCCCCCCCGGATAAGGCTCCCAGCCACCCCAGGTCTGCTTGGTACAGACGCTGCTGTTCTTCCTGAGCGTTCCACTGGGGCTCAGAAGAGGATGCCCGAGAGGACAGAGAGAGGAGCTGTAGCCCGGGGATCCAGTGTGGCTTCTCCTCCCATCCTTCTCCACTCTCCCTCTCTCTTCTCCCTCCCCTTCTCCCTCCTCTCTCTCCTCCTCTCTCCTTCTCCCCCTCCATTCTCTTCCTTCCTTCCATTGTCCTCCCTCCTTCTCTCCTTCCCTCCTTCTCCTCCCTCCCCCCTCCCTTCATCCTTCCCCTTCTCCCTCCCTGGAATCATTAAGATGACCATGACCAGGTCCCCGGACATCATGAACCAAGAGTGGCGTTTGGCTTAGAGTGTTTGGCCTGGTCTCACAGGCTGATGGAGTCTCTTCCCACAGGGCACCCATTTACAATACTCAGATTCAGTGTAGACGGGGCCTCAGTGTAGACTCAGATACAATGTAGACTCAGATACAGTGTAGATTAAAACTCAGTGGAGACTTGGCCTCAGTGGAGACTCAGAATGCAGTTGGGGTGCAGCACTGGGGACAATGGCCAGGGGTGGAGGTCTGTCCCCACTTCAAGGGGGAGCCCACTTTTTCTTCCCCACTGGTCACACCTTTATGTCCTGGCTGCCACTGACGTCACCTCAGTTTGGCCCTGCTGTTTTGCTTGGTTTTTTTAAGGGGTATCCACCTCCTCTCCCCATTGTCTCCTTCACAACCCTTGGAGCTCTCTTGGGGACTCTGACTTGAGACTGCAGGCACGCCTTGGTCCCGATCATGGGCTGACCTTTCACACATTCAGCTTAGGGGCCACAGATGCCCGAGGTTGGAAGGGAGGCAGAAAGAACTCAGAGGGCTAGTGGGAGTTGGGGCTTCCAGGAACCCACCCTGGGGAGGTGAGGAGGGTGTGAGGGGGCAGCATGGGGCGGTGAGGTCAGCCCACTGGTGGGGCTGCACTGGGGCTAGAGATGCCGAGCAATGGGGGGTGTACAGTCACATGCAGCGAAGCTCTCCAGCCTGTGGCACAGACGTTTTTATTAGCTCGTGCATGTACAGATGTAGCAATTTTTAGAACAGGAGAACAGTGACATGTACCCTGGGGCTGAGAGGCTCCCGCAGTCTGTGTGAGCGGCAGATTGTGTCTCAGGCTCCTGAGAAGGGCAGGCGAGGCACCCAACTCCCTGCTGTGCTCGGCTTCATGCTGGGTGCACCTGCATTACAGGGGTAGGGGTAGGAGGTGGGAGATATGTCCCTGCACCTCTGGGCCAGTCCGTGTCCCTTCTAACAGGTGCCAGGGGAGGATGGGGCTTCTGGCCTGGGGAGCCACATTTTGGGGACCAATGCTGTGGGGCTTCTTGTCTTTCCTGGCAATAGAGAGGACACTCTAGATGCCTTGATAACGTACCAGAATCTGAGTATCAGCCAGGCCAGCAGAAATGGGGAGCCGGCACTGGGGACCTTCCCTGGGTACCCTAATTCATTCTTCCACCCCCCATCTGTCTTGGAAGAAGTACGGCCAGAATGCTCCTTAGAAGCAAGGATGGAGAGACTCGGTCTCACGACATACTTTGGACCTGTTGTCAGGGGAGACCAGTCCCTGGAGAAGGACATCATGCTTGGTAAAGTAGAGGGGCGGTGAAAAAGAGGAGGCCCTCAACCACATGGATTGGCCCAGTGGCTGCAACAATGGGCTTCAGCACAGGAGCAATTGTGAGGATGGTGCAGGACTGGGCGGTGATGTGTTCTGTTGTGCATGAGCTGGCTATGGGCCGGAACTGACTGCAGGGTATCTAACAGCATCACCAATCCCTAGACCTGACTGGCAGACATTCTTCTCCAGTCGAGGACTGCTCCCTTGCACCCTTGTGGGAATAAATAGCAACCGTGTGCATGCGCGTGCATGCGTGTGTTCTGATTCTTATCCTGATGTCTCTTTATCCTCATTATATAGATAACTATCCTAATTCTCATTGCAATTTCTTAAAAAACATTTTATTGAGGGCTCTTACAGCTATTGTAATAATCCATACATCAATTGCATCGAGCACATTTGTACATATGTTGCCATCATTATTTTCTAGACATTTATTTTCTATTGAGCCCTTGTGTCAGCTCTCCCATGCTCCCTTGATAAATTATAATTATTTTCATATCTTACACTGACTGCTTGCAATTTCTTTTATCTATACATCTCCTAATGCTCTCTTTCTCTACACAGACAGACAGACAGACAGACAGACAGACACACACACACACACACACACACACGATGGCTTCAGAAAGTTCATGGGAAAATTCCATTATCTTTTAATTTGATCTTTTCACACTGATTTTGAAATCCTATGTAGTGGAGCCCTGGTGGTGTAGTGGTTATATGTTGGGCTGCGATCTGAAAGGTTGGCAGTTTGAAACCACTGGCTTCTCCAGGGGAGAAAGATAGGGCTTTTTACTCCCCAAAACAGTCACAGTCTCGGAAATCCATAAGGTGTTGCTATGAGTCAGCATTGACTTGATGGCAGTGAGTTAGTGATATATCTATATATCATCTATATTTATATCCTAATTCTTTTTGTTGATTATTTGAGTCAGTCAATAGGTATCCATAGAGGCTGTATAAGTGCCAGGACCTGGTCCGGGCGGTGGAGATGGAGAAGCTGGTCAGCTTTGGAGGGGGCACCAGGTGCCCTTGGTGCTCAGCTGGGAGATCTTAGTGGCAACAGATGCCGTCATGATTCAGTCCAGTGTCTGCTGCACATGACAAGCTGCCACACAACAGCTCAGTCCTTCTCCACTGATCCTCCTGCTCTTTCTGAAAGGGCCAGGGCACAGCAGGGTCCTGGTGGGTCTAAAAAGGGGGACACAGCTCTGAACCTTCTGGTCAGGCATTTGTGCCCCTTTCAAGGTAGGAGAAAACCTTGCCGTCTCCCATAGGCTCCTGAGCCTTGTGTCCTGGGGATGCCTCCCTCTGCTACCCTATCTGAGCCTGTGAGATGGAAGTGGGTGGCTTGGGATTTGTCAAAAGTGGAAACCCACCAGGCTAGGTGTGCTAGTTACATCATCTGTTGTCAACTTGAGGCTTAAGAGTGAAGGGGTGGAGTTTAGCCTGTCAATCAGGTTGCAGCTTGACGACCTCATTTGGAGGCGCAATGGAGATAAATAGCTCACTGGAGATGGGGCACTCACTCAGTCCCTGTGAGACATTACCGTTGACAAGACACATGGAGCTATGCTAGAGCTCTGGAGCTGAAGAAGCCACATGGAGACCTACGGCAGAACTGAGATGCTTATATAGCCACAAGATTTTCTACCCACCTGCCTGGACCTTCCTGCATTCGGTGTCATTGCATGTGCTGTGTGAGTCTGAAGAGGACTTTATAGATTAGTATCGGACATATGGGCTAATATCAGACTTAGGGGCTTGATGTGGACTGGGCAGGGATGTTTTCTCAATATTCAGCTGCTCTTAAATATACAGCTCTTTCTTATACACACATATGAGCGTCTATGAATTTGTTTCTCTAGTCCACCCAGACTAATGTGAACCCTCCGGGACTCGTCAATGTTAGGCCCTAGCCACCAGGCTCATCAAAAGCCAGCTGTCGGCAGGTTCTACATGGATCAGAGGAGATGGCCAAGATGCAGATGATGTGGGTGGGCACTGCACGTCTCGGGCCCCTCAGTGCTTCGAGTTTTCAATGTCCTGGCTGAGGGGATGGAGCTGGGCCTGCGAACTCAACCATGGACAAGAAGCCCGCTCCACCGAACGTGTGGGCTGAGCCCAGACTTCAGGGGGCTCAGGAGGCAGCAGGGCGGAGTAAGGCCTTACTCCCCATCTCACCCCACCCATGACACAGTGGTTGATGCCACTGAGTATCCCTTAGAGGGCAGCCACGCTGGTAAAAGAGTAATAATAACTATTTCTTGAGGAGAAACTTTGGCAGATGGAGGTGGGATAATTGGGTGCTGGATCAGGTAGGGAGTGCCGGGAAAGCCTCATCCAGGTGCACCTGCTCCTATGGGGCCTTAGGTTCTCTGGCAGCTCTGAGTCAGGGGCGGGATTCAGCCACCTGCCACCTGGCAGATAGTTCCTGCAGACCAGTCACTCACAACAGACATGTTGGTGTTCTGAGTTTCCCAGCGTGCAGAGTTCTCTCCCCACACGACCCTGTGAATACAGACTAGTTACAAGCACTCACTGAAAATACTGTGTCCCTGGGGGCTGTAAATCAGTGAATGTTGATTTACTGCCTTCTTCCACCCCCTGCAGGGACGATGAAGAGCCAGGAGGCCTTCCTGAAGTCTGGGCCCATTTGTCCTTCAGGAGAGCTGGGGTTTCCAGTAGCAGGGTGGGACGTTCTAACCTGCCCCAACCCGACCCCAATGCTTCCCTCCAAAGCAGAGAGCATGCTTAGCCCGCAAGCTGGGTGGGAGGAGACAGTGCCCCCTGTCCTCTGGTGCTGTGTGTATATGGGTCTGTGTGTGTGCATGTCTCTGTGTGTCAAAACAGGGAAACCCAGCCATTTGGAGACCTACCTTTCAGCTCTAGTTTGAGCATGGTTTTGCTGTGTGACCTGGAGCAATCTCCCTTCTCTCTCGGGGTCTCTGTTTCTGATCTGTCAGATAATGGAGGATGTGAACAGGCTTTAACATCTGATGGGCTAAGCATCCATTCGCCTGGGATTCCAGGAGGCGAAGCATGCAAGGAACCCCCCTCTGTGTTGGGCTGGGGGTGGTCTAGAGAGACAAAACCAGTGATCACATATACGTCTAAGAAAGAGCTTTCTATCAAGGAGTTATCTGATATGAAGAAGGCACCCCAACCCAGTCCAACTCAAGTCCATGGGCCCGACTGGCTGGAGTTTCTTAGACTCACGGAGCTGCAGGCTGATGATATTGGAAGATGAAGCAGGCTTCAGGAAGATCACTGTCTGCCCAGTGGGTGTATGAAGCTTGAAGGTGAAGGGGCAGCTATCTGCGAGGCTCTCACTCTGTTTTAGAAAAGGTCACATGCCAAGGTCACAGCATCATCAGGCTGTGAGCTGAAGGATGGGTTGGACTCCACCCCTCCACTTTCATACCCATTCAGGTGGAGAGAAAAGCGAACTACCACACTGAGGGGTGAATCCACTATGTTCTCTGCGACCAGACAAAGGGCGGGCAGTTGGAGCCCACCTAGAGCTTCTCGGAGGACAGGTTAGTGGTCTGTCCCCGAAAGCCCAGTTCGCCCTCCTCTCCTGGGGTCATTGTGAGCGATGAATGATAATGAGGAGAAAGACATAGATGAATGTGACCGTGCCCCCTCCCCCAGACCTGCCACTCATCGTCAATGTAGTTTTGTTCTTTGTCAGATCAGAATCTGTCTTCTTATCTGGCAAAATGGGAAATCAGTGATACCAGAAGGGGGAGGGGAAAGTAGGGGAAGGAAGGGGGAACCGATCACTATGACATATAACCCCCTCCCAGGGGGACAGTCAACAGAAACGTGGGTGAAGGGAGATATCGCTTGGTGTAAGACATGAAAAAATAATTTATCAATTTCAAGGGCTCATGAGGAAGGGAGGTGGAGGGGAATGAGCTGATACCAAGGGCTCAAGTAGAAAGACAATGTTTTGAGAATGATGGTGGCAACCTAAGTACAAATGTGCTTGACACAATAGATGGATGGATGGATTGTGATAAGAGCTGTACGAGCCCCCAATAAAACGATTTAAAAACACATACATACATACGTACATTCAAGATTAAGAAGTTGGGGGAAAATTGGGAAGCTCACAATCCTCACCTAAGAGTGTTGAAAAGAGTCATTATGAGCCAAAGCTCACTGCCTGCCGGTCTCTTTGAGGCGAGTCGTGGGCCCGAGCTTCGCAGGGTCCTTAGGGGTAGGGGTTGATAGGCTGTGCTCCTTATAGAAGCAGATTGCCAGGCCCTTCTAAGGCATCTCTGAATGGGTTGGAATCGCCAGCCTTTCATCTAGTGAAAAAACCCCACTGTCCTTGAGTCTATTCTGACTCACAGCGCCCCTACTGGACAGGTCAAAACTGCCTCTGCGGGTTTCGGAGAGCAGACCAGGAAGGCCTTGTGCTGCCTGGGGCCCTTCACTGAGAGCAGCTGTGGGGCTGTTAACTGGGAGGCTCGTACCATGAAACCACCTTCTCCCCCGCTGGGGAAAGACGAGGCTCTCTACTCCTGTACAGAGTCACAAGTCTCAGACGCCCACGGGAACAATTCCTCTCTGTCCTAAAGGGTTGCTATGAGTCAGAATTGACTTGATGGCAGCGAGGGGGTGAGAAAGGGAGAGGGAGAGGGGGAGCGTGAAAGAGAATCTCTAATACCCCAAATGGTAAACCTCACCCTGCTGGGCAGGGTGAGGGTATCCCATGCTTCCTCCTCCTTCCTCAGTTTCCTCCACCATGTGCTTGGCGCACCTTGCCCACCTGCTCATTGCCAAGTTCATGAAGGAGACCTGGTGGTGGAGGCCGAGTCAGTGAATGTATAAGCATCGCAGAGCTGGCAGGGGTCTCCACACGGGTGCTCCAGCACCCAGAGCTGCATCAGGGATGTCTTGCTAAAGCAGGGAACTGACTAAAGCAGCTGCACCCTGCTCTGACCATCAGAAAGCAAGAGACTCGAGAACTGGAAAGGTGAGGCTCACCGAACCATTTATCCTTCTGCCCTTCAATTAACCCCACATGTGTTCATCGGCCAGGTTGGCACAATAAACTAAATACATCAAGCAGCATCTTCAAAATTCCCTTGGGCCTTGTTACAAGGCGCATACTGGGACCTCGGCACAGGCAGACTGGACCTTGAACTCTCCGGGTGGAGCTCCCCAGGGGCTGGTGAGGCCCGCCCAAGCTGGAGAAGTACTGATGGTTTCTGAGACTTGGGTCTCCTTCCCAGTCCCAGCTCCCTCAGTCTGTGGGGCCACCCAGTTCTCCAGTTCTGCCCACCCAGTGTGGCAGTTAGATATTAAGTGGACTAGACCCTTGTGGTGAGGGGTGGTGTTCAACCTGTCAATCAGCTCACAGCGGGGGGCTGCCTCCTTGAGCATGGGGCCCTTTAATAAGAAACGAGGAACTTTCCACTCTTTCTCTCTCCCTCTTCACCTGCCTGGGACTCTGTGTCTGCCTCCAGGGGCAGCCCCACGTGGGCCATGGATCCATGTGACTCTGCACCCACCGACCTGTGATCTCCCTGCTTTACCTGTCTGCGACCCCACCCTGCCTCTACAGGCGTCTGGAGAGGGCTCCCGCAGGTTAGCATAGGGCCTGTGACTGTGAGTTGAACTGGGGTGGGACGCCTTCCCCACGGAAAGTTGCTTCTCGATATAACGTTCCTTCTCGTCCGTAGATGAGAGTCCATGGCTTGTTTCGCCTAATGCTCCCGGAAGGTGAGGCGAGAGGGTTTGGCGGCGCCTTTGCTCCCGTCACGGGCGGGTGCTTGTCCTGCTCAGATCCTGGTCACCCTCTCTGCCTTTTGAGACTGGGTCTCCCTTGCTTCCTGCAGATAAGAGGGAGGAAGCCCTGTGAGCTAGTTAACGTTGATTGTGCCAACCTGGCTAATGAACACATGTGGGATTAATTGAAGGGCGGAGAGATAAATGGCTGGGTGAGACTCGCCTTTCTTGTCTCTTGCTCTTCGACCGTCAGACCAGTATGAGGCTGCCTTGCTTGTTCTGTGCCTCAATTTGCAACTACCTGTGGGACAGCTAACTCATGGACCGTGTGACTGTAATTTGGGGTTCCTTCAAGACCTGCTTCCCCACACCTTAGGAATTTGCATCTCTTGAGCTGGGGACTGTCAGACCCTGACATCTGGCTGACTGTTGGTGACCTGCCTCGTGGTTTGCTCCCTGTGCCCAGATAGCCTGAATTGCTCCACAGAAGGCTACCTGGCAGCCCTGAAGACTTGAAGGACTGCCACTGTCTCACAGCTGTCTCATGGGAGTGAGTTGCACTGAGCCATTTGCATTGCTTTATAGGTTAATTAACTGTTTATTTCTTATGTTATATCTATATAAAACCATATAAATGTATTAGATTTTGGTATAGTTTCTCTGGAGAACCCTCTCTAACATACCCTGCAACCCTTGATGATAAGCCAGCCAGTTCTCCTCTCAGGTGTTAATTGACACTCAAGTTTGCACTGGAGATGGTCCTACGTCCACAGTCCCAGTGGTCCAATTAGCCAATCATGGGGCGGGGCTATTGTTCTAATGTTTTGAGCACAGAAAGACTCAGAATGTGCTGAGCAAGAGGGTGCTCTGCCACTGGACTGTCTGGAAGGAGGGTGGGCCTGAAAGGCTTTGGAGGCCAATGGCTGCAGAGTGTCCACGCAGGCACAAGCGAAGGGCCCTTTCCTTTGAGCACAAGAACGATGCCTCAAGGATCCTGAGTCTGTTTTAATCAGCAGGAGATGCTCAGACAGGCTGCAGTGCTGAGCCGTGGAGGCCGTTGCCACCTTGATCCACCAATCGACACGCTGCCAGCCGTCAAAGATCTAAATATCGCCACACACCCCTCAACCCTCTTTCCTCTAATCCCCCGAAGAGGTGCTTGGGACCGCAGTGGTGGGACGTGACATTGATGGAACCGATAATCCATTCCAACTAAAAAAGAGCTGGTGCCTTTTAAGAGCCCCCAACGTGAAGGAGGGATTCCAACCCCCGTCCAGCTGCCTGGCACCCCGGGGAAGTCAAAAGAGGGCTTTGCTTGAGTTTCTGTAGTCTCTGACAGAACGGTCCCCCACTGACAAATGATGGGCATCCCCACAAACACATCACTGCCTCTCAGCATCTGAATGCCGTCAGGCAGACCCTGGAAAGTGTCAGCTCTTCGCCCTGCCTCGGAGGCTCTTGTCTGGCACAGGTGGCTCCATGTTGCATCGGAAGGTGCCAGCAGAAATTCGGGCACGGACTGGTGGTGCTTGACTGCCAGCTCCAGCTATTGGGCTTGTGCCCTGAGCCCCGCCCTCAACCCCCTTCGCTTCCATCCTGGAAACATCTGCCTTTCTGGTCCACCCGGGAGTCGAGTCTCGGAAAGGTGGCAGAACCTGCCGGAAGGACCCTCAAAGTTATGAGCTCTGACTTATTAAGTGTGCCTTCGAGAGGTGACTCATGGCACGGGGTGGCTTTCCATCACGCATGCTTCATTCCAGCGAGAGCCTCACTCCCTGCGGCACACCAACGAGCCAGACCCTGGACATCGTCTGTTCCGTACACACATGAGTGCGGGCGCGGGACCCTCTGGCCTGGGCCACCTCCAAATTGGTTTGAGATACAGGTAAACGTGTTCCGAAGGACATCCTTTGATAAGACTTTCTAGACTTTTTCTGAACCAACAATAGATTGACTGATGGTAGGTAGGTAGGTAGGTAGGTAGACAGATAGATTGGCTGCCACGGGGCTCACTGTGTTTCCCAGACACCCATGCCTCCCTGAATGTGTGCTTCCTTCTCCAGCTCGATTGTTCCTGTGGCTGTTGTCCTCACATTTATCACTGCAGTGCCTGTGCCGGTTCATCTCCCTGGGGCCCTCTGCTTCACCTAGTACCACATTCCCCCACTACAGATGGGTCCCTCCTGAGGAGGGGCCCAAACCAGCCAACCAGACAGTGCTCTGTGGTGACCTCTCGCTTTGTCACTGGCTAGTCTTTGGCAGGTGGGTCACCAGGTCTCTCTGGAGAAATCTGGATGCTCTCCTGATGCTTGTCCCTCCTGGGTGGCTCCGCTGGTCTCTGACATGCCAATGGCATGGGTTCCAGCATCCCAGCCACACGGAGGCCACCACAGGACACTGAATGACCAGATGGGCGGGAGAGGCCCATGGTGGCCCTTGTCGAGCCCCTCATTTAAAAATGGCCCTGCTGAAGGTCAGTGTGTGCCGGGAAGGCCCTGTGGTGGTGGTGGAGAGCTCAGTTTGTACATGACTTAAGCTACGGATGCTCCAAGTCCTGAATTGCGAACCAGAGTGTGTGGCTCGCTTCCCAGGCAGAACCCACGGCGGCTGAGCTGATTGCGGGTTGTCCTGACAGACAAGGGCAGCTGTGTAGTCGAGGGGCATTCACAATCTGGGCACAGTTCGGGAGAGGGGATGGCAGAGGGCATCGGAAGAGCTGCTCAGAGGTCGGCTTCCTGGGAGGAGACCAGGCCAACAATTCAGTTGTCATGTACACAGGAGAGCTTCAGAGAGGCACGCAGAGCCATCTTAAAACCAGAGGGTGGCAGGTGTCTCTGGCCGGGGGGGGGCTGTTCTGTAATCATCCTGAGGATGGTCCCAGCACTTTGGGAAGGACTGTCTGTGGATTGGTTTTCTCGTCAGCTTCCGAGTGGGGCGTGGTGGGGAGTGAGGGGAATGTCACGCCGGTTGAGAGAGAAGCGAGGGCTACATGGCTAATTGCTGCCGATAAGTGGCGCACCTTTAAAAACGCTGCGTGGTCAATGTATGAGACTAACTGCTGAGGGTGGTGCTCAACAACCACACAGCTCATGGGCTTTAGTTGCTGGGTCGAGGTGTGTGGTCCCCCGATGATTTTACGTCAGCTTGAATTTGTTTGAAGGCCTAGGGGTGGAACAGAGCGTGTCAATTAGGTGACTGCCTGATGATGCCTCCTTGGGGGTGTGGCCTTCTCATAAGGGAGGGAGCTGGGACTCTCCTCTTCTCTCTCCTCCGAAGCTTTCCTGCTTGCTGGGACTCTGCCTGTTTCACGTGGGCCATGTGACCCTGAGAACTGTCATGTTGCCATGGGCCTTGGATCCATGAGACTCTGAAGCCACCAGCCTGTGACCTTCCTGCATCCCATTTCCATCTTCTGCATCATTGGCCTGCAGGCCCATGAGTCTAAAGATAAAGTCATGGACTTGAGTTGGACTGACCTGGGATGCCTTCTTGACGTAAGATTCCTTCTAGATATAAAGTTCTTTCTTATACATATGAGAGTGCCTCTAGATTTGTTAGAGGGTAACCCCTTTAACACATGGAGTGTCAAGGCATGGTTTCAGGGAGACATCCCAGTTAATTCACCTCATAACACACTTAGCATCTCTGATCTAACTCCTGGGGTCCTAAAAGCCTACAAGTGACCATCTAAGGCACAACTGGCCTCTGTTCACCTGGAGCCAGAGAGGATGCAGGGGAGTCCGGAATAGAAGGAGGGTGTGCAATGTGTAGTTAATTTCCTCCAGGGGCAACTGCCTCCATTGCCCTGAGACCAGAAGAACTAGGTAGTGCCCAGCTTCCATAAATGGAGCATTCTGAACAAAGATTCTATAGAAGAATCTGACTCAAAATGTGGAAAATGCAGAAAAGCATTTTATTGTTTTTTTGAATTCTGCTTCCTGGAGCTGTGAAGCGCTGATGAAACCATTGTCCTGGGATCTTTACATCTCAAACCCGAAAAATCTCCGGAAGTCTTCTCAAGTCCAAAGAACAGTTTAGGTTGACCCTTAAAAGAGCCAATGAGCACACTGCCTCGCGCATTACGTTCACTTAAGAGCGATGACAAAGGCAACTTGGAAGGTTAGCTAGGGACCTTGGGGGTCAGTGCATTTAGGTGGATGAGGGCGGAAGAAGTCAGGAAAGGCGAGTGGGAATGGTTGTACCACCTGAATAAGGCCAATGCAGTCCCTCAATGGTACCCACAGAAACTGTTGATGGATACATGTTTTATTGGGCTGCTTGGCCCCATGGCTGTCATCTGGTCAGCATGATACTTTCTAATTCTATACCAAGGGAGAGATTTTCCTTCCTCCCCATTTACTTGCTAGTTTATTTGCCTGTATGTTGATTATATCCGGGGTCAAACAGCCCATGGGTTAAATAGGTCCCCCATCTCAGGCTCCTATTGTCTTAGCCTGGCCAGTGGGAGTACCATCCAGCCAGCTCCTTCTGCCCACTGGGACATGCCCTTCTCCTCCTTACTTTCCGACACAGCAGCATGTTCCAGACTCATCTTGTACTTCCTCCACCCCAGCCCTGAGATCCACCAGCTAGCTCTCCAAGGAAACCACACTCCTTCTAGTAGAGTGGTCTTTAGAAACCGAGACCCGGGGGTGTGCCTAGCTCCTGGGATGTCATCGTTTCCAAGGCTACTCAGCAGACTACACTGGGAAATAGAAGTAAGACTCTATAGACACAACCTTCTTGTCTACCTCCCGACTTACTTATAAGCTAGCTAGCTATCAATCATCTATCTACATCTCTATCTAGTTCTCTCTGTATCTGTGTGTATGCATCTCTATCTCTGTATCTATGCATCTGTCATCTATGGATGGAGCCTTAGTGGCATGACAGTGTAGTATTTGGTTGCTAACCAGAAGGTGACCAGTTCAATACCAGTTCAAACCCACTCAGTGGTCCCATGGGAGAGAGACCTAGCAATCCTCTATGGCAAAAATGACAGTCCTGAAAACCCTACTGGGGAGTTCTCCTTTGTCATATGAGGTCACTAGAAGTCAGAAATGGACTCAGTAGTGTCCCACAACATCAACAGTAGCAGCAGCAGCACCTGCCCGGCTGTCTGCTCACAGCCAAGCACACAGGCTTTCTCCGCGTTGACCCCGGTGATGTTCTGAGTGGGGTAACGTTCGCTGCACAGGCCTAGCCTGACTTTGTAGGGTGCTCAGCAGCACCCCGGCCGGCACCCATTAGATGTCCAGGGGGTCTTCCCTTTGTGCTTCGTTTCCAGGTAAGAAAGGCCAAGGCTGAGTCCCAAGCCCTCCCTCTGTGCGCTCATGGGGTCAGCTGAGTGGTTTGGGGCCTCAACGCAGCCTTTTGCAGTCTCGGCTCCTTCCACCACCCAGTGTGCCCTCTCTGCCCAGGTCAGGTTTCTCTCATTTGCAGGGTTAAGAGCAAAATACCCAGCTGTCAGCAGGTATTTAGTCGTGCCTCTGTCTGACAACTGGGAGGCTCTCCTTGCCTGTCCTTCCTGCCTGGCCTCATCCTTAATAATCCGCTCCCCACTCCAGCGGCAGACTGCTGATGGCGGCAATGGACTGGGTCTCTGGAACCCTGCGGGGTCTCAAATAGAGCTCCCCGCTCTCCCCGGGGTTCAAAGGCTCCTGGACATAGCATCATAGTAAAGAGGGAGGCAGGGGGGAGAGAGAGCTGCTCAATTCCCTTGATGTGAACTTGACTGGCTGACCTCCCTAGGGGGCTATTCCAGCATTTCTAGAGAGTTCTCAGAGACCCCCACCCTCTGACAACAGCACCCTCGGGGCTTTGGGATCCAGGGGCCCTAGGGGCCAGGATAAAGAGAACTATTCCAGAGGACAAACTGCTCTGATCTAGAATTCTTCCAGGAGGCTGCTTCCTCCCCTGCAGGTGGCATGGCCTAAGGCATCTGTCAGCACCTGCCTGGATTGCATTTCGAAAGGCAGAGGCTGTGGAGGGTGGGAGAAGTGGCAAGGGCACCGGAGCCTGGCTGGGTGGGGGTGGGTGACACAGAGACATCTGGATGAGGCACTTGGCATCCTGGGACCCGAGGTCACTCTGGGTTTTGCCACAAGCCTGACGTTGGGGCAGCATTATTTGGCCCACCCTGTTACTCTGTCCTTCACAAGGTGCCTGCTACAGAGTCTGGTTGGGTCTGGTCCAGTCTGGTCCTCTTCTTTGGAGTGGATTCTAACTCTCGATGGCCTCACACTTGGCACCGTCAGGTTTTCAGCAGCCAATTTGGGGGAAGCAGATTGCCAGGCCTTTCTTCGGAGGCACATCTGGGTAGACTCCCACCTCTAGCTGCCCCAATAAACACGGGGCCTCCTTGTTGCCCTCGGTGCACGAATTGACCTTTTGGGACGCCTCATGTGCGACAAGTCTTCTTACCTCTAAAATAGCTCGACTATTTCAAGAGAGAGGTATGCTGGGTCAAGACGATGTGGCCTGCGTAGGACGCTGGGCCAGGTCAGAAGAGTGAGTGGTTTCCAGTCTGCATTTATGATTCCTGGCCACCTGCTTCCGGGCCGGGGTGCTTCTTGTGTGTCTAGCTGGGCTCAGCACTGCGCTGCGAGTGGACCTGGGAGCCTGGCGCATGCGCTGCAGTTACTGCCACTTCAGCTAACGAGCCAAGGCGGGCGCGCAGGCAGGTGAGGGACTTGTTGGCAGAAGTTAGAGAACCGAATTGTCCACGCAGGTTATTGGCATCCAAAGTGAGTGCTCTTTCCACTGTCCAGACCCTGTCCCGCCCAGTGCCCCACTGCTCACCTGTGACACAGTCACCATAGGGGTACCTGGGCCTGTGCTGAAGACTGCCTCCAGGTGGTGCAAGATGGGAAGTGCCCAACGACAAGCCACAAGCTTGGCGCTTGCCCAAGTGCCTTGGAAGACAGACCTGGGAGTCCGGTTCTGAAAGCCCAGGATCTGGAGCAGCCCCCACAGAGCAGCTCTATGCTGCACACCCGGGGTCGCCACAACGTGACTCCAACTGGTGTCCACTTGGGAGTCTCTGGCAGACCCTGAAAACCAGGCGTGCCGATATTGGCAGAGGCCTAACACGCCCTCACACACTCTGAGGGGGTGTGATCTCCTGGCTGATGGGCCCTTTGTGCCAGTGAGTCATTGTTGGCGTGTCCCCTCTCACCATTGTGCCAGATCAATGCCTAGTCATCGTGCTCGGCACCTTGCCCAGGCACACGCAGTGCCATCTGATAGATGATGGCATCCGTTCCCAGAAGGTAAACACGCCTTATCACACAACCTGGTGGCACTGAGTCCCCCAGCCCCGCACCCCCAGGCTGACCGGGGCTCTCCTGCCAAGGGCCAGCTTACGCAGTGTCCACACACTCAGTGTCCGCGGCCCGTGTTTGCCTTCCTTATGCCTCGAGGGGACGTTGGGATGGCCATGCCGAGTCCGCACGCACCCCGCTCCCTCCTCCTCGAAACAGCACCAGCTAGACAGAATCAATTTCCCATCGACTTTCAGCCCCAGCTCAGACACAGAGTAATTCTCGTCTGAGGGTTTATAAAGGCCATTGACTGTCTTATAAAAGATTTAAACACTTACCTTGTGGCACCCGGAGCGCCGTCTATCATGATGCCTTTTTGACAATTTGTGGGGTTCGGGGAGGGGGTGGGAGGCAGAGGGTGGTTGACTTTCCTACTGCAGGAGAGGTTCAGCCAGCCCCTTCCTGCCGAACCAGACAGGGCAGAAAACAGGAGAGGGAGCCTCCATTGAAGGACCCCCGCCTCCTCCCGTGGGGGCCTCTCTCCACACTGTTAAGGGGACAGTCCTGCTCCATGGCCTCCTGCAGTCTGTCCTGCAGGGGTGCCCGGGGTCTGTCATGGGGAGGCACAGGGAGTCATTTTAGCCTGCTGAGCAAGGACAATGACATTCCTGTTCTTCCTGGTGGGGAAGCCCAACCAGAAAGGTCCGGATTCCATGGCTTTTGACAATGCCTAAGAAGCTGGGGACATAGCGTTGAAGTACTGGACTGCTAACCGGATGGTTGAGGGTTCAAACCCACCAGCCGATCCTTGTGTGGCAGTCTGCTTCCAGGAAGCCTAGAAACTCAAAGGGAGTAGTCCTGCCCTATCCTTCAGGGTCCCCGTGGGTTGGAATCTTGACAGCAACAGGTTTGGGATTTGTAGACACTAGTTAAGTCCTCATGTGGCAATGCAAGGAAAAAAAATTCTGGGGAAAAATGCGGGAGAAAAACAGTAGAGAAAATCCTGGCCCTTTGGCTCCTGTAGCGATGACAGCTGAGAAAACCCTTTCCAGGCTGTCACCTGGGGTCACCACGGGCCAGCGTTGACTTGATGTCACCAACAGGAAGAGTAGAGAAGTCTCCAGGCACAGAGTTCACTATCGATGGGGAGACCGAGAGATGGGAGAGATCTAAAGCTATTGAGCGGGCCGAGACAGAATGAATGGAGCTTTGAATTCTTGGACGTGAGCTCTGAGGAAGGGAAGGGGGCCTGGGATGGCTCCACAGGTAGTATTGACCTCCTTGGAGTAAAGTCTCCCAGAGCCGAGCCAGTGTGAGGTGCAGGAGCAGAGACAGACGGGCACCTGCAGGAGCCTTTCTGCAGAAGCTTGGCTGTGAGAGGGCGCCGGAGGGAGAGAAGGCTCAAGGGGGCATTTAATTTACAGCCCCTCTGGTGTAGTGGTTAGGCATTGGGCTGCTAACCACAAGGTCAGCAGTTTGAAACCACCAGCTGCTCTGAGGAAGAACGACAGGGCTTTCTACTCCCGTAAAGAGTTACAATCTTAGGAACTCACGGGGCAGTTCTACCCTGTCTTATAGGGTTGCGATCAGTCGGCATCGACTCGATGGCAGTGAGTTTGGAGGGTTTCGGGGGCACATTTATACGCTGAGGTTGGAAGGGGCCTTGGCTCAGGGGATGAGTGACGGTGCAGGATGAAGACATGGTCATGGAGGGGCAAGCCTCCCGGAACGATACCTGGGTAGAGAGGAAGATGGAGGCAGCACATCTCCCTCTGAGAAGGAGGTCCAGGAAGCAGTAGAGGTGAAGGCTTCTGCCTTCATGGGCAATGAGGCAAAGAGTGGAGAGAGTTTGCACCCAATCCCCCAGCCCCCATGCCTCCTCTTTTTTCTAACTTTTAAGGGTTACAGTCATGATTTGCTTTGGGGCTAGAGGTGGGGCAGGGTCAGTGTTATCGTCAAGATTCTGGTTCGAGTTTGGGGTGGTTTGGATTATGATCAGGACTAGTTTAGATTTAGGGTTGGGTTAGGACTCAGGCTTGGTTTGCTTGTGGCGAGGTGCCCGTTGAGTTGACTCTGAGTCGTAGACACCCTGCGCACCACAACACAACCCTGTGTGCTCCTGCACTGTCCTCATGATCTTCTCCCGGTCCAGCCCATGGTCCACTACGTTACCAGACACCGAGTCCTTTTCCAGGGACTGGTCTCTCCTGACAACGTGTTCAAACTGAGACGGAGTCTCACCATCTTCCCTTCCAAGGATCATTCTAGCTGGCTGTACTTCTTCTAAGATAGATTTGTTTGTTCCTTTGGCAGTTCTTTATTTTTTTTAAATCGTTTTATTGGGGGCTCGTACAACTTTTATATCCATCCATCCATCCATCCATCCATCCATCCATTGTGTCAAGCACATTTGTACATTTGTTGCCATCAGCATTCTCAAAACATTTGCTTTCTACTTGAGCCCTTGGTATCAGCTCCTCATGTTTCCTCTCCCTCCCCACTTCCCCCCTCACGAACTCTTGGTAATTTATAAATTATTATTATTCTGTCATGTCTTACACTGTCCGACGTCTCTCTTCACCCACTTTTCTGGTGTCCATCCCTCAGGGAGGGAGATATATGTTGATCCTTGTGATCGGTTCCCCTTTCTACCCTACCTTCCCTCCACCCTCCCAGTATCAACACTCTCACCACTGGTCCTGAGGGGTTCATCTGTCCTGGATTCCCTGTGTTTCCAGTTCTTGGCTGTACCAGTGTGAATCCTCTGGTCTACCTTTGACGGTTCTTTTGGGGACTTCCAGGATTCTCTACCATCGCCATGACTCACATGCAGCGCTGCTTCTTCAGTTGTCCCGACTTCCTCTCCAGCTCTCAGGTGCATAGGTGGCCAGCTGAAAACTTCATGGCTTGGGTCAGGTGCACTTGATACCTCAAAGTAGCACCTTTGCCTTTCAATACTTTAAAGAGTTCTCATGCTGCAGAGCCACCCCAGGCTTTGGTTTCGGGTAGGGCTCAAGTTATTTGTAGGGCTAGGTTTAGAGATGACGTTAGTTTGAAGCATAATCATTAGGCTTAGTGTTAGAGTCAAGTTTTGAAAAGCATTCATTTTTTCACTTGAAGTTGTTAGGGAACACACACAGCAGAGTGTAGGCTACCTCAACAGTTTTGGGGACCTGGATGTTGAGTTCTTCAGCCGTCCCCATCCTCCTTTCCTGAGCAATCCTCCCTCGTTAAGGAAAACTTACTGCTCCTGAGAGTTTCCCCGATGGGTTCCCTGAGGCACTGCTGGCACCTAGATCCCCTAGAGACCTCAATCTCTCGGATCACTTTGAAGCGAGAAGCAAGTCTCTGTTGAGGGTGAGAGGTGGAGCTGGGACTCGAGGACAGTCTACATGGTCCCAGGAGCATAATGGAATAATGGACGGGATCTACCTGGGATCAAGGTGTGTGGGCGACACTGTGGACGGTCCCGGCGATGGAGCATGTGGAGTGATGGGCTCCGGCACATGGAGGGTGCTGGCAACGGGGGAAGATGGTGGGTTGATTTCGGGTTGGGGGACTGCTCAAAAGTGTGGTGGAGGAGCTACCGGATACTTAAAGCGACGGGTTTCAGAGGTGCCGTGAAGGGAGTTTTAACCTGGGAGCTGGGGTGCTGAGAGAACAACTCAAGGTCCAAGACATTGAGATAAATTTGTCAGGGAGTGAGAAGAAATGGGCCAGAGATTAGAGTTTTAAGATTTCATAGGAACCTTCTGGGTGAAGTAAGCTCCCGAGGGAAAATCCTTAGCAAGGAGTCAAACATAATCAGGGTTTCTTGTTCAATTTTCTTACCCCCTGGTGCCCCCTCCCCACTCTACTGATGAGGCCACTGAGGTGTGAGGGGAGAAACAGTTGCTCAGAGGCTGAGCTGTGAAGCTGAGTGGTCTCTTGAGCTCTCGGTCGGTCACTACCCTTCCTGCCTGAAGGGCGGGCGGTGCCTTGGGTCAACCCTATGCATGTGAGTGCCTCTCAGAGCAATGGCGGTGGTCAGGTGTTGGAGAGAAACATGATAAAACTGACACTGAGTCTTCCACAGAATGTCAACCTGGACCCAAATCAGGTCTGTAGCATCAGCAACCCATGCCAGACCCACCACGCATGGTCAGGGCAAAGGCTTCCTGAGCTTAGGAGCTTACTGTTGGGCATGTCGCTCGCCCCCATGCTGCTCTGGCTGTGTGTCTGGTGACTGAAGCCTGACCTGGTGACATCAGACTCGTGTCACAGCCTTCAGCAGTGAGGGGCACGGAGAGACCAGCTTAAGTGCTGCCCGTGGAAGGTGGAGGGCAGCTTACAGGATGGAAGCGCTGTGCCCTGGCTTCTGTGCTCCTCACCACACCCCTCCATGGAGCTGGGATATCCTGTCTCTCTGGGACCATATTTTCCAAGAGGTGCCGCTGCCCCAGACATGTTTCAAATGGTGTGGTTGCTTTCCATGGAAAAATTCTCTCCGTGCAATCTGGATTCAGCCAAGTGGCATTATAAACACGCTGCTTGTTAGCCAAGTATGTCCAATTATCCCAATTGTTTTTTTTCCCCTTTCCCTTCTAATTTAAATTCGTTTTCCTCTGTGTTTATCCCATCGCTCAGAGGTAGCATGGTGTGGGAGAAATATCTTTATGCACCTGGTTTATTGGGCAGCAACTTAATCATTCAGTAAATGCTGGAGCACAGGTTTTAGAGACAGTAGGCTAGGGCTGACCCCTGGTCATGTGAGGTGGACAGTAGGCAGACGTGACCCTATAATATACTTTAGATATCTTTGAGCTGAGTTTTATACTGCAAATCATAGCAGAGGTCACCATCCTCACTTCGAAGGGACGTTTAGGCTGTATGCCTTTAAGACTAGCTCATGGTGAGCCCATGTGTTATAGAGTGGAAGTGCTCCGTACGTTTCTTAGGAGTCCATCTGAATTTGAGCAACCCTGTTCATGCAGGCTCTGGGTCTTCCTGGCAGACAGGGGAATGCCATTTCCCAGATGAGCGGGCATGCGGTTTCACAGCAGTGCCCAGTAGTGGTTTGTTTTCAATCTGGATGATTGGTCCCAAGCTTGTCTTGGTGTTGAAGGTATGGGTACCCCTGGGTGGCTGAGTGTCCAGTTAGTCCAACTGAGCTCTTCCTGTAGTCGAGCAGGGAGAGATTTCATTTCATATCCACAAAACTCTAGCCTGACTCTTTTCTGGTTTTACTGTGCTAGGATGGGGCTGGCTAAGGGCTAGGGCAGGATCTGCACAGTCTAGCCTTTGTACAAAACGACGCTTGATGCTGGGATGGGGCCCAGGCATGAAATAGCCCAGGGCACTTTGTAATTTAGAAAACTGAAATTGTATTGTCCACAATAGATCGAAGTGTCCTGCAGATTCAGCCCTATTTTCCGTGGGCAGCTTCCCTTTCAGCATTCCTGGACCTGGAATAGGCTCAGGGGGCTCTGGTGGGGTCTAGCCTGGCTTTGGCTCTGTGGGAAGCCCGTGTTGCAGCTGTGGCCTGACCACAGGTTCTGCCCGGATGCTGTGTTATCTGGCTTCACAGGGGGTGGGGTGGGGGGGGGGCTCTCAGACACGCGGTGGTGCCATTTGTTCAGATACAATGTGTGCCCGGAGTGTGGCAAGAGGAAAGGGGCTCCAGGGAGGCTGCCTGGGGTCCCGGCTCATAGCTCTCGGCCTCTCAGAGTCTCTACTCAACCTACTCCACTGACTGGAGACTCCTGACACCATGCACGCCAGACTCTCCGGAGACCTGCTGAGAGCCGCACTGATGCCATTTCAGTTATGTGCACTGTTAACCTTCCAGGCCCACATTTTAATAATGAGCTACGGGAATGTGACTGTTTCTGGTTGGTAGAAGATCGTTCATCCGTCAGGCCCTGTAGAGGGAGAAAGAGTAAAATGCCCAGTGCTCTGCCTTCTTATTTACCTCTAAAATCAGCATTTGGTGAGACGGAGCTCATGAGGTGGAATGATAGGGAAGGTTTGAGTCAATGTCAGGTGGTTTCTCTGTTTCCTTTTTTAAAAGTTTAGCTCAAAAATCCAGGAACCATTCTCATCGACTTTAATGGAGATCAAGTGAATGAAATTCACACTATTGTCAATGTTAATTTAAAAAAAAAAAAAAAGGACATCCAATCCCCAGACACCATGAATTAGGACAGGCGGGAAGGTTGACGTTCTGGCTTCAGGTGGGCTATGGTTACTGGGGACAAAGTTTGTCTTCTCCATCGCCTCTGCCCGCCATCCTTCTCACAGCCGCACAGTGATCCTCCTAGCCTCGCCCCCGGTTCTTCTGGGCCTCTCCCCAAGAACGTGCAATGGCTCCCTATTGCCCAATGGGTTCTCCATAGTCCAGAGTGTGTCCCCCACCCCACCCCCTTGGACACTGTTGCTAGTTGTCCTTGAGTTGCCTCTGATTCGTGGCAACCACCCGGCTAACAGAATGAAACCTCGCTGAGCCACGCACCGTCTTTATGCTTGTTGGTAGGCTGGACCTCCCTGGGCTATTGTGCCAGTCCATCTCACACATGCCCTTGAACCCGGATGTTTTCCCCTGAGGATCTATCTTTGAGTGTTCCTGGACTGCCCTCTCCTGAAGCTGAGCTGCCGATGGACACCCCCCGTGATTGTGAGAGTAGCCCCCCCACCCCTGCGAGGTGCCCCTCAGACAGAGGTTGCTGTTGAAACTTCCCATGGCATCTTGGAACCTCCTGAGCTTGTCTCAGCAGCTGCGCCACTTTCTTCAGGAACCTTAGCTATGTGGACCGGAGGCGAGAACCATACTCTTGAGACAGTTCAGTGCCCCACCTTAGAGCTGGTCTGAGAACCTCGCAGCCTGGGATGCTCTTCAAGATAGTGTAGGAGCCTTGGTGGCAGGGTGGCAATGAGTTGGGCTGTGGACTGCAAGGTCAACTGTTCGAAACCACCGGGTCTTTGGTTCTGGTCCTGAAAGCTTAGGGGAGGTGGTAGGGTGTTGAATGCACCCAGAGATGTCTTGGAAAACAGGAGGAGAAATCTGCTCCTGAAAGGTCATAACCTTGAAAACCTGATGGAGCTGACACACACGGGCATCACGTGAGTCAGACTCCACTTGGAATGGCAACTAACAGCAACCACCACCACCACCAGGGTAGGTCGCGTCCTAGACCAAATCATGGCTGAGTTATAGAAGTAGCAGGCACGTGGACACATGTGGGCAGGATGTCATATGCAGACAGACACTTGCATCCACAAGCCCAGGAATAGGAAGGATTACCAGCTATGAGACGCTGACGTAGACAAAGGTAAACCTCCCCCTAGAGTCACGACCTGCATTTAGATTTCTAGTCTCTTGAACTGTCATAAATGTGATTTTATTTTTGCCATGGCAGCACTGGGGAAGCATGATAGCCGTCTACTCTCTCAGATCGGTTAGGGAATAAACATCCACTCTCTCCGATTGGTTAGGGAAATCTCCCTGTGTCTGCCTCCACCCCACACCAGCTCTGGGCAGCTCTGCGTCTCAGACAGTAATTCCTTACAAACCCCTACTTCTTTGATCACATTCTACCTGCCAGCTGCTGTGTTAGGCACTGGGAAACAAAACAAAATTAAACAAAACAGAAGCACGGTTTTGTTTTCTACTAGTTCTCAGTTTGGAGAGAGAAGAAGACAATGGCGGCTTGGAGTTCAGTTATCTGGCACTATTATATTGATGAAGAGCCCTGGCTACACGTTGAGCTATGGTCCTCAAGGTTGGCAGTTCAAATCCACTCGCTGCTTCTTGGGAGAAAAACGAGGCTTTCTACTCCAGCAAACAGTTACAGTCTCGGGAACCCACAGACGGAGTTCTCCCCTGTCCTGCGGGGTTGCTGTGAGTTGGCATTGGCACGATGGCAGTGAGTTTTACTACTTGGACGCCCTTTTCTATGGATGGTCTATTAGATACCACAGCCCTTTGCTGCAAAGCATGTCCTGGCATACTCCCCAGGGATGGGAACAAAAGCCCACAGACCGAAGCACAAGATTGTTAGTGGAGAGAGACAAACAGGAAGCCAGACACAGCCCTGCTGAGCCCCTCTTTTGTACTAAGACATGAAGGAGTCACATGAAAGCGAAGCTTGAGATCTGCCTCGTCTGGCATCCCCCATGCCCAGAGATGAGTCCCAGACTTCTCTGCAGAAGAGAACACAGGGTGTCTGGGAGCACAGGGTGCGTGGAGGGAATTCCAAGCCATTTAGTGCCTCTAGACGCTGAAGGCATCAGGGTAGATAGAGATGAGACTGATTATGAGGCCGGTCCCAGATTTTAAAAGCTACATTGATGTCTGCAATGTGTCTCTCTCTTTTTTTTTTGTCCCATGAACAAGTGATCTGAGCTTGTCTGATCATCAGAGACACCGGAATGGCTTTTAAAGTGGTGGCCCCATGGCTTTGTGTTGGACACTGGTTCTTGGTTGAACGGGGGGCAGGGAGAGCATGATTGACAGTGCCATACCAGAGTGGGGCTCCAGGTCTCCCAGTTGTGGTCTACAGCTTGGGAGGATGATGGGATCCACATACCAGGTCCTTACCAAAGCAAACTGGGATATGGTGAACTAAGTTTCTTGGCATGGAGACTCTTTGTCGCCACACAGGAATAAACATTTTTCAAGAGAGACCAGGGGCATTCCCAGATTTTCACATGGTCTGAGGAGCACCACAACAAACAGGGAAAACAGGCAAATGTCCAAGCATATCTAGGATTTGAGGAATCACGACTTGAAGCCCTGGCGTCCATTCTGGAAATGCTCAGACCTCTCATTCATGCTGGCAGAGAGTGGAATCTGTGATGCCTGAGGCTTTTAGAAATGACTCATCTGGGTCAATCAGGATGCAGTAGAGCCCGATGAATCACACAACAGACCACTGGTCCCTTGAGCCTTCCTCACCCTCCACTCTCATGACTCCAGTGCTGCTCCCCACTCCGGACTGGACTGGAGCATGCACATCGGTATAGACAAGAGATAGAGCTGCTCATGACACAAGGAACCCAGGATCAGAATGGGAATAGCGATACCAAAGGAGTAGGGGGAAGTGGGGAGAGAAGGGGAGGAAGGGGATGCTGATGGCAATGAATGGCACATAACCACTCACCCCTCCAGGGGGAAGAACAACAGGAACCGGAGGGGAAGGGAGATAGCGGTCAGTGTGAGATATGAAAACAATAGCACTCTATAATCTATGAAGGGGCCATGAGGGTAGGGGTGGGAAGGGAGGGAGAGAAAGAGGAGCTGATCCTAAGGGCTCAATCGAAAGTACAGAAGTTTTCTAGAAAAGAATGATGGCAATATATGTACTAATATGTCTGATACAATTGATGTACGGATTGTAACAAGAGTTTAAGAGCCCCCAATAAAATTATCTTAAAAAAGAAAGAAATTAGTAATCCATAAAATATATGGTCAGTAGGCACAGACCATAATAGTCACACAAGTGTGACTTCAGTGAGAGTGATTACCATTTTAAGCAGCACAGATTTGCCCCCAGGAATTGGAATTGGGTGCTTTAGCACGGAGTGGGGGTTGTGGGGGAAGTGGGGATGCTGTGGGCCCGTGGATGTGGTGCTCCTGTCCCACGCGCTGAATGGGTCCCTCAATAGCAAAGCTGCCACCAAGCAACAATGATAGATTACATGTGGATGGGAAATGGCTCGAAGAAATACATTCAATGTCCCCAAACACAAGCGCAGACTAGCCAGCAAGGAAAGTATTCGGAAGCTCATTAGGAAATATGTTTTCGGCCTTGCGTGGGCCTGCGCATCAAAATTGGCATCCATACCCACATAAAATGCAAATACACTTGGAACACAAGGTTTGAGGATTGAGTCCCTTAAGCGTCCTGGTTCCCATGTCAATGGTGTACATTTGATGATGTCACTGGAGTTTTGATCTCCAGAGGTGTACCTCTTGTTCATGGCTGGCTGAAAAGCGGAGCTGACATTTCGCGCCTTTTGTGTGGAAACAGAACACGATGTATAAGCCACTCTGATGGGATTGCTTGCTTACTTGCAGCCGGAAGTCTTGCTCTTTGCAGACTCCCTCCACCTTTGTGGGCTGCGCTCTCTGCAGCTCTCTTCTCTACAGCCTGTCCAAGGTTCCCACCTGAAAATGGGCCCTCAACCTTCTCTCATCCTGCTTCCTCCCCAGCCGCAGCTTCACACTCCTTTTATAATATGACCTCTCTCGAGCCCTTAGAAACATCCACATTGGCAAACCCAATGGATTGATTCTAATCTGAATGGTGGTGAAAGTGCGGAGGGCTTGAAGCACTGGCTGATGAAGATCAAGGGTTGCAGTCTTCAGTAGGGACTACAACCAAGTGTAAAGAAGACCAGAGTCCTCACAGCTGGACCAATGGGCACCATCATGACAAACACAGTAATGATTCCAGTTGTCAAGGATCTCATGTTGCTTGGATCCACAATTAGTGCTCACGGAAGCAGAAGTCAAGAGGTCAAATGACACATTGCATTGGATGAGTCTCCTACGCAAGAGGACTAAGGTGCGCTCAGCTCAAGCTGTGGTATTTTCAGTGGTCTCCTGGGCATGTGAAAGATGGACACTGATGAGGAAGAGTCGATGTGTTTGAGTTAAGGGGCTGGTGAGGAATAATAAAAGTGCCACAGACTGCCAAAAGAACAAGCAAATCTGCCGTGGAAAAATACAGCCAGAGTGACCCTTTCTAGGCAAGAAAGATGAGACTCTGTCTTGTGTGCTTTGGACGTGTTATTAGGAGAGACCAGTCCCTGGAGAAGGACATAGTGCTCGGTCAAGTAGAGGGGCAGCGAAGAAGAGGAAGGGCCTGGATAAGCTGAACTGATTGGGTGCTTGCAGCAATGGTCTCAGACATAAGAACAATTATGATGGTCGTGCAGGGCCTGGCTGTGTTTGTTCCGTTGTACAGAGGGTCCCTGTGAATCGGGACCAGATTGACTGCATCTACCAACATCAATGGCACTGTCTTGGGCTGCTAGCCACCAGACTCGTGGTTAAAACCCACCAGATGCTCCTTGGGAAGAAAGATGAGCTTGTCTTTTCCTGAAAGATTTATAGTTTCAGAAACCCTAAGGAGAATCCTGTCCTATAGGGTCTTGCTGAGTGGATGGCAGGGGGTTGGTGTTATTGAGTTGGTCCGGATGCACAGGGCTAATGGGCCACCCCATCCTCACAGGTGCTGAAGCCACTGTCAAGCCGTCTTTTCCAGCCTTTCTCCTTATTGCTCACCTGCTACTTTCCGAAGCGTGATGTCCCTGTCCAGGGACTCTTGATTCCCAAGGAGCCTTCTGGCTATGCTTCCTCTAAGACCAAATTTGTGTTCTTCTGGGAGTCCATGGGTAATCGATAGGATTCACTAAGACCATAGTTCAAATGCATTAACATTTCTCTGTGCTTCTTTATTCTTTGTTCAACTTTCACATGCATGCAGAATGATTGAAAATTCCAGGGGCTGGTTCAGGTGCACCAATGGGACATTTAGTCTCCAATGGGACATTTTTTTTTTTTTTGCTCTTCAACACTTTAAAGAGGCCTTTTGCAGGAGATTTGGGCTTCCATGAACATGTGTGGTGGAGCCAGTGGAAATGAAATCCTCGGCAACTTCTGGCTCTTCTTTCCTTTTTCGGTTTTATTGGCACGTCATCCACACATCGCACTAGTCAATAGTGTGGCCGTATCAGGAAGACTTGTACAATCACTCCCACAACCACTTTGGGAGCATTTCCCCCCGCCCCAATTGTGGCAAACACACACAACAGCACAGCCTCCAATTCAACAATGTCCACACATACAATTCAGTGCACTTGGTTATACTTTTCCTGTTGTACCAGCATTATTGATACCCTTTTCCAAATTATTCCCCCACCATTACATAAACTCAATGTCCCCTAAGCAAAAACCTTCCTCCTTCACCCATGGGGACCATTGGGTCAAGTTTGGTTCCTTTTTCTTCTTGGAGTAGTTCCTTGTTATAATAGTCACATATCATCCACGTCCATAGTTAAATCCTGTTTATAAAGGGTTGTCTATACATCATCACAATTGGTTCTAATGCCCCACCCCCGCACCCCGGCATTTTGTCTTTTCCATTCATCACGATGTTGTCTATTGGTCCAGTTGCAAAGAGCTTGGCTGTCTTTCCAGTGGATTGTAATCCACATGGAAGGCTGTAACTTGGGCTCTTCATCAGCATGCGCTTCATGTCCTCTGTCAGCCAGCACGCTTCTGTTACCTGCATATCCCAGGTTGTTCACGCTCCTTCCTCTCCTCCTGGCGGCATGCTCTTCTTCATAAGGTCCAGCTTCTGGGATTACTTGCTCAGCCTGTAGATGGAATAAGTATGGTGGAAGGATACAACCCTAATGCATGCCTTTCTTGAGTTGAAACCACAGGATAACCTTGGTTCTGTTTGAAGTCTCTTACTCTTAGCAAGGAGTTAGGTTAGGGCTAATCCTCCTGGGAGGGGCCCTGCAGGTGCAGTACTTCAAGTTCTCTGCTGCCAACCAGAAAGCAGGTGGTGGTTCAAACCACTAGTCTCCCCTTGGTAGAAAGATGCGGCCCTTCTGCTTCCATCAATATCTGAAGCCTGGAGACCCCCATGGGCCAGTTCCGTGCCAGCCTATAGGGTAGCTAGGAGTCCAAAGTTGGCTTGATGGCAGAGGTTTTGACCTTGGGTTTGGAAACCCCCCCCCCCAGTTCTGTCCTCTAGTAGAATCAGCCATGCTTTGTTCTGCGATATGTCAGCTCACCATGAGTGGGAGCTGACAGCAATCAGCGAACAACAATTTCAGACTCTGGAAGCCCCACGCCCGCGGCTGTGGAGTCAATCCTGAAGCATCTCGACTTCACACATTACAAAGGAGAACTTCTCCATGGCATTTCTGGTCTGGAGTCTTCACGGGAGCAGATGGCCTAAATGTCACTAACTGGGCCAAAGAAGCAAGTCCCAGACTAAGAACAGCCACTCTGCAGCCCCTGGTCAGAGAGGGTGCTCGCTGAGGGTGGCTTCATCCTTGAGCGAGCGAAACCGTGTTGCCACAGCCTTGCCAGGGTGGAGTTCCAATATTATTATTGTTATCATCATTGTGAATCTATCTTTTGCCAAATTAAAAGACAACGCAGGATGGGATTTCATTCCTGGTTCAATTTTATTTCTCTAATTATCCAAGAGATTGAGCAATTTTTCTCATGCTGATTGGATATTTGCATTTCTTTCTCATGGAGTTTATCTTTAACCTCGATGAATCCATGTTTTGTTCTGTGCCCCCCCTCTACCCTGCACTGAGTGAATTCATAAATCAAAGCAGTGAATTAGTCAGCCCTGCATCGGTTTATCTATGCTGTATCATTCCCCTCCTTCTCACGCTCTGCAGGCTTCCGACTCAACAGGAGCTTGCAGATGGAATGCCTAGTATTTTACTATCTATTGATTTGTGTGTAGGCACATAAATAGACACCACATACACAAACTCCTTAAAACCAGGTCTCCTGTCATTAAGTCGGTGGCGTCTCCTGGCCACGCCGTGTGTGTGTCAAAGTAGAGCTGGGATCCCTGTGGATTTCAATGGTCGCTTGAGTTTTCTCCTGAGAGTGTATCTACAGGTCACTTTTCTGTGTTGCCTCGGAGTGGCCTTGAACGTCCAACTTTAGGGGCCAAACGTGTGACCTATATGCACCACCCAGAAATTCCACATGTGCATGTACACATACACGCACACTCCACGTTAAGTGTCTGTCAGGATTTATAAGGATATTTGGTGGTGTACTGTGTGAAGCATTGAACTGCTAGCCACCAGGGCGGTGGTTGAAACCCACCTGATGCTCTGCATTGGGGAAGAAGAGACCATCTACACTCCATCATGATTTGTTGCCATAGAAAACTGTATAGGACAGCTTTACTCTGGTGGCACAGTAGGTGATGCCCTGGGCTGCTAACCACAAGGTCAGCAGTTAAAATCCACTAGCTGCTCTGCAGGGGAAAGACGAGACTCCCTGCTCCCAGAAAAAGTTACAGTCTTGGAAGCCTGTGGAGCAGTTCAACTCTGTCCTATCGGGCCCCTATGAGTCAGAGTTGACTCAAGGGCAGTGACTTTGTTTTTTTGGTATAGGCTCGTTATGTGCCTGCAAACCCTCCTGGCAGTGGGTTTGATTTGCTGTTTCAGCGGGTCAGAATCAACAGGGGAAGACTGGCAGCTAAAGCCGAAGTGAGAGCGTTTATAAGTGGAGCCCAGTGAAAGAATGTGAAACAACCCATGCCTTTGCTGTTGCTTCAGCCGGCCCTGGGCATGGGGCTCTGTGCTCGGCGGAATGAGCAGGCCCTGGTTTCAGTGGCAGCTCAGGCTGTGCGGAGAATACCATGTTGGAAAGCCTCCCTGTCCTCAGCCAGCCACCTCATCTATCTGATGACAGGGTAGGAGCTGGTATCTCAGCATTTAAATCACCAGCGAGGGCTCGTGTCCTCAAAATCCGTGATGCTGTTTCGAATCCGCTTCCTGAAGCGGTGGGCTTTCTCAGCTAAGAATGAGCCGGGAGAGCTCTCCCTTCTGTAGCTACTCCACCCCAGTCCTGGGCTCAGCCCCAAGGGCCTGCTGGGGTGGGCAGGGTTCCATGGTGGAGTGCTACCTGTCCCCCCAGGAGGCCACTTGAGCCCCAGGGCTTAGGAAGTGCACCCGGTGGTGGCAGCTTGGCCTCACTTATCAGAAGGCAGAGTCAGAGGTTGGTTGGAGCGAACTGTGCATCTAGTTTATGGGGAAAAAAACGACTGTACTCAATACACCGAGTTTATGCAAGTGTTCCGGACATTGTTGTTTAGTGTTGGAATGGGCTGCCTCCCTCCTGCTGCTCTCGTCCCTTCCAACCTTGCGTGCCTCTCTCTCTTCCTCCACCTTCCCTTCTCCCTATTCCCTTCAGACCCCTTGTTTTCCTCTAGGACATAGAGACCAGCTCACCTGCAGTTGGCCTTTGAACCAGGGGTAGGGGCAAAAGATACCCACACCAGCCAGGAGTCTGTCCCTGCCCCCACGCACTGGCTGTCGTCCCTGCTCCTGCTCATGCGGCCTGTCCCCACCTCTTCCCATTTAATGTCCTGCGCTTGGGTCTGCCCTCTGCCCTCATATCTAAAGCACCCTCCCTGGGGTCAGAGAAGCTTGGGGACTCACATGATACCCCAGGTAAGAAGAACAGGGGCTCAGATAAACTCATCCCCCCATCACCAGTTCTTCCCATTACCATCACCGTGGGTACTACCGTTCCCATGACTTCTTCCCACCACCAAGGCCAAACTTCCTAAGAGCACCACCAGAGTGACCAGCAGTACTACTATGACTAGTAATCCTATTGCTGCTGCTGTTAACCCACCGCCACTGAGAGACCTTCTAACTCTTGGGCTTCTTCCTGTTGTTTTTAAATAAATCATTTTATTGTGGGGCTCTTACAGCTCTTATAACAATCCATACATCCATTGTGTCAAGCACATTTGTACCTATGGTGCCCTCATCCCTTTCAAAACATTTTCTTTCTACTTGAGCCCTTGGTATCAACTCTGTCCTCTTCCCCCTCATCCCTCCTCCCACCTTCACAAACCCTTGATAAACAGTAAATTCTTATCTTCATAACTTACACCAACCACTGTCTCCCTTCACCCATGTTTCTGTTGTTTGTCACTGGGGGTGGTGCCATACATCGATCCTTGTAATTGGTTCCCCTTTCTCCACTCACCTTCTCCCTACCCTCATGGAATCTCTACTCCAATTACTGTTCCGGAGGGGTTTATCTGTCCTAGATACTGCATGTCTAGAGTTCTTATCTGTACCAGTGTACATGCTCTGGTCTAGCCAGATTTGTAAGGTAGATGTGGGGTCATGATAGTGGTGATGGGGGGATGCATTAAAGAACTAGAGGAATGTTGTGTGTTTTGTTATTGCTGTGCTGCACCCTGGCTGACTTGTCCCTTCTTTGTGACCCTTCTGTGAGGGGATGTCCAATTGTCTACAGATGGACTTTGAGTCTCCACTCTGACCCACTTCATTCACATCGTTATGATTGTTTTTAGTCTTCTGATGCCTGATACCTGATCTCATCGACACCTCATGATCACACAGGCTGATGTGCTTCTTCCATGTAGGCTTTGTTGCTTCTCAGCCAGATGGCCACTTGTTTATCTTGAAACCTTTAAGACCCCAGATGCTATATCTTTTAATAGTCAGGCACCATCAGCTTTCTTTACCACATTTGCTCATGCACCCATTTGGTCTTCAGCAATTGTGTTGGGAAGGTAGGCATCACAGAATGCCAGGTTATTAGAATAAAGTGTTGTTGTGTTGAGAAAGTACTTGAGTAGAGAGGCCCAATGTCTGTCTGCTACCTTAATACTTAACATATAAATATATGTACATAGAGCTACATCCTTATCTCTCTATATAAATATATTTACAATGTATGTGCCAGTATTTATACCTCTATAAATGTCTTTTGTCTCTTAGCTATTTCCTCTATTTCCTCGTGTCCCACTATAATGTTTGATCTTCATTTAGCTCTCAGTAAGTCCTCTTGGCTACATTTCACTCAATCAAACCCCACCAGGCATTCTATGCCCCCCTTGCCATTGATTTTAGACCCCTTGTTGTTCCCTTGTTCCTGTATTTGTTGACTCCCCACTTCTTTCCCCCTCCTCCCCCTTTCCCATGTCCTGACCCCCTGCCCCCACCCCAGAATTGCTGGTCCTGTTGTTTTCTCCTTAGGATTGTTTATCCTGCCTATTTTATATGTATAGATATGGGGATGGGGTGAGGTGGGGAAAGCCTACAAATATTTCCAGGTCTTTCTGTTGACCCTTATGAATGTTTTGTGATAGATTCTGATGAGGTACCAAGCCCTGCCTCTGAAGTCTATTTTTGGGCTTCCTTGGGAACTTCATTGCTTTGCTCCCTGTGCTGTACTGTTGAGCTACCTTCGTGTTTCGTCCCAGTGTGTGTGTGTGTGTACGTGGTTAGACCGGACACAAATCCTGCACTGTGTCTCCAGTGCTGTCGCCTGCAGTGCTTTTGGTCGGTGAGGGGATGCTGTGTCTAGTGGTGGGTCGGACCTACGGTCCTTTCTGTGCATTGGTTGCTCTGAACAGTAATGTCATCCTCAGGGTTTGGTGGGCCAGGATGCAGTCCATTGTCTCTCTATTTCTCCTTCCCTCTTAGTTTGCTTCTCTGTGGTTTGAGCAGACCCGCCCCTCGCCCCGCAGTGATTCTTCAGTGCTATCCTCTGCAGTGCATTCTTCTGGGGAAGGGGTCCATGCAGCTAGGATTGGGGCCAGCCCTGCAGACCTCCTGTTAGTTCGCTGCTTCATACCAGTATGTTGCCTTCAGGCTCGGCATGCCAGGTTGCGTCTGGTCCTTCTCTCCTTTCCTGTGAAGACATAACCAATACCCTCCCCATGGGTGGGCTAGTGCTCCTGGGCTTCTTGATGGAAGCATGGAGCCTCGTTATTTCTCCCATGGAGTGGAGAGTGGGTTTGAACTGCCCATCTTGCCCCGACAGGGCCACCGGGGCTATTTGTGGTCATTCGCTGCCATCGAGTCGACACTGACCCCTGTCTGGTCAGTTCTGACCCATAGCGACCCAATAGCCAACAGTACTACTGGGTAAAATCCTGCTCTACTTCAATGATTAGTATTATGCATGTTGTTTGCACCTCTTCCCCTTTCACCAGTAATATAAACTGGGGTGTTTAATCTGCCTGAGTCGCTGCACTGAACCCTTTTTGGAGTGATCTGCTCCCATTTTCTCAGCAACCTGGTGCACTTTACAAGGTAGGCTCCCCCCAAAGGCCGATGACCTGAGCCTGGGGCGGGGTGAACACAGGCATGGCTCATCTGCAAGAGAAGGGCAGACTGGGGGATTCGGAAGCTGCTTCCAGGGGCCACAAAATGTACCCCTGTTTTTATTGTAAGATTTCGATAGGAAGTAAAGCCAAAGCCCCGTGGGTGCTTATTGATGTTTATCCTTCCATTTGTCTGTCCAGGCAGTTACTGTGAAGTACTCTTCATCAGCCACCGCTCCTCTCGTCATTGGAGGCACGGAAGTGGCTCTGACGCCGCGCAGGTTTCAGTGGCGTTCCAGAGCAGTGAGACTAGGAAGAAAGTCCTGGAGACCTGCCTCTGGATTGCAACCATCCCCTCTGCAGCCAGTCACAGGTAGGGTTCAGAACTGGGTCAACATCCCATTCTGTTGTGCATGGGGGGGGGTGTCACTGGAAATGGGGGAGGGGAGGCAACTCAGGGCAACTAAGAAGCACAAATACCAAGGTCAGCAATAGAAGCAGAGATATGAATAAGGCGAGTAATATGACTGTCCCCAAGAAGAGCAACTGTATGGCTGAGAATTTATCCTGTAGCAAGGAACCCTGGTGGCGTAGCAGTTACGTGTTGGGCTGTGAACCACAAGGTCGGCAGTTCAAAAATCACCAGCCGCTTCATCGGAGGAAGACCAGGCTGCCTGCTCCTGGAAAGAGGGACAGTCTCTGAAGAAGCCATGCGGAGAATCCTGCCAGTGCTGAGATGATTCCACCGCTAGTGGAGCCACAAGACTTTCCACCCACTGGCCTGTGGTCTTCCTGCATTCGGCATCATTGCATGGGTTTCATGAGTCTGAAGAGTTATTTATAGATTGGTATCAGACTTATTGGCTTGTTTTGGACTCATGGACTAGGTCTGGACTGAGCTAGTATGTTTTCTTAATATATAATTGTTCTTTTTTATAAAGCTCTTTCTTGTCTATGAAAAAAAAAAAGAGTGACAGTCTCAGAAACCTACAGGGGCAATTCCACCCTGCACTATAGCGCTCTCTGGGTCGGCAGTGACTCAATGGCAGTGAGTTTGCTTGGTTTGGGTTTGGGGTTTTCTGTAGCAAGCGGCATGTGAGCCACGCTCTTGAACTCCAGGAGCCTGTTGCTCCCATTTTACAGGGCTGGAAGCTGAGGCTCAGCAAGAGGAAGGCACGTGCCCCAGGAGCCCTTTCCCTTGGGAGAACGCAGGGCGGCGGGTAATCTGGTTCTCATGAGTCTTCCTCTCTGTCCCCACGCCCCTTTCCAGCGGGGGAGGGGGTGCTCCACTGCAAAATTAAAATGTAAATCAAAGCGTAATTGGCTTTGCGCACACAGTTTGGAGAAGATGTACTGGTAAAGAATGACTTCGTGTCCTAGCCCAGCAGGCCCAGCTCCGCGCGGCCCGCTTGCTCTTAATAACGGTGGGGGAGCGCGGCCATAAATATTGCAAATGATGCAGCTTGAATGGGACGCCCTATGAACCGTAATAAACACCCCCCCCCCCGATTAATTCCAGGACAGCCTCGGTTCACAGCCGACCTGCGGTGGCTCCCCTGATGAGATCAATACAGCGTGGCGGAGTGATCCTAATAGAAATGTTATTATCTTTTAATCTTCGGGAAGATGCCCACTTCTCGAATCTGTCACTGGGCCACCCTGCTTTATTTTCTTGGTGCTACCTTGAAGGCTGTTGTTTTCCTTGAAATGAAGACACATTAGAGTCTTTTCAAGGATTTATCAATAATAAGGCCCGGATCCTTCTTTGAGGGGCTCCCAGCTAACAGGCACATTTATATGCGGCGAGTCAGGGCTGGTCGCGGTGACCTCTGCTGTCAGCTGCTATTTTCCCAGTAGACAAATGCCTCCGGAGAGTGATTGGTAGAGACAGATATTCCGGGGAGGGAGACAGGGACGTGATGAGCACGGAGAGAAATAAGGCTAACAACAAGTAGGCTCTGGAGGGTGCTGGGAAGCTAGGCATGTCCTCTGTTCAGGGATCCTCAGCCCAGAATTGGTCTTCATGGCCCTGGAGTGCACAGCTGCTGCCCTGTCCACTGCTTCCTCCGGTCTCCAGGCTAGAGCGAGGTAGGATGTCGGTGACCTACGGTTGCAGTGGAATGCCACCACCTTGGACCGAGTGCCCTGATAAGAAGGAACAAAACCATCAGAGTCCTTGGGATGGATGGGTCATTCGAAGGTGGGAGAGGCTGTGGGTGGGTGGTTTGCTGGCATGTTGGTGAGTAAACTCCCATGGGAGGGGACGGGAAGGGGGCCGTGCTTGTCAGAGGTGAAAAGGAACCAATTCTTCAATGACAATGCTGGGGAAGCCAGTGACAGGAGCCAGCTGTCATTCCTGTGTGTTCTGAACCTCCCTTGGTGTGAGTTTCAATGCAGGCATCATCAAGGCCCAAGCAGCACACACACACACACACACACACACACACAACCACCCACCACCCACCACCCACCACCCACCACCACCACCATCACCACCACCACCACCACCACCACCACCACCACCATCACCACCACCATCACCACCACCATCATCATCATCACCTCTCCCCCTCCCCCACTTCTTGCAGGAATAGCTTTAAATAGGCGGCTTTGGTTGAGCACAGGGGATCAACTGGTCTCCCCACATACTTTGTATGGAAGGGCACACTAGAGGCCAGGGCAGTGCCATGGCCCTTCAAAAGAGAAAGACTTGTCTTCTCAGGAAATGATATCGGGACAGCTCCATCTCATCTGTGAAGGAATGAAGTTGAGCCCCTACCTCACACCATGAGTACATGAGCTCAGTGCAGATCAGAGGTTTAAATGCAAGAGTGAAAACTCTGAAGCCCTTCAAAATAAAATGAGGTGTACATCTTTGGGCCCTTGAGTGAGTCGATGGTTTCTTAGCTATGACATCCCAAACACAACCAGGGGAAACAAACATGGTATCATTGAGACATCTTTGAAATAGAAAATGTTTGTGTTTCCAAAGATACCACACGCAAGAAGAGGGAAAACACAACTCACGTCTAGAAAATATATCCACAATTGCACCTCAACCACCCAAAGACAAATGACCCAGTTAGAATAAAGGACCAGAAATATGTTTCTCTCCCAAGAATACACATAAATGGCCAACATTCAGATCCCCTTCAGACGACTTGTGGCTGGATTCTATAGCTCACCCAGAGTCAAGGACATTGGTTATCGTAGACACTGAATAGGTACAAACTTGATGAAATAAAATTTAAACCAATGCATTGGTAAGAGTTTTACTGAGCCAATAGTTGAGTCTTCAAGACTCTGGCTAAAAATCATCCGCCCGGTAGAACTGTAGTCCTCATCAGCAGACTGGTCTGATGGGTAACAGGTGAAGAGGATTTACTTTGCTCTTGACCATAAACAAGAACACTACATTTCAGGACCAACCCCTTGTCACAGTAGCTGTTTGACCTTGGGGAAGTCATGCCTGGACAGCAGTGTCAATATTAGTTGGTGCTCAGTGGTGAGAGGCAGTGATGAGAGTGTGCTGGTGGCAGATGAATTATTTATAAGAGTCAACATTCAGTGAACACCCAGCGTTAATCAGAGATTGGTCACACGTTGGAATGGCAGATACAAACTACTCCTTCATATGCCCTATACCTCCTGCTCCTTATTAAAAGGAAATTAAATCTTAACGAGGGCTTGTGGTACTAAACATGTGTGATGCTATTAAATAACTACTGTAAAATGTAGGCACTAAGCCCCCTGAGGTTTCTCATAGTGTGTGAAGGTGTGTGTGTGCCTTGATTAGTGGAGGCAGTATGGGATAGGGGTTAGAGACACAATCTCTGGAATCAAAGGGCCTTGTAGTTTAATCTTGAACTTCAATTGCCCCTTCTTAAAAAAAAAATCCCTCACTGTCATGGAGTCAAGTCCAATTCATCAGGACCCTATAGGACAGGGTAGAACTGCCCCTGTCAATTTCCAAGACTATAACTCTATGGGAGTGGAAAGCCTCATCTTTCTCCCTCGGGGCAGCTGGTGGTTTCGGACTGCTGACCTTGCAGTCAAACGCCCATTGCATAACCATGATACCACCAGGGCTCCATTGTATACGTGCATACATGTACACACACACATATATATAATATATGCATACATCCATAGGCAATATATATCTACATATATGTGCTATGTTTCTATAGCTATATAGCTATATAGCAAGTGAGGCATAATATGAATACTCTTTTCAATTACTTTGAGGATTAAAATAAAATGGTGTCTGGTAAATCCCCATGGTTTGTGGACCTGGGGTTAGAAAATCATGAACTGCTTTTATGAGCCTGATGATAAAACATCTTCTAAGTTCACTTCACGGACGGTGGCCAATGCCCACTGCCACGGGCATTGGGACGCAGCGAGTTTGCTGCTCCATGCCCTTCTAAAATTCCAAACTCGTTGTTGTTGAGTGGATGCTAACTCCTAGTGACTCTATGGGTCTAAGGTTTCTGAGGTTGTAACTCTTTATGGGAGTAGAAAGCCTCATCTTTCTCCCAAGGAGCAACTGGTGGTTGCGAACTGCTGGTGCAACACACAACCACTATGACACCAGGGCTCAGTCATTCAGTGGATACAGCAAATGGAGTTTGAGAGATTAGGTCACATCCCCAAGTTCTCACAACAAAGTGGAGGAGTCTGGGTTGACATGTGATGGTTCTGATCCCTTCTATCCCCATCTCAGTACCAGACTCTGCTCTGACTTGGATACTTCCTCCTTCTCTATGCCTGAGAGTGGCATTGGTGAAGGACTTACTTAGCTGTCTATCCAGGTGCCTCTGTCCTGTGAGTGATCTCCTATGGGAGAGCCAGCCAGCAGGGATCTTGGCCAAGTTAGTGGGTAATGGAGTTCATAATTACTGTGGCTTACAGTGTGGGTGGCAAATTCTTCATTAGTCAACATCACCTTTCCCAATGGGAAGGTGAGCTGGAAATAGCGCCAGTCAGCCTGGTTCTGGATGCCAGCCTCCTTGTGTGCCGCAGGTTGGTCTTGGCTTCCTCTTGGTCTAACATCAGGCTAGCGCAGGTCAGGGAGCTTGTGGTCCCTTCCAGCCTCGTCTAGCTCCTCCGCACCTTGTGGTTCGTTGCAGACACATGGAAGGTGACACCTGTGATGTGGCCACGCTGCCAGCCATGTGGCTCACCTGCCTGGGAGGTGAAGGGTGAGCCCAGCAGTCCATTCCAGTGCATTTCTTCCAAACAGGTCCCTCTTCTGCCTGATGCTACTGAGGCTGGGACCACAGAGACAAACTGAGCCCCCACCTTGTTTCAGAGAGTCGGAGAGTCCAGAGACACTCGGATGTAGCGGAGCCCAACTCTACTTCCCTACATTGTCCCTGGCTTCAGAGGTGCCTTGTGCTGTCAGCCCTCTAGTTGCTACAAAAGGGGGAAGCGGGTGGTGGTGGTGGTGGTGGTCTTGTTCTTCACACCGTGAAATAGTCTTGATAACAGCTGGCAAGAATGCAAAAGCGAGGGGGAGGATGGCATGGAGCTGGACAGCATAAGGGAGAAGGTGGGGAAAGAGAGGGAGTTGGGTAGGTCTCGATTCGGATTGAAAATGGCTCTTGCCCCTCTGAGGTGCTGCCTTAGACCAGTGATTCCCAAAGTGGGTGATGCTAACCGGGGGGTGATACTAGTCCAAGGAGGCTGCAAAAGCAGATCAAATCCAAAGTGAAATTCGGCCCTAGTGTAGATTTCCATTCACAATGATGCTATAGGACAGGGTAGAACTGTCCCTGTGGGTTTCTGAGACTCTACATCTTTTATTGAAAAAGAGTTTTATTGGCATATAACTCACATACCACACAAGTCCCATCAAGAAGAGTTGTACCAGCATCACCACAATCAGTTTTAGAACATTGTCCTTATTCTTGCACTCATCAGTAGTCATGCCTTTCCGGTCCCTCCAACCTCCCCTGTCACGTCCCCAAGGAACCATCAATCCAGCTCCTGTCTCTTTAGAGGTACCTATTCTGAATTTCACATACAGAAAAACATTAAAGAACACAAACAAAAACCCAATAATATCGAAGCAAAACAGATGAAAACCTCAATTGAAAAGAAAGCAGAAAATATGAAACACGATAACAAATGTAAATGCATCATAAGAGAGATAAAGTGGCAGGGTGCTCAATTTTAACCAGACTGCACCGGCAACGACCCACTGTGACCTGCATTCCTCATGAATGTAGGCTGTTCACGCCCCTGGTCAGAAGGAATTCACCAGGGGCTTACTCCACATGTATCCCCCTTCACTTTTTTAACTGAAGCAACTTTAAAACGGGTCGAAAGGTAGATCAAATCATAAGACAGTACCTTTCAACCTAACTTTTTCTGACACTATCAATTTTACAACACTCTGTCTCTGATAACACCGTGTGCTAGTCCGGGTAGACTAGAGAAATAAATTCATATACACTCATCTGTATAAGAAGGAGCTCTATATCAAACAGCAATTGCATATTGAGAAAACATCCCAGCCCAGTCCAGATCAAGTCCATAAGTCCGACATTAGCCTATATGCTTGATATTAGTCCATAAATTCCTCTTTAGACTCATGAAATACATTCAATGATGCCAAATGCAGGAAGATCACAGGCCAGTGGGCAGAAGGTCTTGTGGGTCCAGTGGTGGTGGAAGCATCTCCAGGGCTTTGGCTGCCATCAGCATGGCTCCATGTGTCTTATCAACAGGAATGTGAAGCAGACAGTCTGTGTCCTGCCTCCAGGGAGGAAGACTGGAGTTCCCAGAATCCTCAGCAGAAGGTTATGCCCACCCAGAGGCTTCATTGGTTGTGACCTGATTGACAAGCTAGACTCCACCCCTTTGCTGAAGTTGACAGGAGATTATGTAACTGCCACATAGGGCTATTCACATCCCTCAACTATGATTGGAGCGGATTCATCAGAGGCTTAATCCACGTGTGGAACCTATCATCCATAGCCTTCTGCAAGCCAGGTGCTCGCAATTTAACCTCTGATACCATTCCCTCCCTTGGGCTTGGATTTTATTATTTATAATCCTTGCATCACACAGGCTGGTGTGCTTCTTTCCTGTGGACTTAGTTGACACCTCACTTAGATGGCTGCTTATTCAGAAACAAGATGTAAAGACCCTAGACACTGTTCTTTCTGATAGCCAAGCACCATCTAGTTTCTTCACCACGGTTTGCAATAGCACCCAGGTCTTCAGTGATCTCTTCATAAGGCTGAGCATCAGGCAAGGGCATGTCAGAAGCACTCATTGCTCTTAGATTGGAGCTAGAATCAAGTACAAGCTGTAAATCCATTCATGCACCTATAGTTTATATATGTCTCTGGTTTACGTTAGAGACTACATTGTCTTTTTAAGGTAAGAGAACATCATCAATCATCCCTCTGGGGCATTACTTGCACTGCCATCAAGTCAATACGGACTCATAGTGACCCTACGGGGCAGGGTAGAATTTGCTCCTGTGAGTCGGAGGCTGTAAATATTTAAAGGAGGAGGAAGCCTCTTCTTTCCCCTCAAGAGCAGCTGGTAGTTTTGAACCCATGACCTAGCAGTTAGCAGTCGAACGTGCAACCACTATACCAAAGCAGATACCTACCCTTTATCTTGGATTGTGGGCTATAGTACAAATGTTTTTAACTGCCACTGGGGTGCTGAGTATATTTTATCTGGAAAGGTGGCAGCATGCCCAAAAAGTTTGAGAATCTATGCGTTGGACTTTCTGGAGGACGCTTTGCAAGAGTTGCTTAGCAGTTATGGATTTCAAGTAAAGGATTTGTTTTGGACAAGAGAAAGAGAGAACACTTTGAGAACCAACCCCCCAAATAATAATAATAACAACAACAATAACAACAGTTATCATTAACTATGTATTAGTGGTGCTATAGGTTAGGAGACTGGGGTGGGAAGTGTAAAGGTAACTTGCAAGGTTGGCAATTCAAATCCACCAGGTGCTCTGAGAGGGAAAAGTGAGGCTATTTGCTCCTGTCAATATTTAAAGTCCCAGAGAACCACCTAGGGCTGCTCTGATTGTAATGGACTCAATGGCAGGGGCTTGGTGTTTGGCTTGTGGGGACTTGACTTTGAATATTTGACTTTACTCTGTCATCAACCCTAAGGAGTCCTGGTGGTGTAGTGGTTATGCATTGGGGCAGTTCAAAACTACCAACTGCCCTGAGGGAGAAAGACAGGGCTTTCTATTCCAGTGAGCAGTTACAGTTTCAGATATTCACAGGGCAATTCTTTCTATCCTGTGCTATAGTGTCACTGTGAGACGGACTTGACTTGATGGCAGTGAGTTTGGTTTTGATTTATCATCAATTGCGTGTGTGTTTTCAATCCATGTCTTGCGGTTGAAGAAAGTCAGTTCAGAGAGGGTAAGAGACGTCCCCAAGGCCACACAGCGAGGGAGAAGGAGACCCGGGATTCGTTCCCCAGCCTAGCTTCAAAGCCCATGCTCACCACTGTCCGTCCATGTCTCTTTCCCCTCCTCTGTGGCTCCAGATGAAAGACCATTTGCAGCCAGGTGGTTGTTTGCTGAAAGGAGCAACTCCTGCCCTTGCATCTCCAATTTTCCTCCAACTAATTGCAAATTAGTGGTAATTTTCAAATGAAAAGAGGGAACCTGCCTGCTTTCTACTTGTGCTTACCCAGCAAGGCCCTGGGCTGCCTGTGACAGCTCCGTCACCATGGCAACCAGGCAGCCGGGCTTTCCCAGGGACCCTTGGGCTGGGAGGTGGGAGGCTGGCCCCTGGGTTAGCCTACTTCTCAGTCCAGGTCCTCAGGCCCCCTGGGACGCAGCGCTTCTCAGAGTCCACGCTACCTGCCACTCACTCAGAACCGCTGAGTGGTTTTCCTAATTTGGGAGTTTAAGAAAATCAAAAGATACAGTGTCTGGGGTCTTAAGGCTTGAAGGTAAACGAGTGGCCATCTAGGTGAGAAGCAGCAAAGCCCACATGGAAGAAGCACATCAGCCTGTGTGATCATGAGGTGTCCATGGGATCAGGTATTAGACATCAAAGACCCATAACCAAAAATCATATCAATGTGAATGTTGGGGAGTGCGGAGTGGAGACCCAAAGCCCATCTGTAGACAATTGGACATCCCCTTACAGAAGGGTCACAAGGAAGAGATGAGCCAGTCAGGGTGTAGTATAGTACCAATGAAACATACAACTGTCATCTACTTCTTTAATGCTTCCTCCCCTGCCCCCCTTTCATGACCCCAATTCTGCCTTACAAATCCAGCTAGACAAGAGGATGTACACTGGTACAGATAGGAACTGGAAACCCAGAGAATCCAGGGCAGATAAACCCTTCAGGACCAATAATGAGAGTAGCGATACCAGGAGGGTAAGGGGCAGGTGGGGGAGAAAGGGTAAACCGATCACAATGATCTACCTATAGCTCCTTCCCTGGGGAACGGACAACAGAACAGTGGGTGAAGGGAGCCATCAGTCAGTGTAAAACATGAAAAAATAATAGCAATTTATAAATTATCAAGGGTTCCTGAGGGAGGGAGAATGGGAGAGGGAGGGGGGACATGAGGAGGTGATACCAAGGGCTCAAGTAGAAAGGAAATGTTTTGAGAATGATGAGGGCAACAAATGTACAAGTGTGCTTGACACAATGGATTTGTGTATGGATGGATTGTGATAAGAGTTGTACGAGCCCTCAAAAATGATCTTTTTAAAAAGAAAATAATACATTAAAAAAGCCAAATACACAAAGAAAAAATATAATCAAAACTTAAAAAAAAAAGAAAGGAAAAAGGCGTCTCAATGAAAGATACTTCACTCACTGCTGTTGAGTTAACGCTGATGCCTAGCCACCCTGTAGGGCAGGATAGAGCTGCCCTTGTGGGCTTCCTAGGCTGCAAATCTTTACGGGGACCATAGAAAGCCTCCTTATGCTCCTGCGGAGCAGCTGGTGGTTTTGAACTCTTGACTGTCATGTGGTTAGCAGCCCCACTCATAGCCCACAACACCACCCTCAAGACACTTAGAGATGTGAATTGCAGACTGACGCTGAACCATTGTCTCCCCACAAGACAGGCTGTCCCGAGGGCCCTGGCTGTCACAGCTGTGGGCTGGGGAGCAGGGTCCCTGCCTGGAGGTCCCCAGGATGCCAATGACTGCCTCCCACTGAGTGAATGACAGCTGTGTGACGGGGAGCCCCATAGTGCCACCCTGGCCCAGAGAGGTGGCCCAGCCACAGGGCCAGGGTCAGAAGTCAGGGGGCTGGGAGGTGGGACAATCTAATTTTGTTACTTGTGGCTTGTGAGTTCTCAGTGCTTAAGCAGAGGTGGTCGCTTATCTCTTATATCCTGGGTCTCAGGATAGACATGCCTTGCTGCCCTGTAGCTGTGATAGAGGGAGAGAGGTGGCCCTGTGCAGTGTGGACCCCCTTTTACCCTGGAGGAGTCCGAGGGGGTCTCTGGAGACTCTTCCTACTGCTGAAGGGGTCACACTGAGTTACTTTCTCCTCATCCATGCCAGCTCCCTAAGGAATGCTAGCATCCTGCCAGTGGGCCATAGGGCCACCAGCTTCCCCACAGAGCCCAAGGCACGGCAGCTCAGGTATAACAGGCTCACATACATCTTCCTCCACCTGAGGGGCTCCCAGATGTTCCTGGAAAGAGGGAATGAAAAGAGCATGGATTTCTCCCCAGGAATGTTTGGAGGTCCCCAGTCTACAATGGAATCGCCCAGTGAAGAGCAACCATCTGAGACAAGAGGTGCCCCAAGCCTGCCCCTTGGGGTTCTGGTCCTACACTTGCATTTCTGTTTTCAGTAGCTTTCCTAGGCGCAAACACTGAGTGTGAGATGGGACGATTCTTTTCTGGAACATGTTCTTGTTCTCCATTTAGGATGGTGCCGGACACACCCTGAGGAGCCTCCGGGTCTTAGGTCTCTATCCAGGGGTGGTGGTGGCAGGCAGCTGGCCATTTCCCGCTCTCCTGACCTGAGCTGGGGAAATGTTTTGTCTCAGACTCACTGGGGCTGTGTCGTCTTGGATCACAGACTGTTCGGGGCTTTCCCCTTGTCACCGGGAGTCCTTGGTCCTCACAGCTTCTCCAGAATTCTTCAGTTCCTAATGCAAGGCCATTTTCATGTCACTCTATGCCTTCTCCTTGAACTCCTTGGAATCTCAATGACCTTGCAGGGTACCATGGAGATCAGAGTGGCGACCACAAAGGGGGAAATGCCGTGAAGCAGGCAAAAGAGCTGGTATGGTGCAATGCCAAAAGCAGTCTCCTAGAGTTTTGTCAGAGGGGCTGGAAGCTTCCTTCCTCTTCCCAGACCCACAAGTCTCCTTCAGTTAGTCCTCAACTGCCCAAGGAAGACAATTGGCATTGTCATAATAAAATGCCTAGAGAATCCATTGCCAGCAATCATGGTAATGAGAATCATTGTTAGGATGATGAATTTTAAATGCAAGATAGTTCCTGTCTGCTCCGTGCCAGCTATGGTGCTAAACACGGGACTTTCTCAATGTAGTAAAGAAAGCCTCATCCAATGAGTGATTTGTCCTGCTGGGAATGCCAGTCTGTGCAAGGAAGTCCTAGCCCACGCCCATTAGACATTGAACACGGTGGACACTGAACACAGCGGCCTTTTCCACAATGACACTTGACCTGGTCCCGCATTCAAGTCTACCACTTTGGCAATTGTGTGGGTTCATTTCCCCAAGAGGGGTCTCCATGGCCTTCAACGGCCCTGTGCCTTGTTAAATGTGATGTCTCTTCTATTGGTTTGTCCTTCCTGGGTGTGTTAGTCCGGGTAGACTAGAGAAACAAATTCATGGACGCTCATGTGTATACTGGAACTAAACTAAACTATATATATAAGTGCAATTATACATTAAGACAAACTATATATATGTATACACTACATATATGTATAAACTATATATATATATGTATGCACATATATACCTATATATGTGTATACTAGAACTAAACTAAACTATATATATAAGCGCAATTATACATTAAGACAACATCCCATGTGTCTGATACCAGTCTATAAATTCCTCCTCAGACTCCTGCAACACATGCAATGATGCTGCATGCAGGGAGATCACAGGCCAATGAGTGGAGAATCTTGTGTAACCAGTGGTGGTGGAAGCATCTCAGCACTGGCAGGAGTCTCCATGTGGCTTTTTCAGCTCCAGGGCTCTAGCACAGCTCCATGTATCTTGTCAACAGGAATGTCTCTCAAAGAGTGTCTGTGTCCCACCTCCAGCGAGCTATTTAACTCCACAGTGCCTCCAAATGAGGTCATCAAGCAGCGACCTGATTGACAGGCTAAACTCCACCCCTTCACTCTTAATAGTCTCAAGTTGGCACCAGATTTGGTAACGACCACACTGAGGATGTGACCAGCAGGGCAGGCCGCGTCCTGTGCTGATCTGCACCGTGGTCATGGGCTGATTCTCAGAAGTCTACAACCAGGCCTTGTTGCCTCGCCGACCTTGGTCTGGGAGCTCTGCTGAGACCCTTCTGCCATGCTAAGCCGGTGGATCGTTGAGATTCCCATGAAATATGATTGTTGGTAGGCGGCATCGAGTTGATTCCGACTCACAGCGACGTCCATGTACAGCAGAACGAAACACCACCCGGCCCCCTGCTGTCCTCACAATTGCTATGTTCCGGTCCAGGGGTGGACAAAGTTTAGAGATGGAAAAGCCAATCCTGTCCCTCGCCACAATTTAACAATTAGTTGAGAGCCATAATATATTTTTACAGGCAGATGAAATCACTGTTATCTGAATAGTGTATCCTTTAGATGTTTTGATTTTCCGTCAGAGCCACAAGAGCTGCATCTGACTCAAGAGCCGCAGAGTCTGACCCTAGCCTATTACCCTAGCCTATGGCACACAGTGCCGACCTGGGGCCACTGTGTCCATCTGTCTTATCCAGGAACTTCCTCTTTTTCTTTCTTTTTGCTGTCCCTCTGTTCTGCATCTACCAAGCATGATGTCCTTCTCCAGGGACTTGTCCCTCCTGACCACATGCCCAGTATCACAGCAGCTCTCTAACGGCCATTGAACAACAAGCTGACAGATGGGGGTGTGGTGTGCTAGAGCCCCATTATACAGATGAGGCACTGGAGGCTTGTGGAGACGAATGACTTTCAAGGGAAAGTTATCACAGAGTTAGGGTTCAGAATTCAGTTCCCAGACATTCAGAGCCCTGCAGGGCTTCTGAACCCAAAGCCTTCCACCCTAACCCCTCACCCCTGCCCTGCAAAAGGTCTGTTCTGAAGGGCTCGGCCTTGGCATGCCATTTACTTGCTGCTCCTGGTCTGCAGGACTGATTCTGAATGTAAGATGCACGCTCAGGTCCTATGCGACTTGTACTTCTGGAATTTCATTAGGCCGACCTGTAATTGTTGTGGTAAATGTTTATACATCTATAAATTATTATTAGGCAAGCCGACAAGGTCAATCTTTATCTTTTCAGACTCTGGGGATCTCGCTGCAGCCACAGGGGCTGGGCTCTCAGTCATTATGAACTGTGTTGGTGTCACACTGACAGCACTGCTTCTTGCCGTGACTTTGGAAGCCCCACCTGCATCATCTTTTTGTGAATGTGGGGGAAAAAAACAACCAACGCCATTAAAAAAAGATCACCCTCTTAATGGTCGTTTTGCCTGCAACTCCGTTTTAAATCACTGATGACTGGATGGTCGATCTTTGTACTTAGGAGGCAAAAGAAGCCTCTGGGGTTTCTGGCTGAACTGTATTTTTAATGTCAAATCCTGTTACTTGTTTAGGCGAGGAGCCCTGGTGGCCTAGTGGTTAGGCATTGGACTGTGACCCACAAGGTCAGCAGTTTGAAATGACCAGCTGCTCCTAGGGAGAGAGATGAGGCTTTCTACTCAGGTAAAGAATTATCGTCTTGGAAACGCATGGGGGCAGTTCCACGCTGTCCTGCAAGGTCACTATGCGTCAGCATTGAGTGGATGGCTTGGGGGTTGTGTTTGTTTGTTTAGGCTAATGCTTTTATATTTAATTCATGTATTTGATTTGGGATCCTAGGCCTATTATGAAAATAGTGCTGTCCATACACTAAAGGAACACTTCCTTGTGGAAAAGAACTAACCTGACATGGAATCATTTTAATAGTGGTTCAACCGAGCCTTAAAGGAACCCAAACAGAGTAGACCCGAATCACTTAACCAAACATACCCTACATTTCAGGCTCTTTGATGCCCGATCTCTTCCCTGGCACCAAGCCTGAGAGATGGGTGCTGCTATCCTGATTTTCCAGCTGATAAAACTGTCCATTAGAGATGGCATTTCTCTGCCCAGGCTCTGTGGTGAGACTAGTATGAAAGCTGTAGTCCTTGTCTACCTATGTGGGGTTTGTGCCACGCTCCAGGGAGCCTGATGGCATAGTGGGCTAAACGATGTACTGCTAACTAAGCGCAAGGCCGGCAGTTCGAAGTCACCAACTGCTCTGAGAAAGAAAGATGAGGCTTTCTACCCCTGAAGAGATGTGGTTGTTAGGTGTTGCTCAGTCCCAACTCCCGGCTGCCCTGTGTACAACAGTCAGAAACACTGCCAAGTCCCGTGCCATCCTCACGCTTGTTCTTATGCCTGAGTCTACCACTCTCATGTGTCAATCCGTATGCTTGAGGGTCGCCCTCTGTGTTGTTGCCCCTTCACTTTAGCAAGCATGATGTCTGTGTAAACTCTGGGTAGACTAGAGAAACAAATTCATAGACATGCATGTGTATAAGAAAGAGCTTTATCTACAAGAGGAAATGAACATTGAGAAAACATCCCATCCCAGTCTGGATCAAGTCCATAAGTCCGATATTAGCCTATATGTCTGATAACAATCTTTAAAGTCCTCTTCTGACTCACAAAACACATGCAGTAATGCTGAATGCAGGACGATCACAGTCCAGTGGGTAGAAAGTCTTTGGGTCCAGTGGTGTTGTGAGCATCTCAGCACTGGCAGGGTCTCCATGTGGCTTCTCCAGTTTCAGAGGTCTGGTTGCATCAGGGTAGGTCCATGTAGTTTCTCTGGCTCAGGACACCAGCATAGTTCCATGTGTCTTGTCAGCTGCCATGTCTCCCAGGGAGTGAGCAGAGAGAGGGGTGTCTCCTGCCTCCAAGGAGGAAATCCCAGATTTCCCAGAATTACCAGGAGAAAGCCAAGCCCACACTGAGGCCTCATTGGCGATAGCCTGATTAACAGACTAGACTCCACCCCTTCAGTCTTAATCTTCTCATGTCCCAAATCGACACAGGATTATGTAACTATGATGTCCTTCCCCCAAATATCAGCCACTCAAAACTCTGGAGCACAGTTCTGTTTCTGGCGCACACCCTCCCCGCCAGTGCATGGTGTTAACATGACTCAACATTCACTTGACAGCAAGTGTTTGTTTCTATTTGCTTTTATCCCAAAGTGACCCACACACCTCTTCCGTACACCCCACAAGCAAGCGAGTGAGTGCGTATGCCCTTCCCCAAGGGCTCTGTGTGGAGTGAGCCCTGCCACCCTCAAATGCAACAGAAAGGCACCCGGTTGTTTGTTCCTTCACTGTTCTCAGACTTGGAGAAGTGAGTCTTGAGTCTGATGACTCACCTCCATGGAGTTGATTTTAAACCTTCCTGCCGAAGGGCCTCTAAGTCAGTGGTTCTCAACCTGTGGGTCTTGACCCCTTTGGGGGGTCAAACAACCCTTTCACAGGGGTCGCCCGATTCATAACAGTAGCAAAATTACACTTATGAAGTAGCAACGAAAATAATGTTATGGTTGGGGGGTTATGACCACATGAGGAGCTGTAATAAAGGGTGGCGGCATGAGGAAGGTTGAGAATCCCTGCTGTAAGTGGATTCGAACCCCCCACCCCAGGATTAGCAGCCAAGCATGTGAACTGCTTGTGCACTTAGGGTGTTCCCTTCAGGATTCTCCTCTCCATAACTCCTGCAGAAATTCAGTGCTTTCCAAATCCTTCTCTACGTTTCTCCCACTCCTGTCCTTCATCTCACCCCTACGTAGAAAGTCCTGGTAAGCCAGATGTGTGTTTATTTTATTTTATCTCTGAGGCGCTAACAAGCACAGAACATCATGTCCGCTCCTAGTCGAGAACCTCTGTCCCCGCCCGGAGGGAGTTCACAGATACGATCCCTGCCAGGATGCTTGGCCCTGCTTTTACCAACGACTGTCACCTAGGCACTGTTTCTAAATTCTCTTCATTGCCCTTAGATT